>NC_140170.1:5855694-6455694 GCF_963971535.1 Notolepis coatsorum | reverse complement strand
CCCGGTGAGTATGAAAATCATAAATATAGATGCTTTGATTGATTGATTGAAAACTTTATTAACAGATTGCAGAATAGGTACAATACAGCACAGCTCAACACACAATTGTTAAGGGGATGCAGACCAGAGAGAGACTTTAGTCTTGTTTACATCAGGGTCCCCCATTTTCAATACCAGATTTGTTTACATCAGGGTCCCCCATTTTCAATTTATCAGGACATATTATGACATACATGACATACAGATAGTCAGTACTGCTACATCTGTACATTTATGACATACCAGATTTGAAAATTCAGTACTGGTTGTGATAAAAAAGGAGTCAAGAAAAGGGAGTCATTTGACGTAGAAACTGTACATACACAACTATCATCTCAGTTACAGTAAATTACAACTATATCAGATCACTTGAGTGTTTATGTGCTTTAATTTACACATTATAAGTCACATAAAGCTAATTACAATGTCTGTTTCAGAATTATAATACATCTGTGGGCGTACCGGTCATACTGACCATGGGAGCTAAACAAACACTTCCGGTTCCCAGTATATGGCAGTACAGGAATTGTCCACATAAACAGCGTTAGATTAGACTTTATAAGCTTTCAATGTTGAAAAACTTGGGCACAAACAACATAGATCATGTTTAAAAGTAAGATGTTTAGGTTATATTCACTTGAGTTCATGTGTTTATCTAAAGAACCAATGAAAGATAACTAGCCCTTTCCATTGTAAGACATTTTAAACATGATTCAAAATGTGTGGGTCCACATTCATATGATGCTTGTGTACATATGCGATATGATTGATAAATGATAACACTATCATTACATCCTAGGACGGGATGGATGAGAAATAGCTGATGTTTTGTTAAGCTCACAGACAATCAAGGAGAACCCACTCAGATGGTCTTAGAAAAGAGTGGAAAATTAACATGTGTTTGTATTTACAGATCTGGCTCTGAGGCAAGATGCAAAACAATGAATGACTACACCCAAATTGTTGAGCACACAGACAGTCAAAGAGGATTCACCCAGAATAAAAGAAAAGAGTGGGAAATTAACATGTGTTTGTATTTACAGACAACCAAGAGATCTGGCTCTGGGTCAAGATGCAGAATGGGTGTAAACACATTGTATCACAAAAGTTGAAACTCCAGTGATTTGCATCTGAACACAGACAAGACACAAAGTGAGACCAGCTACAATCATTTAAATTGAGACCCCAAAGTAATCTACATTTGAACACTCAAACCAGCTGAGGACGATGTGGAGTGAAAGACAATGCAAATAGCCAGTCTGACCACATCTATAGAGACTCAACTTAGTATCTCCACTTAGTATAGTAGGAAGTATCGCTTTAGATGCAGATTTACACTTGGGAGACAAAGCAATGCAAATGCCTACACTCGTGACCACAGACTTGATGAACTCACCTGGCGGTGGATGGCAACAGAGAACCACTTAATTAACATGAATTAGACACAGGTGATGAATTTGAATTTGCAGTTATGAAAATCTACCTAACTCCCATACTAACAATAACTAACCAGTCGTTTTCATCATCTCTTTTCAAGAGGCACATGAATTAGAGAAGTGCCCGAGATGAAAGATTAATGATGAAAACAACTTTACTTACAATCCCCTCCTATTCTCTGTTTATAACCAATAACATGCATGACTATTCCTTAGACTATTCTTTTAACAACTAATACTTTCCATGACTGCAAAATTATCAACCACCAAAATTGCAGCACAATTATCTAAATGTACAAGATATCAACAACATTGATCATTTAGCTGACACTTTTATCCAAAGCGACTCACAGGTTCTGTACGACAGGACATCAGGCAAGGCACACCTCTATCAGCTGAGTAACAATGGTCATCAAAGTGTTGAGTGCTACAGTGTAGGTTAGTTTATTAGGACAAATGCATGACAGTAAGGTTAGTTAGGGTTAGATGACAGAACGAATGATTGTTTTTCATGCAAAATTAACTGGCTACCTAGATTTTATGTTTTTTCCCCATGCTATGCTATGATGAGCCACACTGAGATGTGAAGAACAACCGAGAAGTCATGGCGAGGTAAGTATCTTGAAGAAGCACACCATCGTACGCGGCCTGAGGTAAGATCAACTTCAATTTAAGACCATCAGAATATGAAGACAAGGAGCTATTTTATCTGATTCAAGACTTTGGCCATTCATTTACAAATTTTATTTAAAGCCTAATGCTGTAAGATCTAGTTAGATACAAGACCTGATAAATTGTAGTGAATGTGACCTTCTTGACGTAAGGAATCACTGCTAATGCAATTGGCTTGCATTTCCTATTGTCAATTAAGTGATTTTATCACTGCTAATGCAATTGGTTTGCATTTCCTATTGTCAATTAAGTGATTTTATTTACAATGAATTGAATTAATCCCAAAATGATTTTCCACTTTAGCAGAAAGGCGTTGAATCATTTATGTGAGGAGTTTTCTAAGGCAGTGTTTATCACCCTCAGATCACGAATTGGTGAGAGGACAGGACGAGTGAGACGACGCGTGACCTGAACCACGAACGGCGGCAGGACCAGACAGAGAGGAACACAACCCAGTGACCTGAGCGACCCACGACAGCATAGAACCACCAGGGACGCCGCCAAGGAGCTGCGGACACAACCAGAGGCGACGACAACAACCGTGGGAGAACCATCCAACCCAGCCCACAGACATCCCCAAGAAAGTGGAGCAGGGGACCACGAAGGAGACTGACCAAGGAGACACTGACGAAGAGGAGATCAACCTTTTGACGGCCCCCACCCCGGCACTGCAGACCACGACAGACCAAACCCATCACCTACAGATGGGAACCAAAGCCCCGACCATCAAGGTGGATTCCCATGACAAGATTGTCATCCGTGTGAGAGAGAGCGTCCTACTGACTAGCCACTACACCGGCGGGCCCTCGCCCTCCATCAAGTGGTACCGCAATGACGAGGAGAGGACAGCGAAACCAGCACAACACATTCAAAAACGCCCGCCCCCTCGCCCCTCTAGTACCGCGATGACGAGGAACGGGGGGGACCAACCACCACACAGCACGTTCAAGAACGCCCTGACCACCATGTCTCTAGGCCTGATAGGGGCCAAGCGTGAGCACAGTGGCAGACATGTGACTGTGGTGGAGAACAACATAGGCTGCAGGAAAAGACCACTATAGTTGACTGCTACCGGTGACCCTTGACAAGGTACACAGGGAGCGGACGGCGACCCCCTGTAGGCCCCCTCTGAATGAACGACGACCAGTGAATGTTCCCGACTGCATCGTCAAGAAGAGACATCATCAGAGACCTGTGGAACAAGATACTTCTGAACACACATTGTCCACATTGTTATGTATGTATTGGCCCTGCCACACGACAGACCGAGAACAGATGATCAACACTTCACAGCAACTGTCAGATTCACAAACAAGAACTGTTTCACAGAGTTCATATGTATCTGGAAAATTATTGACTAGGAATATGATGAAATACAATCAGTAAGATTGCATTAACCAATTTTATAATGACAATGAGAAATGATCACAGAGTCACATTGCAAAATGGTATTGTTAAACAGGGCAGAACCAGTTGGATTGTTCCAAGACACCAAGTTTGTTTTGACCATTGATAGTATGCACCACAGAACAATGCATAACGATTATCATAATCACCTTTTGATATTAACCACTAGGGTAACGGTTTTCAATTTTATTTTGACACATTAGCCACTAAGGTAATGTCTATTGTATGTATTTATTTAATTTTTATGTGTTACTGTTTGGCCCTGCCACACGACCGACAGAGAACACCTTGTCAACAACGACGCAACATCATTCAGATTAATACCTTCACAAGCAGGAAACTTTTCACACAATTGTATGTATCTGCAAAACGATGAACTAGGGATGTGATGAAAAGAAATCAATGAGAAAGCATTAACAATGGTTAGTAATAATGAGCTAAAATGTATTGCTGAAGGAAGAAGTGACCACATGATCACATTACATCACATTTGAATTACTTAGGTTACAAAATTGTATTGTCAGACAAGAAAGAATCAGTTGTTTTATTCTCTCATAGAAGAGGACATGTAACGTTGTTTTGCACCTGTATGGTGAACCATTGATAGTATATGCACTAGAATTACATACAGAAGCGATGCATAAGACGTTTTATCTCCTCATTTATAGAGAAGAAATGGAGAAAATTGCCTGATTCTAAGTAAAGACCAACAAAACTGAGGCAATCACAGATGAAAGTGACACTCAAACTCAGGGTAAATACAACTGGATCCTAAGTAATTTCATCAAGAATCATCATAAAACGTGCACAAATATATATATATATTTTTGAACAGTTTCCCATAATCAATCATGTTAGTTTTATTAACCACCAGGTTAACGGTTGTTAAAATGTTTTTGTACACATTAGCCTTATGTGTAAATCCTATTCCTAATAATTATGCACACAATTTTGTTTTTTCACCCTGTGCACTCTGACCACACAGACAGTGCATGTATTTAATTGGTTTATTACGATGCCTGTATGCACAACGATCACATTAGCTCCCCAGAGTCACGACATGAACGACTGAAGGTATGCCAAGATATTTGCACAGCGATAGCTTCAAATGATTATGTTAATTGTTGTTTGATATCAGAGATGAGGACCACTCATTGATATAGGTATTTTGAGCGATTAATAAAAGAAAAGGGTGACATCTATTCCCACATCTCTGATATCAAAATAACACAGACCGCAGTCCAGTCGATCATGTCATGAATCATGTATATAAATAATACTAGTTTAAATTATTAGGCCAACCAACAGAACACATTGGCCAACATTTTCATTATTTTAATTATTTTCTATTTTTTTCATTATCTGATAACCGATGGATTACATCGGTCCCCACTTTTACCTGTTCCAAACAATCCTGGTATATTATACATTAATCTCACCCACATTATAAGAAAGAAAAGTGAGTATTGTGGTATAATATGTCCTCATGTAAATATGTTCCCCTTACCTGTGCCCCCCCCCCCTCTCTGTGGAATCACCCCCCTCCCCTGTGTCCCCAAACCTGTACCCCCTCCCCCCCATCTGACCTATCAAATGGGACCACACACCCCCTTTGTTGAACTATAAAGGGCTCCTCCCGACCACAATCAAGGCTTCTTATCTGGGTAATTTCAGCTGATCACCTGGGGCGAGAGCCTCAGCCATTCTCTCTATGTATTCTATCTGTTTGGTTAATAAACCTTTGTTATTATCCAAGCCTCGGTTGACTGAGCACATTCTTCATCAGGATATCTACAAATATCCCACACTGCCTATAACAAACAAATACGAGTGGCAAGAAAGGAATACTTTTCTATGATTATCACAGAAAATGCTGGAAACTCTTTATATTATTCTGAGCCATCGACCCTGCCCCCACCCCTCCACATTATTCTTCAATAACAAAATAACTTAAATTAGAGCCAACATTAGTCCTGATGCAAACACATACCATCTGCAAACCCTGCTAAAACGTAACCATAGGAACATTCACTTGCATTACATCAACTGAGCTCTATAAAACTGTCATGGAATGTACCTCCTCCACTTCCTCTATTGACCCTATACCACAGCATTTTTAAAGCAGATATTCGAGAGTATTTCAAGTCATGTCCTAAATATTATAAATACATCGCTTCTGAGAGGCATTTTCCCAGGTGCATTATTGGCCTACTGATATTATCGGCTGATATTAGCATTAAAATGTAATATTGGAAATGATCGGTATCGGTTTTAACTTTTTTAATGACACAACTTTTATACAACATGCACATTTTATACATCAAACTCTTCAGCTACTTCTCCTCTCACTCAAAATGTCAATATGAGAGCTGTGATGTATAGTTTTTGAGATATTTATGTTTGTTTGGCACAACTCGAAATAAATGCTGTGGCTTTCGCATTTCTGACACGACCCTGAAGATGTTTGGGCAGACGTCTATCGGCGCGCGCTTGATGCCATCATCAAACTGCATTGTCACTTGCAGCATAACAACAAGACTGTTAGTGGAGTCGCTCACTATGTCTTTGATTTGGAATTATTTCAAAGTGTCTCCAGATATTAAACTTGCCATTTAAGTTAAGGGACAACTGGGTGGGTTTTTTCTGTGTCGCCTGTTGCTTCTGCAGAAACGTTGCCTGTATCTCCCGATGATTCTTCCTGAGGTGGCCGCAGTGACTGTAAAGCGGAGGTTATGCGAGGAGGAACCAAGACGTCTTCCTTCAATACTTCAAATGTTATCTCCCACCTCAGCAAGAATCATCCGGAGATAAATGCAACGTTTGTGCAGCAAAATGATGAAAAGAAGGAACAGGCAACACAGAAAAAAAAAACACCCGGTCATCCAGAGAAGGGATTGAGCCCAGTTTATTTTAAAGAGTGTGTTACCCCAAGTAGGCTAATGACCAACACCAGCATTTAAAAAAAAATCTTATTTCAGTTGTTTGCACTTTACCAGTTGTATAGGTACAATGTGGTTAACATTTTGTGAGGAAGTTGAAATGTGCCCTATGTAGTGGGTGTTTGTCAGGATTATTTCAGGGAGAGTGTGGTCCAAGTTGCTCTTTTAGACTAAATAAATATGGCACTTTTTTCCAGCCTAACTTAAGTTGAAGTAGTTGTCATATTTTGCACAGATAATGTTTACATCTAGAACGCCTTGTTGAATGCATCCAGTGAAATTAACACATCAATGCACTTTTATTGTCAAAAGTATGCATACTGTTGTGTTAATTCCACAACAAGAGATATATATTATTTCGTTTTTGGGGAAGGGGGGGGGACCCAGCATATATCGGTATCGGTTGATATCGGTATCGGAAATTAAGAGTTGGACAATATCGGTATATCGGTAGCCAATATCAAACATTCCTAGTTATAATACATCTTCTTATACAGTACAGATGCTAGTGAGCCAAATTTCAGTCTGAAACAAGCGGGAGGGAGATTAAGCGGCTACCACACAAGCTTATGATATGCAAAGCAGAGGGGCGTGGTCCTGATCAGTGATTGGTGCATTGAGTACAATTATTTCAGTGGGCGCCTATTGGCACCAGACCACTCCTATAGGACAAAGCAAGCCACTGAAGCCAAAATGAGATATAACGCATTTTGCAAAAGAAGAACACACACACACAAATAGTATGTTTTCCATTCAAATCCCTTTACAATTAAATGTTTGTTGTGGAATATTTAAAATGAGCCATCGGCAGTGAACCGTAGAAATTGAGATCGAGTCATTTGTTTATAAAAACATAAGAACATGGTTTAATGTCTGTGCTTCCACAGAGATCAGTTTATAGAGAGACACACATGTGTACACACAAGTGTCTGACCAGAAAGTGACCAAGAGGTCTGGTCACACACAGATTAAATACATAATTGAAATGGCGTACATTAGACATCCAGATATGACAGAAAGGTAAACAAAATCGACCCTAGTGGGAGTGGTTCCCCGCTGCAGCGGCAAAAGATCTCGCCAAGCTGCAGCGGGTGATTCGCTCCACGGAGAGGGTGATCGGCTGTCCCCTGCCCTCCCTCAGGTCCCTGCACGACTCCAGGGCGCTGAAGAGCGCAAGAAAGATCATGGCCGACCCCTCCCACCCCGGACACAGCCTCTTCACCCTGCTCCCCCCTGGGAGAAGGCTGAGGATCCCAAAGGCTGTGAAAGCTCGTCACAGACTGAGTTTCTTCCCCTCAGCCGCCATGCTGATCAATGCCTCAGGACCCCCCTCCGCCCCCAAGTGACACTGGCACAATGACACTGCACTGGTCTTTACTGGAACTCTGCATTTTACACTATATATGTATTTAAATTATTAATCCACTGCACTGTTTTTGTCCTGTGTCTGTGTTGTTGTTACTGTGAAAAAAATAATGAAAGAATTAGGGCTGTCAGTTTATCGCATTAATTAGATTAATTAATTACACAGCAAATTATCGCGTTATGAAAATGAACTCAAAATTAAAAAAATCGAAAAAAAGAAAAAATCTGTATCTGATTCTAGGGACATCTATGGATCTCAGGGAATGTATTCCCAGTGTCAGAAATACTGTGTCTGTTACTAGGCTTGAGTAAATTGTAATGAACCAAATGAGAATATCAATAATTTTTTTTTTATCTCTGACTGAGAATAACACCATGCTAAAATTGACCAGACCTGAAAAATATAAGCAAATGAATAAATGGAATATGATTAAACAGAAGGTTTTGTAGATACAGTACTGAATTCTGCCATCCGGACACATGCCATTTGAAATATGATTATAGAATATAGAATATCAGGCCTAAAATGGTAATGCGATTAAAATGTGATTAATTAGATTAATTAATTACAAATCCTGTAATTAATTAGATAAATTTTTTTAATCGCCTGACAGCACTAGAAAAAATGCATACACTGTAATGCCACAACAATTACCAATGTGTTTTTACACAAATGGCTTAATAAAGGAATCTGAATCTGAATCTCCTCAAACCTTGGTCGTTGTTAAAGAGACAGTGTCACTCTGTAGCCTCGTGTCTGGGCTGTTATACTAGTTGACCTATATTAAACTAGTCAAGCTGAACAGAGATTTAAACACAGATGGACATAGATAATATTTCCATAACATGTTCTTGTATCATTTCATCCAACAGAACATACCAACGCGTGAAAGCAAAGATAAAGGCTAACAAGGACTTGGTGAGTCAAACAGAAACAGGTCTTCCATTTTGACCAATGAGTCACAAATAACTGCTGTAGTGGATAAAAGGTAAAAAAATATATAGATATATCAGTCCAATGACATTTCTATAGGTTAACTGTTGATTAATAACCCACACAGGTGTCGGTCCTCCATCCTGCTTTCATGAGATATGTTCATCAAATATGGCTGAGAAATAGGGGAACCCAACCATCTACTGGCTTCCTGGCTCTGATGCTTAGCATGCACATCTGTGACGAGGTAAATATATTATATTATATTATATTATATTAGAGACCTGTACTGTGTAACCTTGTCATGAAGAAACATCACTTCTTCAGCAAACTAAATGGTGTAGTCGGGACGGGATTGAGCTGAATAAGAGGAAACCCTCCAATCAGTGGCCACACTGAGGGACTTAAAATATATTTGTGGCAAATCATTAGTAAAATAGAAGGAAACAAATGCATGTAACATTGTCTGTCTGTCTTTCCAGGTCAATGTGTTTGGATTTGGGGCAGACAAAGATGGAAGCTGGAGCCACTATTGGGGAAAACTGAAAAACAAAAAATTTAAAACTGGAGGACATGATGGAATGTTTGAGTATAAACTTATTGTGGAACTGTCTGACAAACAAATGATACATTTCTTTAGAGGATATTGAGCAATTATTATAGAATATACCAGTGGTTCCCAACCTGGGGGTCCGACCCCCACTAACGGTCGCCAAAGTTCCACAAGGAGCCGCAAATCCCTCTTGATTTTAAAGTTGTACAAATTTATATTAAAGAAGCATGTCTCAGTATTTAATAATTTCTGTGAGGAAGACAATGCAATTTAAGCGTTATTTTAAAAGTTTGTATCTTTATTTTTCTATTTAGGAAACATTTCTAAATAATATAAAATAAAATATCTTGTGAGGGGCACTTGTCGATGTGAACACCAGCATTATTCACAGAGCTAAGCTAGCAGAGCAAGCTACCTAAACACTAAGGGCGGAATCCACAAAGAATGGATTGCGCAAAGCAAATTGCATCCGTGGAGCCTGCTCTGCGTCTGGGAGCTATCCATGAAAGCACATTGCGCGATGAGATACCAGCGCAGACACGCCCAATGTGGCTCGCGAGCAGTCTGCACTCTGCACCCCTGACAGCGCTCTTGGCAGAAATGTGTGTTTCAAAATGTAGCGCGCTGTCCAAAAAAAGAAAATAAACTAGGAATCAAGAAATCAAGTTGGAAAGCAGTAAAAAGAAACCTGCAGTTAAAACCAAGAACGGCAAAGGACACATGCCGTTCCTTCGAATGTGGAGAGATCTAATTATATTTTAATCTGTATTTAACCTTTATCTATTCGGTGAAGACCAGTTATTCTAATTAAAGAATTTACATTATCTATCTGTCCCACTTTGTCCCACCAAAATCTTACTGTTGTCCCCCCCCCCTCCCCCCCCCTCCATCCATTTGGACTGTCTGTGAGGTTTGGTTGGTTCCCCGCCACACGCTCTCCTGAGGTATGGTGCTGATTGGTGCATTCCCCGCCGCACGCTTTTTGAACGATTGCCACTTTCATCACTCAGCTGTCATAGTTTGTGATTAGCGCCCCAGAGGGCTTTATATACCGGGACCTTCCTTCTATCGTTGTCGGGTCGTTCTGGAATACAACTGCATTTGCCTGTTTTTTCCCCGTTGCTGTTCCTGGTCTACTTTCTCTCCAGGACCTTTCTGTGGAGAACCGCTGTTGAGAACCTTGTTCCCCGTTTGGAGCTGCGCCTCATTTTGCCCGCTTTACGCGTTGCGCTTGGGTGAGTGGAACCAAACCCCTCTGGATTATTCTGATTGTGTGTATTGAAGAAACACTGAAGACTGTCACTATCGTTTGGTTCTGGATTATTCTGATTGTGTGTATTGAAGAAACACTGAAGACTGTCACTATCAATTGGTTCTGGATTATTCTAAATTGTGTGTTGTGGGGAACACTGAATACCGTCACTGTCAATTGGTTCTGGACCCAGCTAGGGAGGAGGGAACCACACTGCCTCTGTGTTTCGTTGGACTGTTTCTGATATCTCTCTCTCTCTCTCCGTTTTCCACCTTGAGCGAAAGCTGGGAGTATCTGCAGAGCCGCTACAACGCCACATGCCAATTCCCCACCACTATCTGCTGGGAGTATCTGCAGAGCCGCTACAACGTCACATGCCAATTCCCCACCACTATCACCAGGAGGATTCTGCAGAGCGGCAGATGACTCTGCCGAAGGCAGTCTCCCTATTTGTTTGATTATTGTACTTATCCTTCTTTTGACTCTGTAAATAAATACGCCCTAGCATTTGGCTAACTCTGAACTTCCTGTCTGTGCCGTTGCGTTTGAGGTCGGTTACAAACCATAACATTACGACCCGACCATGACGACCTCAGCCGACACAGACAGGGTCAGAACATATTCTCCACCAATTACAAGCACTGAGTGAAGCCGTTAACACCTTGCTTTTGACCCCACCTACTTCAGGAGCCTCGGCCGGAGCATCACCCGCAGCCGTGGCAGGCCCTGCGCCTCCCGATCCCGCATCTCGGGAGCCCCGTCTCTCCGAACCACGGTTGTTCGATGGTAACTTCGAGGATTGTGCCACATTCATCATGCAATGTGAGTTGGTTTTTCGTCATCAACCCAGCCGATTCACTTCAAGGGGAGCCCGAGTGGCTTATATGACTAACCTGCTCTCAGGCCGGCAGCCCAGTGGGTTACTGCCTCCTGGGCAATGGGGGCTGATTTCTGTTTTCCACCACCCAGCCCGTGGCCAGGACCCTGGAGCTCGGTTGGGCACCTTCCGGCAGGGCAGTGGCGGGGTCACCGACTACGTGCTGGAGTTCAGACTGGAGGCAACGGAGAGCGGCTGGAACGATCAAGCGCTTCGTCTCACCTTCATGAGGGGGCTCAACGACGCAGTCAGGGACCAGCTCGCGACCCGTGAGGAACCTGAGTCCCTCGAAGACCTATTCAGCCTCGCCATTCGCATCGACGGACGCCTCCAGGAGAGAAGACGTGAGAGAACCCGACCGGGTCCTCCAGAGGTTCCCCAGACCCCCCGTACTCGTGACAGTACTGCGGTCCGCCCTGCTCCCAACACAACTGGTGGTTCCTTCCCCTCCCGTTTGGTGCCCGGGGAGGAACCCATGCAGCTGGGACGTTCACATCTTAGCCAAGCTGAACGGGAGGCGAGGTTCAGGTCTGGCCTTTGCCTCTACTGCGGTCGGGAGGGACACCGTATCGCCAACTGCCCCACCCGGCCAAAAGACCAAGCTCGCCGGGACCCCGGGAGATCCTGGTGAGCCGTTCTTCTCGTTCCCAGAGCCGTGCACCACCTAGCCGTCTGATGAGCGTCACCCTGGCCTGGGCGGACCAACGGGCCACGGTGGAGGCACTCATCGACTCGGGTGCTGACGAGAGTTTCCTAGACTTCGAGTTTGCTACCCGGGCCAACATTCCACTAGAGGACCTCGTGAGGCCATTGGAGGTGTTCGCATTGGACCAACACCGCCTGACTGACATCACTCAACGCACCTGTCCTGTCCTGCTCACCATTGCTGGTAACCACGTTGAGAGACTCCAGTTTTTTATCACCAGATCCCCTCTTGTCCCAGTAGTCCTGGGCCGGCCCTGGCTCGCGCTGCACGAGCCCCACATCGCCTGGTCCTCCGGTACCATCAGGGGGTGGAGCTCCTCCTGTCATGCCCAGTGTCTTCAGGCGGCGTCCTGTCCCTCGCCCCGGAGATCCGTTTGTGAGCTGCCTCCGGACCTCTCGACCATACCCCCCGAGTACCACAACCTCAAGGAGGTTTTCAGTAAGTCCAGGGCTCAGGCCCTTCCGCCTCACCGGCCTTACGACTGTGCCATCGACCTCCGCTCAGGGGCTCCCCTTCCTCTACAGTCTGACCGTCCCTGAGAAGGCAGCGATGGATCAATATATCTCTGAGTCCTTGGAAGCAGGACTCATTCGGCCTTCCTCCTCCCCTGTGGCGGCCGGTTTCTTCTTTGTTGGGAAGAAGGACGGAGACCTTCGACCCTGCATCGACTATCGCCAGCTCAACGAGATCACCATTAAGAACAAGTACCCTCTTCCTCTCATGAACTCCACCTTCGAGCCTCTCACCCAGGCTACCGTCTTTACCAAGCTGGACCTCCGGAGTGCCTACCATCTGGTCCGTATCCGAGAGGGCGATGAGTGGAAGACCGCCTTCAAGACTCCCAGGGGCCACTACGAGTACCTGGTAATGCCGTTCGGCCTCACCAACACTCCGGCGGTATTCCAGGCGCTCATGAACGATGTCCTTTGTGACATGCTGGAGGAGTTTGTGGTAGTATACCTAGACGACATCCTCATTTTCTCCAAGACCCTCGAGGAACACATCCAGCATGTCCGCCGTGTGCTGGAGCGCCTCCTCCACAATCGGCTCTTCGTCAAGGCAGAGAAGTGCCGATTCCACTCTGACTCCGTCGATTACCTGGGCTTCATCGTGGAGAGAGGCTTGACCCGAGCTGACCCTCGCAAGATCCGGGCCGTGGAGGAGTGGCCGGAACCCACCACTCGGAAGGAGTTACAGAGCTTCCTCGGGTTCGCCAACTTCTACAGAAGATTCATCTGGAACTACAGTCAGGTGGCGGAACCGTTTACCAGGCTGACCTCTCCCGCCCTGCCGTTCGACTGGTCCTCAGCGGCGTGTGCTGCGTTCCGCTCCCTCAAGATGAGGTTCACTTCCGCCCCGATCTTGCTCCATCCAGACCCCAAGAGACAGTTCATCGTAGAGGTGGACGCCTCGGATACTGGACTGGGAGCTATCTTATCCCAGCGGTCGGCAACGGACCAGAAGGTACATCCGTGCGCCTTCTACTCACGTCGTTTCCTCCCTGCCGAGAGGAACTACGACATCGGCAATCGGGAGCTGCTGGCGGTTGTGGCTGCCTTGGAGGAGTGGCGTCATTGGCTAGAGGGGGCCGAGGAGCCATTTACCATTTGGACGGACCACAAGGACCTGACGTACATCCGTGCTTCCAAGCGCCTCAATGGCCGGCAGGCAAGATGGGCCAGCTTCCTCAGTCGGTTCGACTTCTCGCTGACGTTTCGCCCTGGTTCCCGCAACACGAAGGCCGACTCCCTGTCCCGGTTACACTCCAAGGGGGCTCCAACCACTGAGGACCCGACTCCCATCCTCCCAGAGGCCAGGGTGGTAGGAGTAGTCACCTTGGGCATCGATGGGGTGGTAAGGCGTGCCCTACGCTTCCATCGCGCTCCAGGCAATGTACCGGTTCATCGTCTCTTCGTCCCCGACTCAGTCCGGTCCCGGGTCCTCCAGTGGGGCCATACCAGCCGGTTCGCCTGCCACCCAGGCGTTCATCGCACGTTCTCCTTCCTGGCTCGTCGATTCTGGTGGCCCACCATGAGGAACGACGTCAAGGAGTTCGTACTGGCCTGTGCAGTCTGCGCCCGCAGCAAGGCCTCCCACCAGGCACCCTCCGGGCTATTGCAGCCGCTTCCCATTCCGAGCCGCCCTTGGTCCCATGTGGCGTTGGACTTCGTCACGGGTCTTCCTTCTTCCCAGGGGAACACGTGCCTACTGACCGTGGTCGGTTCAGCAAGGGGGTTCACCTCGTGGCCCTTCCCAAGCTTCCCTCGGCGGCCGAGACGGCGGACCTCCTGACACGCCACGTGTTTCGCCTCCATGGGTTTCCCCAGGACGTCGTCTCGGACCGAGGGCCCCAGTTCACTTCCCAGGTATGGCGGGCTTTTTGCAAGGGATTGGGGGCAACGGTCAGTCTTTCCTCTGGTTATCATCCCCAGACTAACGGACAAACAGAGAGGATGAACCAGAGTGTGGAGTCTGCTCTTCGGTGTGTGGCTGCCAATAAACCCGCTTCTTGGAGCCGTTTCCTTCCCTGGGTCGAGTACTCCATCAACTCCATGGTCAGTTCCGCCACCGGCCTCTCACCCTTTGAAGTATCCCTGGGCTACCAACCCCCTCTTTTCCCTGCACAGGAGTCGGAGGTGGCAGTTCCCTCCGTACAGGACCACCTCGACCGGTGCCGTCGGGTCTGGGAGATCACCAGGACTGCGCTGCTCCGGTCATCGGAGCATGCCTGTCGTGGGGCTGACCGGCGCCGGGTCCCTGCGCCGATGTACCACCCTGGGCAGAGGGTGTGGCTTTCCGCAAGGGACCTTCCGCTTCGGTCCTCGGCCAAGAAGCTTAACCCCCGGTTCGTCTGTCCTTTTGAGGTTCTGAAGGTACTCAGTCCGGCGGCGGTGAGTCTTAAGCTTCCTGCGTCCATGCACATTCACCCCGTTTTCCATGTGTCCCGAGTTAAGCCTGTCTCTCTCAGTCCCCTGATGCCTCCTGCTCCGGAACCACCTCCTCCCGTGATGGTGGACGGTCACCGCCAGTGGCAGGTCCGCCGGTTGATGGGCGTTCGACGGCGGGGTCGGGGGTTCCAGTACCTGGTGGACTGGGAGGGGTACGGCCCGGAGGAACGGAGCTGGGTCTCCCGCCAGCTCATCGTGGATCCCGGCCTGATCACCGACTTCCATCGTGCCCATCCGGGCGAGCCGGGTCGGGCTGGTCGCCGGGTGGCTCCCGTGGAGGGGGGGGTACTGTGAGGTTTGGTTGGTTCCCCGCCACATGCTCTCCTGAGGTATGGTGCTGATTGGTGCATTCCCCGCTGTACGCTTTTTGAACGATTGCCACTTTCATCACGCAGCTGTCATAGTTTGTGATTAGTGCCCCAGAAGGCTTTATATACCGGGACCTTCCTTCTATCGTTGTCGGGTCGTTCTGGAATACAACTGCATTTGCCTGTTTTTTCCCCGTTGCTGTTCCTGGTCTACTTTCTCTCCAGGACCTTTCTGTGGAGAACCGCTGTTGAGAACCTTGTTCCCCGTTTGGAGCTGCGCCTCGTTTTGCCCGCTTTACGCGTTGCGCTTGGGTGAGTGGAACCAAACCCCTCTGGATTATTCTGATTGTGTGTATTGAAGAAACACTGAAGACTGTCACTATTGTTTGGTTCTGGATTATTCTGATTGTGTGTATTGAAGAAACACTGAAGACTGTCACTATCGTTTGGTTCTGGATAATTCTGATTGTGTGTATTGAAGAAACACTGAAGACTGTCACTATCAATTGGTTCTGGATTATTCTAAATTGTGTGTTGTGGGGAACACTGAAGACCGTCACTGTCAATTGGTTCTGGACCCAGCTAGGGAGGAGGGAACCACACTGCCTCTGTGTTTCGTTGGACTGTTTCTGATATCTCTCTCTCTCTCTCCGTTTTCCACCTTGAGCGAAAGCTGGGAGTATCTGCAGAGCCGCTACAACGCCACATGCCAATTCCCCACCACTATCTGCTGGGAGTATCTGCAGAGCCGCTACAACGTCACATGCCAATTCCCCACCACTATCACCAGGAGGATTCTGCAGAGCGGCAGATGACTCTGCCGAAGGCAGTCTCCCTATTTGTTTGATTATTGTACTTATCCTTCTTTTGACTCTGTAAATAAATACGCCCTAGCATTTGGCTAACTCTGAACTTCCTGTCTGTGCCGTTGCGTTTGAGGTCGGTTACAAACCATAACACTGTCACTGTACTATTTATTTGCACTAGCACTATTACACTTGGGACATTGATATTATATTATTGATATTATTATTTTGTACATGCTATATTCAGTATGTTTGTATGTGGTGATGCTCTAAACTCAATTTCAATGTACCAACGATGACAATAAAGATTCTATTATTTTGCACTCCTCTATACATTACGAAGTAAACAAAATACAATACAAAATGAACGGAATACTAAAGAAAATAGATTTTATGAGTTATGAACAGTATCTAACTTGTTTGAGAAATATAAAGCCGCGTGCCAATCAGTGATGCCACAGATTACTTGTAAAAGTAATCCGATTACTGATTATTGATTACTCCTTTAAAAAGTAATCCAAGTTACTTTACTGATTACTTGATTATCAGAGTAACTTAGTTACTTTGAAAGTAACTAGGTTACGAAGTCGTCGTCGTTCCCCCAACCGTTTTTTTTTAACCGCTTTATTGAAAGTGCATAAATTGTTTTTAACTTGTTTCTCTGCACATAACGTAAATTGTTAAACTAGTGCTTCAGCTTCTGTACCATCAAGTATGGTAAATCAACAGTCTAATATGCTCACAGCATTAGAGCAGCCAGCCAGTGGTTTTACAAAACCAGTGTATATCCATTCACATCTAACAAATGCAGGCTGAACTATTCAATTATATCAACTGTAACTATTAAATTGTTTTTATAAATGTCTCTCTATAAACATACAATCAGTCTCTCTTTAACATGTAAATTAACTGTAAATCTGGCAAATAAGAGCTTTTGCTCTGCCACCATCAAATATACATTAATCAAAAGGGAAAGAAACAATCTCTCTCTTTTGCTGTTTGGCTGGCCTCCGAGTCCTCCTGTACCTAGTCGAAGCGTCGGCTAGTGAATGAATGAATGAATGAATGAAAACTTTATTAACAGATTGCAGAATGGGTACAGTACAGTACAGCTCAATACATACAATTGTTAAGGGGATGCAGACCAGAGAAAGACTTTTTGTCTTGTTTACATCAGGGTCCCCCAGTGTTGTGATTCCAGATGCTTTCAATGCAATTGGATGTGCTGTTTTTAGCGGTAGACAGTATTTTGTTTCCTCCGCATATGAACGTGAAGTAGTGACTGAGGCTATACGAGCGTTTTGGGATGGAAGTCTGAACAGAAACTCACTTTTAATTTTGCCAAGCGTTTTGGGGTGGAATTCTCCGACGACGGAGCCCTGCTGTCACACGATTGGCGCATATGTCACATGACGTGCTGTGAAGACCCGCCCTACTCTGCCTCTGATTCGCAGACTGTGGATGGGGAATGTGATTGTACCAAAGCAGATGTCACTCACAGACAGAGTGTCCAGTCACGCCGCGGGGACACATTCTTGTGTAACCCTTTCACTGCCACACTACGTCACTCCCAAAAGAAAAACAGCTCAAAATGTATTTTTGACTGTCGAAAACGAAATAAAATACTGCATTCCGCCTGCATTATGAATTTATGATGAGATAGTAACGAAATAGTAATGCACAGCCACTTGGACAAGTAACTGCAATCAGATTACTGGCTTTTAAAGATTAACGCGTTAGATTACTATTTTCGGGGGAAAGTAATCAGATTACAATAACGCGTTACTTAGTAACGCGTTACCGGCATCAATAGCCTTCGCACCGCGTGATTTAGAAATAAGGCTAAGCACTGACATTTCAAATGCTTGGTTCTGAGATGATCAATACAGTAAAAATTTATTTCTGATATAGGTGCAGTAGTGCAATGTCATGATTATTATTATTATGAAGTTATTATTATTATTATTATTATTAAATAAAACATGTATTAATAATTAATTAATAAGAACTCCTCTCCTTCACTATAATCTAATTATGAAATCAGATATAGGCCAGGGCTTTACAACTTAATAAAGAGATTGAATATTAAATGGGATAGAAACGAAATTAAATGTAGCACAATATAATTAGAGCAATATATACATTTTTTTTGTATCCACTTTTTCTCCTTATTTTTCTCCCATCCTAATTTCGTATCGCCAATTCTCCCCTTCAATTCTCCCCTCCCCTGTCTTGAACATTGCTAGACTACTATAGTTTATAGTTCTTTTTTCAATACGTTGCTGCAAGCTATTATTTTTCAATGCTACAACCCATAATAGAACCACAGAATACTGGCATTTCCATAACGCTTTGCTGCCGCCCATTCAGTCCACACTAGTAGCAGCTGCAGCTTTCATCTCTACAGTATATTTTCAAAAACATGAGGAAAAACCTGCTGCTTGAATGGTCTTTATTAAGTATAATAATCTAAATATACTTAAAGTACCAAAAGTGAAAGTAGTCATTGTGCAAACATATAACATATAAACATGTGCCGACATAACTCTGTACTAACACAACGCAAGGTAGGAACCAGGTTGAGGTATGAAACGTACGGTTATGTATATAACCATAGTTATATGAGTGTAGTGACGCTCAGCGTCATATGCACATACTTCACTTCAGTACTTGTGCACTGAATAAAAACTCACAATGTACCTTTACATACCAACATCTGTCTGGCCACACCCCAATCCGCTACCTACATAAACAGGGGTGTGGCCATGCACTCACCTCCTTCTCAATCTTTCACCACAAGGCAAGATCAAGGGCCGCAGTGGAGTCCTGACGCTGAGCGTCAATACACTCATATAACTATGGTTATATACATAACCGTATGTTATATTACGTGTAGCTCTGGTCAGCGTCATATGCACCACAGGAGCTGAGCAGAGCTGAGCTCGACAAATGTACCCCACTGAGGCCCCGCACAACCATCAGAACCGGGGAGGACCCGAGCCCCCCCGACCCTCCCTATTGGAGGATGGGAGGGAGACGGATCCGAGTGCGCGAAGAGGAGCTTGAGCAACTCCAGCGCACAGGGTGAGTATACCGTGGGGCTTACCCACGACTACACAAAAACGCACAACCCGCATGCCACTATGGAACGAACGGGAAGGAACAAACCCCCGTTACCACCCCTAAAATCATGGGGTCAAGAGCAAAGCCCAACCCCGTGGCAAGGCCGTAGCTGCGGAGCGCGAAGGAGGACCCAGACCCAGAAGGGACAGGACCCCCCTGGAGAAAGGGGGCCTGGAGAGGCCAATGACGCCACAGCATCGAGACCTCACCAGGTGGTCACTAGTGACACCGCCCCCCACATCGCCAGCGTATTCGGACAGGGCCCATCCAATAGCAGGCCCTTCCCCACAATAGCACGCCGCCTAGCTCACTGACCCTGGCATACTCAGGCAGTCAGCAGGGCTGTAACTCGAAGCACTCAAGAGGCTACACCCACAGCGGGAGCAGGCAGCGCACCAGGGAGACGACCTCCAGAAGAGGTCGATCCCTCAATCCAGGCAGCAGGCACTTGACCTGAGCCTGGAGCACTGCGGACTAGACAGGCGCCAAAGGGGTCAGCTGAAACAGCACCCCGGCAGAAGGGGCGTATGCTGGCATTGTTGTGCACCATGTCACAGCCTCCACAAAACCCCCCTGACTCTCTAGAGGGGCCGAGGCAGAGAAGGCTGACACGATTGGCAGACGTCATGAAACGTGCGGGGGCACACTCAATCGGTTAACCCAGGAGTTGACTGCGCTCCAACACACCAGGGAACCAACCACCCTCTTGGTTAAACATGAGGTGGTTGTTCCTATAACCCCTCAGGAAAAAACTCCAAAACACACCTGCGGGTATACACTGGCTATACCGCAGTAGAAGTGTTTCAGTTTTCAAAAAGGGGTTATCCCAGGCCTACGGGTGGATGAAAACTACTTTGGACCGGGCCCGGCGGACCGGGACGTACACAGGGATGCCAGAGGAGTTCCATAAGAACCACCTCAACAGCCCCCTCTCAGCCATGCGTAAGCAGGAGAAGAGAGGGGCGAAAAGAATGGAGAAGGACCAGGCCCCCTTAGCGCAGCTCAAGGTACAACACAACATGGACCAAGCAACAGTGAGGGGTAATCCGTAGTAACACAACCACGAACATCTCCATAACGCCAAACCCTGTGACACCCGGGCCGACCCGGCATTTTTCCCCCCGAAAAAAGCACAAGTCCCTCAGGGTACCAGAACAGCAGATCTGCGTCCCCGGCGGACAACGGGTTAACTGACCTGGACCGGCGTGACCAGAACCAGTCCCGTGCCCTAATCACACCGACATCCCCAACACTAGGAGGGGATAGGTACGCGTGTTGATCCAAAACATTATAAAGGGCGCCACCCAGACGGTCCTGTTCGTACCGCGCTCAGTGGCCCACCCCAAGGGCGTGAGACCCCTCTACCTATGCTTTGATCTATTCCGTTAACATCCCCCAGATATGAACGAGAATTCGTCGAGACAAACCTAGTAAACTGGCGCTCGGAAGAGACAAACTCCATCCCAGTTGCCCCATAAAAACGCAGTTTTAATGATGAGCAACCAAGGCGCGCAAGCCTCATGCGTGATTCCTATCAGAAACACCCAGGGCCAGCACTATGTACACGTCGAGACCCAAAACACATCAATGGATAGTCTAACAAGACACCAGATACCGTTCCTCCAAGCCGCCTGGGAGAACGACAAGAAGCCGCTTTTTAAATTTTAAATTTTCTACAGAAAAAAGAAAAAATAATACGGACATGGGTCCCATGTGACGCGGCTGAGGGAAACACCACCCCGTCAACCATACTTCATAAGAGGGGACAGGGAGCGACGTACCCCTATGACGGGGGGAAACCCATGACTCAACAGACCTTTAAAGCGAGGAGTCAGGGAAACCCTAAACAATATCCCGTCCACCTACTCCAAAAAGGAGAGGACGGGGAACCCCCAGAGAGACTTCCCACGTGAGCAATAGATTGAAAAGACATATTGCAACCACATACAACAGAGCAGAACTTCTTTTTAAGTTCTACTCACCTTGACAATCTGAGGAGGAGGCTCCGAAACTTTGAGGAGGCTCCCTCACTGGGAGGGAGGGTCTGAACTCACATGAGGCTCTGAATCTCCCTGAGGAGGAGGCTCTGAACTCCCTGAGGAGGATGCTCTGAAACTCCCTGTAACAGAGGTCCAGAACATGGAGCCTGAATAACCCACGGAAGTCTTACCAATAGAAACGCGCCCAGTGACGTACTCTATGGCGGGGGAATTTCCGCGGTCCACACGCCCAATCTTTCATGGCGTGGGACCAGGAAACTCCCTTCCCCCCCCCCCCCCCCTACCCTGTAACGTGCTAATCCAGCAATGTGACAGGAAGCCCGAACGACCAATCAGAAAAAGGGGAGGAAGGTTTACCAGTTCACCCCTTTACGACCCCTCACCCCTGATACGATGTAATGACAAAGTAGAGCCATGACACCAGTCATAGCATGCTACATGAAGCGTTTAACAGCCTCACATAGACTCATGTGTGAAACCTGCCATCTGATTTTTACAAAGAAAAAACACAGACCCAGAGAAAACAGCCATCTGATTTTTACAAAGAAAAAACACAGATCCAGATAGGGCCCCTTTAAGAGCCCTGGTACCAGACTTACACATGTGCTTCTGTAGGCCAACACCTAAACCAGTTGTAGATCTTAACGACACACACAACCCTTCATCACAATAAAAAAGGCAAAGTACACTCTCACTACCGTAAGAGGAACGCCGTTTTTCATAACGAGAGAAGACACAAGTCCTCGATTATGTATTGGCCACAGGCCTTGCTAAGCCCACATGACAGCAACCAAAAAATCTTTTCCCTAGGAAAAATCGTTTTCTCAAGCAGGAGCACAACCCCAGCAGAGCTGAGGGATTACACAGTATCCCCACAAACATAGTGACACAATATATTGTAAACAAAACATGTTTGAGAGGAGGGGGGAAAAGCCCCAGGGAACCCGGGGGGAAAATCACCCCTCCCCACCTTACCCTTGATACGACCAGGTTGAACAGGTACTGCCCTGTTAATATGTGAACACGCTACCTGTTTATTGTCATCACAGGCTGAGAGAAGGACTCACTCCTCGATCACATGTCACTAAGCATAGCTTTGCAGGGTAAATACCCCAACTAGTTGTGAGCACAACCACGTTACTAATGTTACATGAACCCACAAGTTCTCATCACAACTAAACCAGTTCATTTTTACTCACGTAAAAACACAACGCCGATTTTCTAGGTAGAGAGAACCTATACCAGCGACAAGACAATTCACACACAACACATGTCGTATCCCAAATGTAGTGCAGCAACATACGTTTTGGAAAAACATCGTCATTACAAAACATTTAGAAGGGAAGGAAAGAAGAGGTGTCCAAAGGACTCCTACCTACACTCTGAGCGCTGAGACACTGGTCAACGGCGACAGCCGGAGTCGAACCCGGCATCTCTTGCGTTGGTGACGAGGGCAATGTCCTCTGCGCCAACCAGCCGCTACGTTCTCCATGTTGACGAAGTTCTCGCTGGCAGGGCACACGGTGTAGGGCCGACTAACATCCTCTGTCAAAGATGACGTCGTAGTCAGAGTGTTAAGGCTTGTTATTCACACAGCAATGTACAACAGTGTAGCATTAAGCTAACATCCAAATCAGGCCGACTGATAGCAACAAGCTAACGTTCCTAGCCTAGTGAACGCAACGAGCTAGCGCCACAGCTAACAGCTAACTGGCTAACAGGTAGGCCACCCAGCTAGCACGCAAGCTAAGCAGCTATCACCTGAACTGTACACAAGAACATAATAAGCCACACTTCAGACAGGCCGCTGTCTGACTCCCTCCTCATCCTAAGAGAGAAGAGAAAAAGAAAAGTCAACACCGTTTTCAGAACGGTGATTTAACAGACATACAGCTGAGTCGGCACAATTCCCTTATGGGCTGCAGCCAACTTGAGCATGGATCTCCCATTAACGAAGATCCAAACCCACTTTTCCTCGTGTTTAGGGTTTAACTTCCATTCATTTGAAAGATGGGGCCTTCACGGGACAGAAAAGAATCCGCTCGTCCAGAGACCCTGGATTTTAACCACAGATCTCGGTCGCGGCCCACTAGCTTGACTATCGTGGGCTTCAAACCAGGACCCTCCGTCCGCCGCCTAAGAGGCCGAACAAAGGACACTAGTCTGGGGCCGGCCTTCGTAAATTGGGCAGCTAACCCCTATAGCAACACAACTGGCACTCGCATAGCAAAAACATCACTCACCCAGAGGCAGCCAGTTTCTCACAACAGCCGACGCCTACTGCACAGTCCAGCTGCAGACCCGCAGGTAATACCTGTCTAGCTGCAGCTTGGAAGACTGCAGGTGGGGATTAGACCAGTGACGCGAGCCCCTAATACGAAAAAGCCGGTGGAGGTCAGAATGATCATCATCTTCCAGACACCCCAGTGATGAAGACATTATCGCCACATTTTCTCGAAAAAAGTGAGAGAGAAAACAAAGATATAACATCAACATATCTCCTTGCTGTCCTGTTCTCCTTTCTTCAGACTAACAACCTAGCTCAAAGTGATTGGTATACAAGGCACTTCCCTGTGGTGAAAGTGAAGAAGGAGGTGAGTGCATGGCCACACCCCTGCTTATGTAGGTAGTGGATGGGGGTGTGGCCAGACAGATGTTGGTATGTAAAGGTACATTGTGAGTTTTCATTCAGTGCACAAGTACTGAAGTGAAGTATGTGCATATGACGCTGAGCAGAGCTACACGTAATATAACTAACCTCAAAGTTCAATATTCAAAGTGCAAAACATTTACTGACTTTAACTAAAACTCTTTTAAATGCTCATACACCGACGTCGTAGAGTCTGACTCTGAGCGAGTCCAGCGCCTTCTAAAAGTGCAAGCGCTGCTGCTCTACTACCAGACTCCCCGAAGCTCCGCCCAGAGCGGTTGCCAGATTGTGTGGTTTTCAGCATTATTTTAAAGCCTGTTTACGGTGTGTTTTAACTGGGTTTTCGGCTGAAAGGCATATGAAATCTGGCACACTTTTGAACGCCGTTATAATATAGTGCTGAGAATGAATGCACTTTTGAGCACCGTTATACAGTGCTGAGAATGAACGCGTTCTCAATTACGTTCATTTAGGGGGGAAAACATGCGTTCAGTTCACGTTCGCCCAAAATACGAACACGTTCACGAACGATCGTTCATTGAACGCGTTCAGGTACATCACTGCCCCTCCGGTACACAAGGAGGCAGCCTGTTGCATCTTTTCACCAGACAGCGCGGACTCTCAGTGGCGAGGAGTAACGCGTGGGAGGCTCACGCTGCCCCCGATACTTCCTGTCTCTGCTGTACAGGCGTCACCCAACCGACCTGCAGTGATGCAGTGGTGGTCCCACTCGGTACCACGGCGTCCTAGCAGTTTTTTCTGAGCAGAAGTACGCGCACAGATGTCCACGCGTGCGCACACAAAAATTATTTCACAATTTTCACTGGACTCGTCGCGCCGTGCACCAAGTACCCGGCACTTATCTATCACCTAGACTTTGCATAATAATAGGATACCGATAGCATAAGAAAGAACGAGAAGAGCCAAACCAAGATACAAGCCCTGTGGGGGTTTGCATCTGTGGAACCTCTCACTATGTGACAAATGGTCCCGACTGGAAGGATGAGGCATTAAGTTGTGCTTCAGGGTATAGAAGGCGGGGTAGAATGTTCATTTTTATTAGACTAGTCCCATGACCGATAGTGGGAGGTCATGCCACCGTTACAGATATCTCTTAACCGTTGTGGTGACAGATTCAGACGTGACAAATCTTCTAAGTTGGGAGAGACTTTAATGCCAAGATATGTGAATCCTGACGTAGTCTATTTAAAGGGAAAGTTATCTGGGATGTCTGATTGGGTCAGGGTTCCTAGTGGCATAACCTCAAATTAACTTTGGTTAATTTTGTAGCCTGAGATAGCGCCGAAGTCTTTAACAATTGAGAGGACAGTAGGCACTGACCTTTTCGGGGAGGACAGAAACAGTATAATGTCATCTGCATATAGAGCTATTTTGTGGGGGGTGCCCCCGCTCATGAGTGAGACCCCCTCAATTTCATGATGACACCGGATAGCCTCTGCTAGCGGTTCGAGTGCGACAGCAAACAGTAATGGGCTTAGGGGGTCCCGTTGCCTTGTGCCTCTTGCCTCTTAAAATAAATTTGTAATATTAGGTCTAAAATATGCTATCTTTTTTTGCACATTCAAAAACCAACTAATTAATCAGTAGTTAACAGGAGCTTGACCCTATTGACATTCCATTGGTTGGTGGCTAACTTGTCAGAGCTAGAAGGACTCTACCATCAACAACAACATTGGTAAGTAATAAATAGAAAATCATAACTACCCATTTCAATAGTAGAGAGAAGGAGTGAATGCTAGCTTAAATGAGCAAGTGTCAATTCAACGTCAAAGTCAGCTTTATTGTCGCTTCTCAAAATGTGCAAGACATAGGCTACAGAGAAATGAAATGAAATGTCCCCCTTCCCACGGTGTATATAAAGAAATATCTAATACAAACATAAAGTAACATATAGGACACTATAAACATAAGTAACATATGGGACACGATGGACATACACTATACAGGACTACACTATACAGGACTTGAATCAGTAGAGTGAGTTATTTCTCAACACAATCCAAGCTGTTCCTCATACTAGCTCTAGCTAGCTAGTCACAAAACAAAGCAAAGTCAAGGTCATGCTACTTTTTATACAAGCCGACTGAAGACAACTAAAATCTACTCCACACACAAAGTAGATTTCAGTGAGCTTCAGTGATTTTAAGGCAGGTCTGTACAAACAGGAGCTTTACCATATTGACATTCCATTAAAAATTATAATGTCACACATACTAGGATGTTAGCTTGGTGCTTACTAACACAAAGTGGTATAAAACAACACATCTAGAATTAAATATATATATTTTTACTTTCAGCTGCATTTCCTAGTTTCAGTTGGTCTCTCATTGTTGGTTTACTAAAACATTGTCAGTTACAACATAAACCAGCAGAGCTGCATTGGTGACATTCAAGTTATCCAACATGTAAATAGTTCAGTATTTCAATAGGAAAAAGATATCAACTTTATTGATAGTCATGTTATGTATTCACAGTATTTTAGCTAATGTGTTTTATCACAGTATTTTAGCTAATGTTGTGTTTTATCCGCCATGTGAATATGGTCACTGGCAATGCAAAATAAATATTAATATATATAAATATATTATGAGTGGAGTTCATTTTTGTTTAGTGAGACAGGATGTAGCAAGAGCCTTAGTGTCTCCAGACAGGATCCAGCACCACCTAGAGGAAAAGTAGAACAAGCACATCCACTCTGGTGATCAAATGCATACATTTAAATAACATAAGAAAGTGCATCATCATTACTCTACTAGGACCCCGAACCTTGATTGGCAGCCGGCTATATCATGTAAAGTTACACCTGTGCAAACACCTGTACCTACACCGGACAAATAGAATATCAACAACACAAATAAGAGGATCAGTGCACTCTTAAACTTGCTCCCACTATATTTATTGTGATCAAGTTTTGATCAAAGGATCCTCATCAAGATTCATGAAGATCCTTTGATCGATGATCTGTTGATCAGAATCAATATATTGGGAGCACGTTCAATAGTGCAGATCCTATTATTTTTCTTTCTGAAATGTTGTTGGACGTCATCCTTTCTGAAAATGCATTAATTTTAACCATTAATTTACAGTTCTCCAACATGTAAATAGTTCAGTGATTTGATAGAAATGAAACTTTATTGATAGTCACATGGTAGCTTTCATTTAATAGACTTTTTGACATCAAAACACAGAAAATGTTGAGGCTAATCATCATCATTAGGTGGCTTCTTTGTTCTGAAGGTTGCCTATCACTCTCCAACCCATTCTGTCCCCACTTCTTCTCTCCAACTCCGTCACTCCGCCTCTCACTCCGCTCCAATCACAGACGTTGTCTACCCAGCCTCATCTTGGTCTTCCACTTCCTCTCTTTCCATCCACCTTCCCCATCACCACCTTCTTGAACATCTCCCCGCTGGATCCTCTCAGAACATGCCCGCACAACTCCATCTTTCTCTTTTTCAACCTCTCCAGCAGCTGTCCTCCTTGCATATCCGCTCTTCTCAGTACCTCCTCATTCTTGATCTTATCCTTCCATGTTATCTTCAGCATCTTCCTCAGCGTCCACATTTCAAAAGAGTCTATCATCCTCTTTGCCTCTTTATTCAGCGTCCATGCTTCTGCTCCGTCTTAGGGACCTGCACTGGCTCCCTATTGCTGCACGTATCCGCTTCAAGGCCCTCGACCTAGCATACCGTGCGGCAAAGGGAACCTCTCCCGCCTACCTCCGGTCAATGGTCTCTAACTACACATCCTCAAGACACCTACACTCTGCATCTTCTGGCCGCCTCAGACCTACTCCTATCCAAGCTCCCGGAGGGTCATCAAAGAGAAGCTGCCTATTCTCAGTCCTTGCCCCACAATGGTGGAATGAACTACCCATCCCAGTTAGGACAGCCGAATCCCGTCCAATCTTCCGCCGTCGACTAAAGACTCACTTCTTCAACCATTATCTGAAATGATAAAAAAAAAAAAAGAAAAAAAAAAGAAAACTAACCAGACTGTCAAGCACTTGTCCTAATAAACTAACCTACACTGTAACACGCAACACTTTGATAAACATTGTTACTCAGCTGATAGAGTTGTACCCTTCTTGCTGTCTTGTCGTACAGAACTTGTAAGTCGCTTTGGATAAAAGCGTCAGCTAAATGACTAAATGAAAATGTAAATGTAAATGTATGAAAAGACTGACATAACATACGTTTCCAAAATCCTGGGCCCTCATTCATCAACGTGTCTTACGCACAGATATGTGCTTAAGCTGTGCGTACGACCATTTCTAAGCAAAGAGTGGGATTCATCAATTTCAACTTGAACTTGACTTCGTGCTTATATTTACGCACAGCTCGGAGCATGCGTAGCTGACGCCCAGTGGTAGAACATCGTTACTATGGCATAAGCGCTCCTCAGTTCTGCATTAGTTTCAAGGCGGAAATAAGCTTCCGTGCATTCGTTTCAACACTGGCGTGTTCAACTTCTGTATGACCCGTAATTCATTATAGTTCATTGTAAAATAGCGACAGTAGTGTAATTATAACGGGCTCATGCGGGAACAAGAGGTTGGCTTGCTTGTTTGGCACGGGGGGCAGAAGCAGAACGCACCTCCAAACGCGATTAAATATTGTTTCAAATAAAAAGCGACATACTATTATTTTGTGTCATGTTTCCAAATAAGATTGGCCACAACGGAATGCTTTCTACTTCAATTTGTTGATTAGAATAGATTACCTCGCTCCGTTGAAACTTCACTGAGCTCAGCACACAGACATGATGGAATTCAAGTTCATGTATTGAAAGGCAGGCTACATCATACATGGCAGTGATATTCATTGTTCTTGTATATGCTCTCGTATTATTGTTTATATAGGCTACCCAATACTGACATCAAAATAGATTGTATGCTTCTAGAAATCATATGCAGCAGGTAGAAAATTGATGGAAAATCCATCGCGATTTGGAATAAAATTGAGGAGAACTTTAATCCCTGGGTATTAATCAAACAAAACGGAAAAAGGCAGTCATATTCCAGCACGGTCTTTATTAGTGTTTGCGCTGCCCAGGCAGCAATGGTTAATAGATATCATATCCGACATCAACGTACGTGTACACGTCTGTCAAGTTAGTTTACTGTATGCAGGCTTCGCAGGGCTGTGTGTTCTATGCGCAAGTTACTGTTGCATAATGTAGGCTATGGCTGCTATTATATGTAATTAATATAGGCTACCTAATAGTATATGATTTTTAGAGGCATCTATTTTGTTGTCGGTAATACCGACAACAAAATAGATGCCTCTAAAAATCATATTATAGCCAATCGAACACAACTAATAAAGGCATTCATATTACAGCACGGTTATAATGACACACAACCAACGCCAAACAGTGGTCAACGAACGGTCTTTATTAGTGTTTTGAGCTGTCCAGGCAGAATTGCAGCAATGGTATTAGGGAGCCGTTGATATCTGACATCACCGTGTACAAGTCAGCCTTTTATTTATCCCATAACACGCGTTGTGTCTTCTTGGTTCGACAGCGCCTCAGTGAATAATCTCCCGTGGAGTTTCTCAGAGTTCCGCTCGGGTCAGTCCATTATTTCACATCCCAAGGGGGGTGTTTCATGACCATATATGGATAATCATGCACAAGCATTGACGGTAGAACAAAGAGGTATTTATCAACACGGGGAGCATAGGACCTGTGTACGCACGGTTGATAAATCCCAATATTTCCGTGCGTACACTCATTCTAAATTCTGTGCTTACGTGTGGAAATAGAACATTTTCTACGCCACGTTGATGAATGAGGGCCCTGGTCTTCGTTTTCCAACTTATGTTTCTTCTCAATAATTCTTTATGGTTCCAGAATGCGCCCTTTGCAATTCCGGTTCTTCTCTTAATGTCCATGTTAGCTCTTCCACCTTCACTGATCCAGCTTCCAAGGTACATGTACTCCTTCACTTGTTCAAGTTTTTCTCCATCCACCTGTATTTTACAAACAGTTCCTGGTGTTTTTTCAATGATCATTACTTTAGTTTTCTTTGTGTTTAGCGACATTCCATAGGTTTTGCATTCAACATGCAAAATCATGAAAGAGAAATATCATATTTTGTTACAATTTAATGAAACAATTGTAAACACATGTTTTCTGTGTAAAAGGCTCACAAATCAAGAATGTATGGGTATAAACAATGGACATTGCACCAGTAGAGGGCAGCAAGGAGTTATTGTGAACAAAGCATTGCCTCTCTGCCCAAAAAGAAAGCCTTGTTTTATCTCACCAGCGTGATCATTGTACTGTAAATATATCATGTATAAACATAGCCCTAACATATGTATAAACATAACCTTTTTAAAGGTGACATGCATTATAAATGTCATTTTTCAGTCTCTAGCATTGTATTATAGTAATAGGAGTTTGTATCAATGTGTTTTAGTGTCTAAATACCATATTGGCGGATTGCTCTGATTCAGCTCAGACCATTTCCTGCTCCAGTAAATTAGGCCATCCTGATTTGAAGGCCTGAGTGACGTCACTGATGTGATTGGCTCTGTGGTTGTAGCTAATGCCCACCCACAATCTACCTAGACTGACTACACAGCGAGTGGAAACCACTTCCTCATACTGCGGCAGAGTGAAACCCACCTCTGCATGCACTCTGGAGGGAGAGAGAGAGAGAGATAGAGAGGGAGAGAGAGAGGGAGGGAGAGACAGAGAGACGGAGAGAGAGAGGGAGAGAGAGAGAGAGAAAAACTCTGCGCGCAGGTCCCCCCCCCCCTCCCCCCCCATTCGGGAGCACTTGGGGGGGGGGGCCTGCCGCGCGGCACACACCCCTGAATGGGAGAGGGAGAGAGCTTGTGCTCCCCATTCGGGAGCACAAGCTGCCGTGACGGGAGAGTGAGAGAGTGAAAGAAAGAAAAAAAGAAAGGAAGAGAGAGGGAGGAAGGGAGAGAGGGGGCCTTATCAATAACGGCCTGTCTTTTCTCTCTCTCTCTCTCTCTCTCTCTCTCTCTCTCTCTCTCTCTCTCTCTCTCTCTCTCTCTCTCTCTCTCTCTCTCTCTCTCTGTCTACCAGTCGCAGGCTGTGTGGACTGACTGTCACTCAAAGTGCTTATGGGCGGAGCCAGGCCATAACAGCCTGAAATCTTGAGGCTGAAAAATGATGGTTTTGAGTACTTGATTAGAAATATAAAACAATGCATTTTTTGAAAAAAAACGTACAGATGTCTTCAATAGAATCACAGAAATAGTGCTAGGAATAGCAACGCATGTCCCCTTTAAGTAAAAACAACATTCTCTTGATCATTTCTTGGTTGTCAAACAAGGTAAATATGGCCTATAGAGAACATGAACCCTTTCAGTGCCGTTCACGAGAAATCTAATTGCTGTGCCCCAGCGGTTGAGTGCCGAAAAACGAAGATTCTCGTCTCTGGGTCGTTATTTATTTTATTCGCTATTGCCATTCATAATCCATTAATAATCGCAAACGGCCAATACCGCCGCCTAACCCCTTGCGGCCGCTATTGCACTCCATTTGAAACGATGTGGCTTGGCGTCTGGGCCGAGCTGCGGCGTGGGGGCGGGGTCTGAACACTCGGGCAAGACAAGCGGTTACCACAATTGTCTCGAGCCCCCCCCCCCCCGTTCATGTTCATTGCTGGATTCCGTTGGAAACATGATCGTGATCAGTATTTGGAATGGCGATCAGATAATTGGATTATTCTTTTTGCAGTACATCATAGATAAGGTAAGGGCTATATATTATCAATCTTGCGTTGATCCGATAATTTTTTTCTCGGCGATCGGAGCGTGTGTCTGCGGTGTGTGTGTGGGGCGGGCTGTGTCCCGTTGGTGGCGATCCAAGCATAGAAAACGCCGGCGGACCGCAAATGACATCACGTCATAAATCAAGCTCTGCAGACTGTCTGACAAAATTATCGTTTTATTTCTTCTTTCTCAAACGTATTCAAGAAGAAACATCATAACCATGTCACAACAGCAGTTATAATGTATATTTTCATCAATACGTTTGTTTACCAATAGGTTAAAGTGTTATATTATTACTCGGGATATGTTATTGGCATATATTGGAGCACAGTTAGTTTGTCTCCCCTATTTTGCGCATTTAGCAACAATCCGATTTTAAATCAGTTTCAAAATGGCGGAGCTCTTGCAACATTAAAAAACCTACCGTACGGGGCGGTCGGGTGGCGTAGCGGAGATTGCGCTTGTCACCAATGCAAGAGGCTGCGGTCTCGACTGCCGGAGTCAGCATTGCCTGCGCCTTGGGCCGATCGTCATACTAACTCGTTTGGCTGAGTTAGCAGGAGCGAAGTCGTGGGTGGTAATCTGGCATTGTGGACAGCGACACCTACAGGTCAGGTCTGGGCGCCTGCTCAGCGAAAGGCAGGAAGTGGTGAAGGCAGCGTGACCTCCCACGCTTTACACTTCACCAATGAGAGTCCTCGCTGCCAGGTGAAAAGAGAGCCTCTGGCTGTCTCCGCATGTGTCGGAGGAAGTAGGTAGACTTCAGGGTTCCCTTGTACCGACCAGTAGGGGGAACATGCGCACAACGACCAGGTAGGGGAGGGGGGGAATTGGCACAACGACTAAAAAAATTGGGATGGGAGGAAAAACATAGAGAATCAGGCGGAGAAAAAGAGGGAAAAAAAAGAAGAAAAAAAACGACTGTACATACAGTAGATTTTATTCTCTGTTCCTTATGCATGCCTGGTGATACTAAATCTAAATTGAACTCGGGCATTTGAAAAAGAAGATTTGCCACAATCCATAAATGTGTTAATTGGCTATAATAAGGTAATTTATAAGCCTGCTATTCTATATTTTATAATAATATTTCAAATTGCATTGGTCCGGATGGGATAATTCAGTACTGTATCTACAAAACCTTCTGTTTAATCATCTTCCCTTTATTCATTTCCTTAGATTTTTTGTACACGTGATATCAAGAAGGTCACAGTTTCAGTTTCTTATGTCTGGTCATTTTTAGCATGGTGTTATTCACTGTCAAAGATGCAATGAAAAAAATCATAATTCATATTCTCCTTTGTTTTATCACAATTTAGGCAAGCCTAGTAATAGACACAATATTTCTGACACTGTGAGTACATTCCCTGAGGTCCATAGATGTCGTTAAACTGTGGGATTGAGTGAAGTTCATCCCACACTGCTCACAGTGGTAGGGCTTATCTCCTGTATGAATATGCCAGTGTGTCTTTAAATCTCCAGAGTTACTGAAGCTCTTCCTACACTGGTCACAGTGGTAGGGCTTCTCTCCTGTGTGAACACGCTGGTGTCTTTTTAAGTTTACAAATTGAGTGAAGCCCTGCCCACACTGGTCACAGTGGTAGGGCTTCTCTCCCGTATGAATACGTTGATGTATCTTTAAATATCCAAATGTACTGAAGCTCTTCTCACACTGGTCACAGTGGTAGGGCTTCTCTCCTGTATGAATATGCTGGTGTATCTTTAATTCTCCAGATGTTTTGAAGCTCTTCTCACATTGGTCACAGTGGTATGGCTTCTGTCCTGTATGAATGTGTTGATGTATCTTTAAATATCCAAATGTACTGAAGCTCTTCTCACACTGGTCACAGTGGTAGGGCTTCTTCCTGTATGAATACGTTGATGTATCTTTAAATCTCCAAAGTTACTGAAGCTCTTCCTACAATCGTCACAGTGGTAGGGCTTCTCTCCTGTGTGAACACGCTGGTGTCTTTTTAAGTTTACAAATTGAGTGAAGCTCTTCCCACACTGGTCACAGTGGTAGGGCTTCTCTCCCGTATGAATACGTTGATGTATCTTTAAATATCCAAATGTACTGAAGCTCTTCTCACACTGGTCACAGTGGTAGGGCTTCTTCCTGTATGAATACGCTGGTGTATTAGAAGATGGTCCTTTCTCATGAAGCTTGTTCCACATTGGTCACAGTAGTGAGGCCTTGACTCAGCCATCATTTGTTTGTCGTTGGGGAGCAATGCAGTGATTGTACCTGGAGAAGAGAGAAGCGCTCCAATGAAGAACTCAGATTGTGTGTTTTCCAAGTTCCAAACAAAACCAGACTTTCTTGCTTGTGATTTAACAATATATTCTGTAATTCAGTCAAAAAGTCACCTCTCGACAAATACCTGCTTCGTATTGTACATCATTCAGGCACGTTTAGACAAATTTTCACAGAAATAAAACCCACAGAAAATAAGAGAGATCAGAAGAACAATAGATACCTCCATCAAAGCATGCTGATATGTCCTCCTATAATCATCTTACCCTTACACTTTGTACAATCACGATGAATCTGCACTTGCATACATTTGTTTTATTTGTACATATTGTACTTTAATTATTGAAATCCTCTGTCTCTTACAAGATGATGTTACATGTTGTTTTCCTAACATAATCCTCAATGGGGATTATCATTTAACCTCTTCCGCCCATGCGGTCCGGCAAATGACATCACATCATAAATCAGTCTCTCTAGACCAGGGGTCGGCAACCTGCGGCGTCGGAGCCGCATGCGGCTCTTTAGCCAATCAGCTGCGGCTCCCTGGCCGTTATTTCTTTTATTTTTTTATTTTTTTATTATTTTGGAGATCGATGTCATATTGTGACACTGAAATGAACAACTAAAATATTTAGTCAACTAAAATATTTCATCAACTAAAATATACAGTACGTCACACCCCGCGCCTCTCCCTGCCGTCTGCAAGTGGCTAATCTTGAGTTTCCGACCCCCCAGTAAGCTAACCATGGATAAATCCAAAAAAAGGAAAGTCTGAGAAAAATAGAGGGTTTAATTCAGCGTGGACAGATTGATTTTCTTTCACGACTAATGATGCAGGCTTACCTGTATGCCTGATATGTGGTGCGAAATTTGCGAACAACAAAAAATTTACTTTTTATTTTATAGATTTTCCACCAATAAGGAAAGGACTCAAATAGAGCTGCATAGTTCAGGGTTTTATTTCAAAGTAGGTCTACAGATGCCAGTGTTTTTTCTCCTTTTCTGTGTTTTATTTCAAAGTAGGTCTACACATGGAGGTCTTTTTTCAAAGTGGACTACTTTTTATTTTATACATGTTCCACAAATAAGGGAAGGACTCAAATATACCTGAATAGTTCAGGGTTTTATTTCAAAGTCAGTCTACAGACACCAGTGTTTTGTCTCCTCTTCTGTGTTTTATTTAAAAATAGGTCTACACAGCCAGTATTTTTTCTCCTCTTCATAAGAGTTTGAGGTTTTCCTTTGTTATAACAGGTAAATACAGCAATAAAAAGTCAACATTTTTCTTTTTGTTGCTTTATAATTCCATTAATGCAACAAACTGTGTGCTATAAGTATAAAGTATAATAAATCGCAAATTACTTTGGGTATGCAATTGTCAGGTGTTTTATGCTAAATGTGGGGTATGCTAGGTGATATATAAAACGTTATACACCGTGTTATCTTCATTTTAAGGGTAAATAGGTTGTGCGGCTCCCTGAGTATTTTATTTTGTGGGAGGGGGGAAAAGTGGCTCTTTTGATAGTAAAGGTTGCTGACCCCTGCTCTAGACTGTCTGACATAATTATCAGTTTTTTTTTTACAAATGTTTTAAAGAGTAAACATCCTAACCATGTCACAACAGCAGTCATATTGTATATTTTCATCAATACGTTTGTTTACCAATATGTTAAAGTGTTATTAGTGAGATTTTAGTTTTTGAAATGTGTTGTTTTGATCGCGAAAATCCGCCATTTTTTTAAAGCGGCCGTGGCTGAATGTAGTCATTTAGAGTAATTTAGAGAGCGGACATTCAGAGCTTTAAATTTTTTTTAAACTACACATCCCACAAGGCTTCTAGCTCCCTTCAAACAAATTACTAGTTTAAGATTACTCTGGATTATATACCACAAAGATTAACGTTATTTGCATATTGGAGCGCAGTTAGTTTGTCTCCCCTATTTTGAGCATTTAGCAACCATCCGCTTTGAAATCAGTTTAAAAATGGCGGAGCTGTTGCAAGAATAAAAAACCGACTGTACATTTAACATTTAGTCATTTAGCTAACGCTTCTATCCAAAGCGATTTACAAGTTCTGTACGACAAGTCATCAGGAAGGGCACAATCAGCTGAGTAACAATGTTCATCAAAGTGTTGAGTGCTACAGTGTAGGTTAGTTTATTAGGACAAGTGCATGACAGTAAGGTTAGTTAGGGTTAGATACATTTTTTTATTTTTTTTTAGATAATGGTTGAAGAAGTGCGTCTTTAGTCGATGGCGAAATGTAGATACAGTAGATTTCATTCTCTGTTCTTCATGCATGCCTGGTGATACTAAATCCAATTGAACTCTGCCATTTGAAAGAGGAGATTTGGCCCGATCCAGTGTGCAAGTTCTGTTTAATCATCTTCCCTTTATTAATTTCCTTAGATTTTTTGTACACATGATCTCAAGAAGGTCACAGTTTCAGTTTATTATGTCAGGTAATTTTTAGCATGGTGTTATTCACTGTCAAAGATGCAAAGAAAAATCATAATTCATATTCTCCTTTGTTTCATCACAATTTAAGCAAGCCTATAATACACAATATTTTTGACACTGGGAATACATTCACTGAGGTCCATACATGTCCCTAGATACCAAATGTATTTTAGGCGGATTTTCAGAAAATAGGGCTCCAGGCTTAAGATAAGTGTATCTAGGAAATGTATTGATTTAATTTAGTCTGGGAATATAAATGGAATCAAATACACTAGTGCTTTAACATACTGTCCCAAGTTTAATGTGGGAAACAGGAATCAACATTTTATCATTGATCATCAGTTAGCTGGTTACTGAAACTGTGAATCTTGGATTATGCAAGCAGATTAAAAAAATGTATTTGTCAGTTCAGGATATTGTCTTAAAGTGAGTAATCTGTTGCAGATGTCAGGGAAGCTAGATCTCTAAATATTTTTAAATAAGCTAAAACGTACCTCTTCACCATAGTCTTTCAATACACTCTGCTGCTTGGACTCATTGCATCCAGACTGTGATTGTTGTACTGTAGATGATAACTATTTTATTGCACTGCACTATTGCATTATTTTACTCTGTCTATTGTATTTTACTCTTTTATTATTGTCTATTTTAAAATGTACATAGAACTATCGGACACCATTGAGTTGATTGAATATATTTCCTGTTGTGTGAACTTTGTAATGAAAGTGCTTTCTTATTATTTATTGTGACTAAATTGAATACAACTTTAAGTAGACATACTTATTGCTGTTGTTCTGTACAGTAATTCAGAACTGTAATTGTTATATTATGTACCTTTAAACAGGGAAACAGGCACACATACAAGAAATACATATGGCTCTGACAGCACTAAACAACAATGGTGCTTTACAAATAAAGTGTATTATTATATTATTTAAAGATTTACAAAACATAACCATATTGTTGTATCAAATGTTTACATGATGTATTTTATATTTGATATTGATTAATGTCAGGAAGACTCAGGAGGAGCAGAACAACTGAAAAACATTTATAATGACTCTGCACCCCAGTGCCCCTCCCCCTGACAAACGAACACACCTATGAAGAACAATGTACATAATACCACAGACAAGACAAATAGTGTCCAATTGCAAAAGATATTGTCAGGGAAACACGACAAAGTCCAGGGCATCGTTGTTCTACCAGGTAGTATAGGCTACTCTAGTAGAGTGCTTCTCAACCTATTTCATGTCAAGGACTCCAGCATGTATACAAATAAAGCTGTGGACCCATTTGATAAGATGTTGTCTAATTCGCTCCAAACCTGGACCGCTGGAGTAGGTGGTCTTGGGTGCGAACCAGCGTCCCCGACGACGGAGCGGGGGCGTGGTGTGCAAGCTTGTACCAAAACACAGAAGAGGCTTGCTGTATCAACTTGCTGACACACACAACGTCATAAATATTCGACCGAGAAGAACAACATAATAATGGCTAGCAAAGGATCACTGTGGTCATCTACCGAGATTGCATGCTTGCTGGAATTTTGGGCAGACAAGAACATTCAGCAACAGCTGGACTATACGCATAAAAACGCAGATATTTATGGGCAATTTGCCGATCATTTGAGTGTGCATGGGTTTGTCAGATCGGTCTAGCAATGTCAAGCGAAAGTCAAGAAGTTGAGGCTGCAGTATTTTAAAGTACGAGATGCAGTGCGCAAATCCGGGAGCTCGTCCGATGAAAAGGAAAAATTTCCATGGTACGAAACAGTGGACAGCATAATCGGCAAAAAACCTACCAGTGATCCCTGCGTTATTGAGTCACTACCAACAATAACGGAGTCACTACCCACAATAACGCGGTCGGTTAGCCCATCCATGCAAACAAGGGACCCTGACATTTTACTACTTTCAGTAACGCAGTCTGACGTTAGTCCATCGACCAGCCTGCCAATCGGTAAGTAAAGTTTTAGCAATTATATTCATCTATATTCTCATGCCTTTTCAGTGTCTGATCAGCCTGTTTTTACGCGACCAAAACCTGTGTTTTTAGCGCGCGGTTTATCAAGGTGACTAGTTGTGTTCAACGGGACTATAGCCCCTAACTATCAAGTATATATGCATAATATCCTTTACTTTGTTTGTTATATTATTTGTCTATCTGTCTGTAATCTATGTGGTTAGCGCCAAAATGTTTTTAGTGCGGGAGTATCCTAAATCACAGCTTTCCCGCCACTGCGTCTGTGCAATAGAGTTGCACCACATTTTTATTACAACACATGCTGCATATGCAAAGTGACTGTATTTCATTCTGTTCTACAGGGCAGTGATTACTTAGTCTGCATTAAACTAGCAATAGCTGCCAAGCATTTGCTTTAAAAGCTTTCTTTGGTCAATAAAGGATTCTCATTTTATTCATAACATAGATATTATGTAGTTGGATTAATACAAATACAGTAGCTGCCCACATAGTCAACAAAAGTGCTATTTTGGTTGTATCCTTCAATTCATTTTCTATTTTTGCTTTCATACTTTTATGCTTACAGGCACTTCAGATGACTTTAGCCCATGCCCATGCCCATGCCCAAGCCCAAGCCCAAACAACCGGAGGAAGAGGATGTCGACTGCTGATGAGAGAGACATTGTGGGTGCCTTTATGGACCCTAACAATAAACGACACCATGCTTTCTTACAAGAAGAGGAGCTGCGTCAAAAGCGAAAATGCAGAGCGAGAGGAGCAGCAACGAGAGGAGCACCGGAAGGAGCGCAGACGAGGAGCGAGAGTATCAGCGAAAGCGGGATGAGGAGCGAGAGTATCAGCGAAAGCGGGACGAGGAGCGAGAGTATCAGCGAAAGCAGGACGAGGAGCGAGAGTATCAGCGAAAGCAGGACGAGGAGCGAGAGTATCAGCGAAAGTAGGACGAGGAGCGCAAAGAGGAGCGCAGAGAGGACAGAGAGCAGAATTTGAACTTCATGCAAATGATGTGCAGAATCTTCCCAGCAGCGCACGGAACAGCCCCCTCCTGCCAACTATTACCATCACAGTGCCCCTCCAAATTATTACCACCACACTGCCCATGAGGAGACACCACAGAACTTTGGAGAACAGCTCAGAGCTGCAGAGCCTCCCCCAAATGACCCACCATCTACACCACCATCCTATCACAGGCTCAAATGATTTTTAGGTACAGTTGGCTAAATTGAGTTTTCACTATTTTTTACCCTACTTTTCATGTAAGGTGTTTTTTGTGAACAGTTCCCTCTTTTAAGTTTGATTGATTAAAAACATTGCAGTTATTAACCAGTATTTTGTCACGTTTCTGTTCGAAACCAATAAGGTCCACACACTGAATCTTGGATTGGATACATTTATTGAAAAAAAACATTATAATACTGTCAATAGATACCACAATGAAAACAATTGAAAAACAACATGTGATATTCTAGAAAAAAGCCCTTTTGAGAGTGTCACTGTATGATATCACCCATTTAATGCGGTTTGATGTGTCTGGGCCTTTAAGCATCAGGGAAGTAGGAGCACAAGGCATCTCTTGTGGCGTTGGCAGTGGTGTTGTTTGGATGTAGGGGATCCCATTCAGCCGCTTCATTGTCTCTGCCAACGTCAAAGTCGTCAACATAATCCTCATTGTGTACCTCACAAAAATTGTGAAGTATGCAGCAAGCTGTTATGGTGGTGTTGATCTTTTCAATGTGGCAATTGCATCTCTTCATCAAACAGCGCCATCTTCCTTTGAGACGGCCAAATGCCCTCTCCATGGTGATGCATGCTTTGCTGAGCCGGTAGTTGAAGGTTTTCTGTGCAGGAGTTGCATTGCCTTCAGGGTATGGTTTCATCAACCATGTGAGGAGTGGGTAGGCAGCATCACCTAACATCTACACCCTCAATCCTCTTTGTGAGATTGGGGAACAGTGTGCCACTCTGACCCCTGTCATAAACACCGGAATTCCCAAACACTCTTGCGTCATGCACACTGCCTGGCCAACCCACATGTATGTCCCAGAACCTCAGTCTATGGTCTACCACACCTTGCAGAATGATGGAGTAGAACCCCTTACGGTTATAATACTCTGCAGGGTTGTCTGGTGGTGCTAAAATGCCAATATGGGTCCCATCAATAGTGCCTCCACATTGTGGGAAACCCCATCGGTCACTGAAACCTTGAATGATGCTCTTCAATTCATGTTCAGATGGTGGGCTATTATAGAGGGAGAGCAACTTGTCCACAATTACTGAGGCAACATTGTTGGTTATAGCACAAGCTGTTGATAGACCAATACCAAATATGTGGGAAATGGACCGATACTCCATGTTTGTGGCCAATCTCCAGATGCATATGGCCACACGCTGTTCCACAGGCACTGTACTGCTGAACCTGGTTGCATCTCTTTGTAGATGGGGCCGAAGGATATCACACAGCTCCATGAATGTAGTCTTCCTCATCTGGAAATATTGTAGCCATGCTGGATCCCCCCAGGTAGCCAGGACATGCTGCCACCACACACCACGCCTCTGTCGAACCCATACGCTCCTGAGGTAGAATAGAAAGTACATTAAAAAATATAAACGTCTCTCCTGCATTCCTCAGGCTTTTCATTGCGGAACACATGCTCCTTGGGAGGGGGGGGGGGGTCTGTGTAGCTTCCTGCTAAGAGTGGTTCATGACATTTACACAACAACAAAGCTAGCACCTGGAGTGGTAGACAATTGTTGCAGTTTGTTTGTGTGTGAATGGAATGAATGACTATAGAGGCAGATATGCAGCCATTTGATATCTGCCGGTCGGGGAGGCTGGGGGAGGTCGGGACACGACGTGCCAGTAGTATCAAGAACATGTAACCTCCACCACACCCAAATCACAGGTCATGCCATGTGGTTAACAGGGCTATACACACATGTACATGCTATCATACAGAGCTATATGGGTAGATTATAGTAATAGTAGTTGTGATTACAGTGTAGGGCCGTTGTAGACAGTGATGTAGGTAGGTATAAATTGATTGAGTTATATGTATAGAAATTGAGTATAGGCAACAGAGTTCAAAGTTCATACAGTATGGGTAACAGAGCCTAGGGTATAGGCAATGGAGTCAGAGTTCTCCCTGTAGTTATGTATGCGCTAGGTGCAGTGTTATCTAGTTGAATTAATACAAGTACAGTCGCTTGTTTCAGTTATTATAAGGGCATACCAATATTTTTCAGATGTTGAATGAAATGAAAGCAAGACATTTACAGTTTGTTACTGGCTTAAGATGCATATAAGCAGATACTGATTTTATAACTGATATTTCCCCTCTTTATGAAGACTGTCACAGTCACTGTGTGTTGTTGTAGCCACCGGGTAAATCGCGATTTTTTTATTTGTTTGTCATGACAAACCAATTACATAATCCAACATATGTGTAAAGGCACAACATATTCCAGTTAACCTATATTTTTTTAATGATTCGTTACGGCGTAGTCAATACTTCCATGCGTATAAATTGAGGAAGGCGAGAACACACAGGGACCTCTGCCGCTCTGCCAGAGAGCGGCAGGCGTGGATAAGGGGGCGTGCTAGCGCGCTGTCACGTGGGCGTCGTGGCCAATCAGAGAAACGCTGAATGAAACGCTGAACGCAAGTTAGTTACCTTAAAGCCCAACATCCAGGTTAAACCCTACTGATCAATTATGGGTAGTTCACATCATTGGTATATAATTTCATTATTTATTTTTTTCCATTTGACACCGGAAATGCCACTCCGAAAGAGTTAAAAAGGTCCACGCACGAATAACATGCACGCGCGAATCAAAAAAGCTTATCAAACGCCGACGTCACTACAGGTGCATATTAATGAGCCGAATCTAAAAGCTTATCAGACGCTAGCACGGCCGTGACGTCACTTCAGGAAACGTATGCCTTGCCCGTCCGGGTCATAGTACTACTCGATATATGGCGCTGGCTAACGTTAGCATTATGTCTACTGTCGTGAACCATTTGAGATCGGGGCATGTAGACGAGTTTGGGGAACGAGTAAAATCATGTACAGGTCCTCTTCTCAGACCTGTGTGGCAAAGCACTGCACATGCATCATGCAAGCTACACGTCGCTGCATGTTGATCAATGGTGGCCCACTCGGTGAATCACAGTGGGCTACTGTTGTGCTAACAACAACCGCGGTGTCCGGCTTGTCGGCCGGCATGAGTGCTCGATTTGGGGTGGTTCTCTCCTCTTTGTGTGCCCCCGTTCTCACGTGTGTCCTGCCGGGGAGCTTGTGGACGCGACAACAGCGGCGGCCGTAGCGTTAGTTAGCTCATAGCTATCGTGTACCACTAGCGTTACGGCGGGCTCGAGCACCCTACGGCTGCCGCCGTTGTCGCGTCCATGGGCTCCCCGGCAGGGTACCCGTGGGGACGGGGGTGTACAGAGAGGAGAGAACCATTTTGTGTCGGGCGTTCATGCCGGCCAGCGAGCCGGACGTCGGGATATGTTGTTAGCACAATAGCTACCAAGCTAAGCTATGTTAGCTTATAACGGTGTACACAATATGTACAACGACACAATGATTTACATTATTACAAATATGGTAACGTGGTTGTGGCTTTTACAAATAGTGGTTAACTTTAGAGATGGATGGATGGCTATGATCACGGAGCAATAGTGTTGTTAGGTGAAACAGATACATTTTCATTCGGCTAGTAGTAGCAAGGCTCTCAGTGCCTGCCACTAGCTGTGCGTGACTCTCAGCGCCCCCTGGTGAGCCCCCTGGTGCCCTGCACCTCTTGTGACGACATCATTTCGATTACACACGCACGTTATGAACCATTGATTAAAATATCCATGTGCGTGGTGATTGTGTTGGGCAGACAAAATGTTTGATAAAAACGATAAAACTGGGTCAATTTCAATACTTTTTTTTTCCTTCTTCATGAAAGTCACCGTTGGCCTAGTCCACATTGTTTATTGAACAAAAATACAACATGAAGGTTGGCCTTTAAGTGTTCACGCGTACCGGGCCTGTCAGGCTTAAAAGTGAATCTGCTCCAAGATTGGGTTTGAAAACAGGTCAACTTTAGTTAAAATACTGGGCAGTTGCCTGCAATATTGTGGTTGTGCCTGTCATTGTACAAATAAACTTACTATATTGAAGACAAATAAAGAACAGACATTCAGGCATGTTTAGACTGGTTTTCTTAGAAACACAGAAAATAAGAGAGGCTCTGCAATGCCATGAAAACAATCTAATACATACTTACAGATGTTGTGGTGTCCACAGTCTGATCTCTGACCAGGTTGTCTTTTGTAGAAAGTCTTGGTCCAGTAGACAATGTGTTCTGCCACAGAGAGGTGTTCAAGTCAACCGGCAGACTATCCTGTCTTTATGGTTGAATGAGTACTTCAGTCTGGAAAACAGCCCTGTTCTTATACAGGAGAGACAGTTGAGCATTTAGCCGCTTGGAACTGATTGGCCAATCAGAATAACAAGAGACACCTCCTCCAGCAAGCTATTTCCTCCTCCAATCATCTTGGAAGACTACACTTTGTACAATCACTATGCATCTGTGCAGTATCTGCACTTGGATATATTTTTGTTTTGTACATATTGTAATTTAATGATTTTAATCCTCTCTCTCTTACAAAATACTGGGTTACCATTTAGTAACCCAATTCCTTTTTTTGTTTTTATATTGAAAATATAATATTTCAGGTATTTGGTACGAGTCAAGGGAAACATGAATCAAGATTTTATTAAATTGTAAATTGATGCATTTTAATAGATTATGCCACCAGATTACAAAATAGTGATTTGTCAAATCAGGATATTGTCCTAAAGGGATTAATCTCGTTGCAAATGTCAGGGAAGCTAGATCTCTAAATATATAAAATAAATTAAAAAAAAGCTAAAATGTACCTCTTCACCATAGCTTTTTAATTTGTTGCATCCATACTGTGATTGTTCTACACTATTGCATTATTTGACTCTGTCTATTCTACTCTTTTATTATTGTCTATTTTAAAAATGACATAGAACTGTCAGACACCGTTGAGTTGATTGAATATATTTCCTGCTGTGTGAACTTTGTAATGAAAGTGAAGCACTGCTCTGGGCTTTCTTATTATTTATTGTGACTAAAACGAATACAACTTTAAGTAGACATACTTATTGCTGTTGTTCTGTAAAGTAATTCAGAACTGTAATTGTTCTATTATGTACCTTTAAACAGGGGGTAAAGCAGAGTATACAAGAAATACATATGGCTCTGACAGCACTAAACAACAATGGTGCTTTACAAATAAAGTGTATTATTATATAAAAAGATATTGTTGTATCAAATGTTTACCTGATGTATTTTATATTTGATATTGATTAATGTCAGGAAGACTCAGAGCAGAACAACTGAAACACATTTCTTTTTTTGTATCCACTTTTTCTCCTCTTATCTATTTTTTTCCCCATCCCAATTCCATTGTGCCAATTCTTCCCTCCCCTGTCTTGAACGTTGCTCGCATATGCCCCCCACTGGCCGGTTGTAGGGATGATAGAAGCCTTGCAACACGTGTCCCCTCCGGTACATGAGGAGACAGCCTGTCACATCTTTTCACCTGCCAGCTCGGACTCTCATTGGCGAGGTGTAACGTGTGGGAGGCTCACACTACTCCCGCCATTTCCTGTCGTCCCCAACCGAACTGTAGGAGTCGCTGTCCACAACGTCCAGATTACCACCCATCGACTTCCATCCTCTAACTCTGTCAATTGAGTTAGTATGACGGGTGGCCCAAGCCGGAGGCAACGCCGACAGCCAGAGTCGAACCCGGTGTCTCTTGCATTGGTGACAAGCACAATGTCAGCTGCGCCACCCAGCCGCCTACTGAAACACATTGCCAATGACTCTGCACCCCAGTGCCCCTCCCCCTGACAAACGAACACACCTATGAAGAACAATGTACATAATACCACAGACAAGACAAATAGTGTCCAATTGCAAAAGATATTGTCAGGGAAACACGACAAAGTCCAGGGCATCGTTGTTCTACCAGGTAGTATAGGCTACTCTAGTAGAGTGCTTCTCAACCTATTTCATGTCAAGGACTCCAGCATGTATACAAATAAAGCTGTGGACCCATTTGATAAGATGTTGTCTAACCCCCATCTGATTATATTGTAGTTATTATTACTGTATTTGAGGAGATAACAGTGGACAGTGAAACACATGATCAGAATAATAATCTTGTACATTCTCTCATTGATCTAACATTTAGTCAATGCAATACTGAAATTAAACTATTCTTCATTGTTCTGGAAACACCTCAACTACCCCTGGTGGTCCTTAGACCCCATGTTGAGAAGCAAGATAGTAGCAAGCCACTAATGAGATATGCATACCTGACTGCCTTGCTTGCTGTCTGTGCAGTGTACTGCATACCCCCACACAATTTACACAAGAAACTATACAGTGACAATGGAAATACCAGAGCCAATGGCAGTCATATGTAATAAGCATTTGTATAGCAAGTGAGATACAGTGGCCACGTCCATCTCATAATAGATTTGCAATTGAAAAGTCAATATGATGAGACTGAAGTACCCTCTAAACATGTATATAGAGTGGGACAATTAAAGTACCATGGCTAAATGGGGGTAGTTAGTGTGACCAATCAGTAGCATTATTCATGCTGAATACATACAGACAATAACAACCCCTTCAACTCCCACTCTTCCAACCCACTGAGAAAAGTAATCTAAGTGCAGTATCAAGCAGGGCTCTTTTGCTTAGAGGTCAATGTTTAACAACATTACAGATTATACCTTTAAGCCCGAGCCACATTTTCAGAAATATTGTGTCCGTTACTATGCTTGAGTAAATTGTAATGAACCAAAGGAACATAATGTTAACATTTTGACTGCTGTTTTGGGTTAGGGTCTTTACTCTTTACGTTTGAAAAAAAATGCAACATTAATTAATACAGACTGTATTGATCTATTTACGATGTGATATTAATTTCGTCCCAGTACCTGGCCCGTCAGGCTTAACCCTTTCAAGTCGAAGGGCATTTTTGCACCTGTGGGCGGAGAACAAAGGGATTTCGAATATCTCAGAAATGCTCAGGAAGTCGCGTTTTTCAGAAATCTGTAAAAATAGAAAAATTACAATTTCGAGTGCTTTGAGATGTAATATATATGTCTCCTTACTTGCTAAACGTAATACGACTTGTAAATACGTTTAATTCTTGCTAGATGGTATGATTGTAATTATCTCCGTTTGCCATGAAAACTACAGCGCGTGAGGACATTCGCGGACATTCACGGACATTCTCTCAGATAAAGAAAAAAAAAGCGTACATACTTTTCTGCTTTTTGGGTCATTTCATAATAGCAGCGTGGACCAACTCTGTAACAACGCATCTCGAGCTGCTTCTATGTGCAACATTGTACTTTTTTTTTTAATACTTGAAACCCTTTTTTTGTGGAATATTTGATGTGGCCCAGAGGAACATTATGAATTAAAAGTAGTCTAACATGCTTTGCAAACCTCACCACCAGTGTATATACCCACGTCGCGCTAAAACATTAACTACTGCAATGTTATCACACACACACACACACACACACACACACACACACACACACACACACACACACACACACACACACACACACACACACACACACACACACACACACACACACACACACACACACACACACACACACACACACACACACACACACACAGTTATACAGCTGGATATACCGCAAATAAGAACAAAAAAGGCTATACACGCTTATACACCGATTTAATAGGCTACACTTCGTTTTAAATTCATTAATTTACATCTGTTTATTTTATTAGATTTTTCTCGACATAATGATACCTGCCCCGACCAGATCCGTGACTCCGTTGCGATACAGATGAATTATCTATAAAAGTGACTATCTTTGAAAACCACTGCTGTGGCGAGCCTTGCTACCGGGGAATTGTTATGAATTAAAAGTAGTCATGCGTTCACCCTCACCAGTGTATATACCCACATTGCGCTAAAACATTAACCCATTCTCTGCCACGCTTATATCCATTGCTGTTTGATCTCTGCCAGCACTGTAAGTCTATGGAGATGTTCACCTTCTTTGCAGGGCTATAACTTTTTAAATTGTATTGCTAAATTGACATTACTATGGCCCATTCAACATCGATTATCTATCGTTCAGGATGTAGGAACGTTTTACTTTTTCATTCACACATTCATACGAAAATACCGTCTAGAGTATAAATATGTTTGTATCGTTTTCTGCAGTATTTCCCAGAACGTGAGATATAGGCACAAATGCATATATTAGATCATCAAATGCAGTTTGATACCGATCGACGCTATATTAAAAATTTCAACTGTACATGGTCCTAAACGTTATGACTGATCATGCACGGGTGAACGGAGGGGGGGGGGGGGTTGTTTATAATTCCGTGATAGTTGTTAGATGCTTCATGTAGTATGGGTGATATATTGATCAGAGCAGTTTGTATCGAAAATGATAAACAAAAACGCTGAAACTCACATCAGTCTCCTCGTACTGTTGGGCGATGAGAGTGGAGCAAACAGATCCCAGTTATGTGGTGGGGATCGAGGCGATCCATTTCCGGTTTGTATATTACTAATACATACATACTATATTACCAAATGCATACCTACATGTATGACCTATATCTATCTGATATTTTTGGATATGAGCATTTTTTCAATAAGTATGGATGCCTGAACACAGAATGACACCAGTAGCACTGACTACCATGGCAAGCCTATAGAAAATTATTCTATTTAATAATAATAATACTAATTATTATAAATGTCTCTCTTTCTTTCTTTCTTTCTTTCTTTCTTTCTTTCTTTCTTTCTTTCTTTCTTTCTTTCTTTCTTTCTTTCTTTCTTTCTTTCTTTCTTTCTTTCTTTCTTTCTTTCTTTCTTTCTTTCTTTCTTTCTTTCTTTCTTTCTTTCTTTCTTTCTTTCTTCTTTCTTTCTTTCTTTCTTTCTTTCTTTCTTTCTTTCTTTCTTTCTTTCTTTCTTTCTTTCTTTCTTTCTTTCTTTCTTTCTTTCTTTCTTTCTATTATATTACTATACTATTATATATCTATCTAAATATCTAGCGGGGAGTGGCGCTCCGGGGAGTAAATCAATAGCACAGTCGTAATGGCGATGAGGAGGCAGGGAGAGAGCCTGTTGCTTGCTAAATACCGCTTTTAAATCATGGTAGGCAGGGGGAATAGCAGACAGGTTAATGTCTTCATTGGGGGGGTGAGAACCAGCGGCCCCTAGTGGCGGCCAAACCGATTGTAGGCATGCGACGTGGCAGTGGGCGCTCCAGCTGGTCACTATGCCGGTAGGCCAATTGATAACAGGGTTGTGTAATTTGAGCCAAGGCATGCCCAGGACAATGGGATTGTGGGGAGAGTTGGTAACATGAAACCGAATATCCTCGCTGTGATTTCCGGATAACAGGAGGTGGAGGGGTACGGTGTGGCGAGTTATCCGTGTGAGCAGTTTCCCGTTTAACCCCCTGGCGTCACGGGGAATCGGCAAGGCGTCAGTGGCGATGTGGTAACGGGAGACTACCCCGGCGTCGATGAGGTTCTCGTCGGCCCCTGAGTCAACCAGGGCGGATAGCGGGATCGATTGGTTATTTAGACACAGCGTAGCGCTGAATAGCATGTTTGGGCCGGAGCTGGGAGCGATATCAAGACTCGAACAGACGCCCAGCGCTACTGTCAAGCCCCGTCGTTTGGGGCGAAGCGAGCATGAGACAACGGAGTGACCTATTTGGCCGCAGTACAGACATGCTCCTGTGGCGAGCCTGTGTCGGCGTTCGCTGGGGGGAAGGCGTGAGCGGTCGAGATCCATGGGCTCGGAGGAACTACTTTCAGCGCGGGCGACGCGGGGAGAGCGAGTCGGACCGAGTATAGGCGGACGAGTGGTGCTAGCTTTCTCTCGATGACGTTCACGAAGACGCATGTCCAGTTCCCTGGCCAAATGGATTAGCTCGTTTAGGGAGTTTGGTTTCTCCTTGGACGCGAGTTCGACTTTTATAACGTCGCTCAAGCCTTGGCGGAAGGCGCCTCGCAGAGCCCGCTGCTAGAATGTGTAACTCGATAGCATATTCGCTCACACTGCGACCTCCTTGGCGGATCGTAAACAAGCCGGAGGCCCCCTCTAAGTCACCTGGAGGGTGGTCAAATACTTTACGCATGTCGTCGACATACTCGGAGTACGAATGGCAGAGGAAGGAATCGTTGAAGTGGAGAGCGGTAGCCCATTCCAGCGCCGCGCCCGTGAGCAGAGCCGATAGGTAAGCTACCTTAGACCTATCGCTGTGAAACGTGTGTGGTTGTTGTTCGAACACTAACGAGCACTGAAATAAAAAAGCTCGGCACTTGGAGACGCTTCCGTCATAGCGCTCTGGTGCGGGGACAGGGGGTTCCCTATGCGGGGGTATCGCCACAGCGGGGGAAGAGGCTGGTGGAGCCTGTTGGGCAACGTGTGCCTCGATACGGTCACATTGTCTTTCTCGCTCAGCAGAGCGGCCAGGTGAGCAGTGACAGTGTCTATGGAGAGAGCGAGTTGGTCTACTCGGGCGGCCTGGCCGTTATACTCACAGACTGCTTCTGAAACTTCCTCCATTCCTCAATCTCGTGTGGAGCTGGTGCTGTCATCTTGGTCGTGGTATACTGTGAGAATGTGGTCTGGAACACAGCTCAATTGCTGGATACACACAGGAGAGGAGATTGGAGCGTTTCAAGGGTTTTAATGAATTCAGTAGTACAGGAATTGGAGGGGAATAGAACGGGGTTATAGTTCTTGTCTTGCGGCTGAAATACAAAGGGTAGATTCCAGCAGAGCTTTAGGTAGAGACGTCGTACCTGGGTAGTGGTATTTAATACCACAACGATTTCTGGTCAGCGTCTTGGAGTTGAAGTAGGCACCTCGTCAACGGGGGATAGGATGCAGCTGTGAGGAGAGAGGTGCCTGACAGCGTGCGAATCAGGGGGATGAAGTGCAGCTGTGCTAGGTCACGTGAAGTGAAGTGATGCTGGTCGTATAAGGGTGAATGGAGGGGTGAATGGAGAAAGAGAGGATGAGGAGGAGTGTGTAGTGGATGGAGAGGGGGATGAAGAGGAGCGTGTGGTGAATGTGAGGGGAAAAGGAGGGGGAGTGAAGTATGCCCATGCTGTGATTACAACAAGATTTGCAAATACAGTACTGTTTGTGATACAAAAAGAGTCCAGAAAAGAGAGTATATACATTTGACGTAGAAACTGTTGGAGGAGGTTGGGTAGGTGGGATGGGGTTGGGTAGGAGGGTTGGGTGGGGCACACTGTACAAGCAAAACTGTACATTGGAATATTGACAAAACCATACATGGTCATTTACTGTACATTGGAGGGGGTTGATATAGCTATAAACCTAAATTCCTTTGAATATATCATTAATCAATTAAACTTATATTGAAATACACTATATAGCCTATACACCAACACTGAAATGACAGTGGATAAATAAATACAGAGATCTACGTTTCTGTGGGCCAGCGCTTGAGTCCCGGAAACGTTGATCTACGTTTCTGTTTCGGTATTTCTTTTATTCGCTATTGCCATTCATATTTCATCGGGCAGCCTGTGCATGCTGTACTGAATGTGTCTGAGATTGCAGACGGTCAATACCGCCACCTACCGCATTCCGGCCACTATTGCACTCATCCGCAGCTCCTTCTCCCAACCCCCACCCATTCCAAATACTGAATCGAGAACCTCATCCTTCACTCTGTCATCTTTTTTTCCCATTACAGAAGCCGAGACCCTGACACTGGTAACGTCCAACCGTCCGACTACATGCCAGCTGTACCAGCTACCCTCCCCACTCCTCCAGACCATAGCACCAGACATCCTCCCATTCCTAACTGCAACCATCAACTCCTCACTCAACTCGGGGGTGATCCCCACCTCCTTAAAACAAGCCAGAGTCACGCCGCTCATAAAAAAAAAACCCTGGACCCCACCGTCATAGGCAACTATTGTCGTGTCTCTCTTCTCTCCTTCCTTTCTAAAACACTTGAACATGCTGTATCCAACCAACTTACTGCTTATCTCTTACGGAATGACCTCCTAGACCCTAATCAGTCTGGCTTCCAGACTGGCCACTCCACAGAAACGGCCCTCATTGCGGTCACAGAGGCACTTCACTAAGCAAAAGCGAAAGGCCTCTCCTCTGTCCTGATTCTCCTAGATCTATCTGCAGCCTTCGACACAGTCAACCATCAGATCCTTCTCGCGGCCCTCGCAGGAATGGGAGTGGCTGGCTCTGCGCTGACATGGCTGACATCATACCTAAATGACCGCTCCTACCAAGTGTCATGGAGAGGAACCCTGTTGGCCACCCGCCCCCTGCGGACAGGTGTCCCCCAGGGCTGGGTCCTAGGACCCCTTCTCTTCTCCCTCTACACTAAATCACTGGGTAACATTATCACGTCTCATGGCTTCTCGTATCATTGTTATGCTGTGACCGCATCCCGACCACCAAGAACCTTGGTGTTGTCCTCGACGACCAGTTAAACTTCTCTGCTCACATCGCAGCAACAACCAGAACCTGCAGATTCCTCCTGAGCAACATCAGAAGCATCCGCACCTTCCTGACAAAATAAGCCACCCAACTCCTCGTCCAATCAACAGTCATATCCCGCCTCGACTACTGCAACGCACTGCTTGCTGGCCTCCCGGCCACTGCCACCAAGCCTCTTCAACTCATTCAGAACGCAGCGGCCCACCTGATCTCAAACCTACCGAAGTCGGCCCATGTCACCCAACTTCTTAGGGACCTGCACTGGCTCCCCATTGCTGCATGAATCCGCTTCAAGGCCCTCGACCTGGCATACCGTGCAGCAAAGGGAACCGCTCCCGCCTACCTCCGGTCAATGGTCTCTAACTACACACCCTCAAGACATTTAGTCATTTAGCTGACCCATACGCTCTGCATCTTCTGGCCACCTCAGACCTACTCCTATCCAAGCTCCGGGAGGGTCATCAGAGAAGTCGCCTATTCTCAGTCCTTGCCCCACAATGGTGGAATGAACTACCCACCCCAGTTAGGACAGCCGAATCCCGTCCAATCTTTCGCTGTCGACTAAAGACGCACTTCTTTAACCATTATCTGAAATAAAATAAGAAAATACAAAAAAAAGGAGAAATCTAACCCTAACTAACCTTACTGTCATGCACTTGTCCTAATAAACTAACCTACACTGTAGCGTGCAACACTTTGATGAACATTGTTACTCAGCTGATTGTACCCTTCCTGATGACTTGTCGTACAGAACTTGTAAGTCGCTTTGGATAAAAGCGTCAGCTAAATGACTAAATGTAAATGTAAATGCACTCCATTTGAAACAATGTAGTTTGTCTTCTGGGCCGAGCTGAGCCGTGTGGGTGGGGTTTAAATACTCCGGCAAGACAAGCGCTTACAACAATGCATCAACTAGGCTGCCCCCCCCCCCCCCTCGTTCAAATGCAATGCCGGATAATGTGGGACTACCGCAACCAGTACTTGGAATGGAAATCAGTTAATTGGATTATTTTTTTGCCTTACATCAGAGACAAGGTAAGGACAGTATATATCCAATCTTGCGTTGATCTGAATTTTTTTCTCCCGCGATCGAAGCTGTCTGTGTGGAATGTGTGTGCTGTTTCCTGTTGGTCACATCACAGCACGGAGGGGCACCCCGCTACAAGCCCCCTTTCATGCGTGCATGAGGAGACATAATAATGATAATCTAGCATTGATTTCAGGAAGATTTGATAATCAGACGAAAAATGGCAACGTGATAAGTGGATTTAACTAAAGGGCTGTTTTCGCATCTTTTCCTGGGATTACCTCGAATCAAGCAAACTATACTCATATTCACCACAGTATAAAACGAAAATGTAGGGATGAAAAAATAATCAGTTTTTTACATGTTGACCAGAAGAAACTCACTGACAATCTACAACGTTATTAGATCCATAGCTATAATATTTAATATAGTTTTAGCACTCTCAAACACGCCATTCTCTCAGTTGAACAAAACGCTGGCACAAACGGCCATACGCACACAGCGACCTCCTGCGGTCAATGTGTCAAATCAAAAAGCCCCATAAGGAAAATAAAACAGAAAGGTATTCAATTGATTATTAAAGGCACTAAAATAGTATACGTCTGTGGAAAACAGTGATTGGCTCCTCTATTTTAGTATTTATTTAAAAAATAAAATAAGCAGAAACATGTTGATGTCACAGGTTGGCAGCTCCCCTTGTTAACAACTTTTAATACTTGACTGTCATTTTAACTTGTTTTGCTCACAAACTTCTGTGTTTTGATTCTAGACATAAAATTGGTGTTTGAAGATTAGGGTCAGAAGTTCTTCTGATAAGGATCACAATAGTTGGATTTCTGTCCAGTATGAAAGCATATTTCTACAGTTTTAGGGTTTGACAAATGTATGGATATGCTGGTGCCTCTTTAAGTTTGAAGAGGTGATGAATCTCTTCCCACACTGGTCACAGTGGTACGGCTTCTCTCCTGTATAAATATGCTGGTGTATCTTTAAGGTTACAAATTGAGTGAAGCTCTTCCCACATTGATCACAGTGGTAGGGTGTCTCTCCTGTATGAATACGCTGGTGTATCTTTAATTCTCCAGATGATTTGAAGCTCTTCTCACACTGGTCACAGTGGTAGGGCTTCTCTCCTATATGAATACGCTGGTGTGTCTTTAAGGTTACAAATTGAGTGAAGCTCTTCCCACATTGATCACAGTGGTAGGGCTTCTCTCCTGTATGAATATGCTGGTGTATATTTAATTCTCCAGATGTTTTGAAGCACTTCTTACACTGGTCACAGTGGTAGGGCTTCTCTCCTGTATGAATGCGTTGATGTATCTTTAAATATACAAATGTACTGAAGCTCTTCTCACACTGGTCACAGTGGTAGGGCTTCTCTCCTGTATAAATACGCTGGTGTGTCTTTAAGGTTACAGATTGAGTGAAGCTCTTCCCACATTGATCACAGTGGTAGGGCTTCTCTCCTGTATGAATACGCTGGTGTATCTTTAATTATCCAGATGTAATGAAGCTCGTCCCACACTGGTCACAGTGGTATGGCTTCTCTCCAGTATGAATACGTTGATGTCTTTGAAGATGGCCCTTTCTGATGAAGCTCGTTCCACATTGGTCACAGTAGTGAGGCCTCGACTCAGCCATTATCTCTTTGTCGTTGGGGAGCAATGCAGCGATTGTACCTGGAGAAGCAAGAAGCACTCCAATGAAGAACTCAGATTGTGTGTTTTGAATTTGGTTTAGTTTATATTTCTTGTTGTCCAGCTTTTTCTTTTATTTGTGATTTAAAGGTAATCTGAGTAATCTGTAATTTGATCAGACAGTGACCTTTAGACAAAAGAGCCCTGCTTTGTATTGTACTTGTGCACTTTAAGTAGACATTTATTGCTGTTGTTCTGTAAAGTAATTCAGAATATTACAGATTATATTTTTAAAACTGAATCTGCTGCAAAATAGTTTTGAAAACTGGTATTGGGTGGTATCTGTCATTGTACAAATAAACTCTTACATATATTGAAGACAAATAAACAGACATTCAGGCATATTTAGACTGGTTTTCTTGGAAACACAAAAAGAAAAATACAGAAAATAAGAGAAGCTCTGCAATGTTTTGAAAACAATCCAATACATTTGTACTTACAGATGTTGCGGTGTCGACAGCCTGATCCGTTTTCAGAAGCAAATTTTGATCCAGATGGTTTTCAGTAGAAAGTCTTGGTCCAGTCTTTATGGTTGAATGAGTACGTCAGTCTGGAAAACAGCCCTGGTCTTATACAAGAGAGACAAGAGTTGAGAATGTAGCTGCTTGTAACTGATTGGCCAATCACAAGAACAATAATAGACACCTCCATCAAACTGATATTCCCTCCTCTAATCATCTTGGGAGACTACACTTTGTATCACTACTGAATCTGCACTTGGATATATCTTTGTTTTATTTGTACATATTGTACTTTATTATTTAAATCCTTTGTCTCTTACAAGATACTGGTTTATCATTTAGCACAATTCCTTTTTCCTAGCATAATCCTCAGTGGGACTTTTCATTTAAGTGTATCTAGGAAGTGTATCGATTGGATTTATTCCATGGTATTTGTTAAACATCGAGTCTCAGAATAAAAATGGAATCAAATACACTGGTGCTCAAGTTTAACGTGGGAAACAGGAATCAACATTTTATTATTGACCATCAGTTAGCTGCAGTGACTGAAACTGAATCTTGGATTATGCCACCAGATTACAAAAAAGTAATTTGTCAGGTCAGGCTATTGTTTTAAAGGGAGTAATCTGGTTGCAGATGTCATGTCAGGGAAGCTAGATCTCTAATAATAAAAAATTTTACCTCTTCACCATAGCTTGCTTGGACTCATTGCATCCAGACTATTGCATAATTTGACTCAGTCTATTCTATTTGACTATTTTGAGTTGATTGAATATATTTTCTGCTGTGTGAACTTTGTAATGAAAGTGAAGCACTGCTCTGGGCTTTCTTATTATTTATTGTGACTCAAACGAATACAACAAGTAGACAACCAAGATAGTAGCAAGCCACTAAGGAGATATGCATACCTGACTGTCTTGTTTGCTGTCTGTGCAGTGTACTGCATACCCCCACACAATTTACACATGAAACTATACAGTGACAATGGAAATACCAGAGCCAATGGCCCAGTCATATGTAATAAGCATTTTTATAGCTGCTATAGCAAGTGAGATACAGTGGTCACGTCCATCTCATGATAGATTTGCAATTGAAAAGTCAATATTATTGGACTGAAGTACCCTCTAAACTTGTATATAGCAGGGAACAATTAAAGTACTAAGGCTAAATGGGGGTAGTTAGTGTGACCAATCAGTAGCATTATTCATGCTGAATACATACAGACAATAACAACCCCTTCAACTCTCACTCTCTTCCAACCCACACATCTGAGAAAAGTAATTTAAGTGCAGTATCAAGCAGGGCTCTTTTGCCTAGAGGTCACTGTTTAACAATATTACAGATTATACTTTTAAGCCTGAGCCATATTTTCAGAAATATTGTGTCTGTTACTATGCTTGAGTAAATTGTAATGAACCAAAGAAACATAATGTTAACACTTTGATTGCTGTTTTGATAGGGTTAGGGTCTTTACTCTTTACATTTGAAAAATAAATGCAACATTAATTAATACAGACTGTATTGATCTATTTACGATGTGATATTAATTCCGTCCCAGTACCGGGCCGTCTGGCTTAAAAGTGAATCTGCTGCAAGATTGGGATTGAAAAGAGGTAAACGTTAGTTAAAATACTGGGCAATATTGCAATATTGTGGTGGTACCGGTCATTGTACAAATAAACATACATATATTGAAGACAAATAAGAACAGACATTCAGGCATGTTTAGACTGGTTTTCTTAGAAACACAGAAAAAAAATCTCAGAAAATAAGAGAGGCTCTGCAATGCCATGAAAACAATCTAATACATATTTGTACTTACAGATGTTGTGGTGTCCAGTCTGATCTCTGACCAGATGGTCTTTAGTAGAAGTCTTGGTCCAGTAGACAATGTGTTCTGCCACAGAGAGGTGTTCAAGTCAGCCGGCAGACAATGCAGTCTTTATGGTTGAATGAGTACTTCAGTCTGGAAAACAGCCCTGTTCTTATACAAGAGAGACAATAGTTGAGCATTTAGCCGCTTGGAACTGATTGGCCAATCAGAATAACAAGAGACACCTCCTCCATCAAACTGATATTTCCTCCTCCAATCATCTTGGAAGACTACACTTTGTACAATCACTATGTATCTGTGCAGTATCTGCACTTGCATATATTTTTGTTGTATTTGTACATATTGTACTTTAATGATTTTAATCCTCTCTCTCTTACAACATACTGGGTTATCATTTAACCCACTTTGTTTTTATATATATATATATATATATATATTCAATATATATATTCAAAATAGAATATTGCAGTCTTTAGGAAATGCATTTGGTATGAGTCCCAAGGCTGTCAGGTATATTTACTGTATTTGAGGAGATAACGGTAGACAGTGAAACACATGATCAGAATAATACTCTTGTACATTATCTCATTGCATTTAGTCAATGCAATAGTGAAATTAAACTATTCTTCATTGTTCTGGAAAAACCTCAAGGACCCCTGGGCCCTCATTCATCAACGTGACTTACGCACAGATATGTGCTTAACCTGTGCGTACGACCATTTCTAAGCAAAGTGTGGGATTCATCCATTTCAACTTGAACTTGACTTCGTGCTTATATTTACGCACAGCTCGGAGCATGCGTAGCTGACGCCCAGTGGTAGAATATGGGGACTGCAGACGGACGACATAGATCAGTTGCATGCATTAGTTTCAAAGCGGAAATAAGCTTGACTGACGTGTTCTGTATGACCCCCGTAATTCATTATAGTTCATTGTGAAATAGCGATATTAGTGTAATTATTGTCAAACCCTAAATAGCATGTGGAATAGGTCTTTCTCTCCGAATGAATGCAGGTTTATATATATAGCGTTATCGGGTGCACTGACTGCGCTCGCAGGAACTGTTTTCAGAGATAGCATCAGATAGGGATGAATGAATGAATGAGGGGCAGTCTAATTGCAGAGAGAACATAATATTAACTAGAGTCCACTACCCGAGACACCTCCTTCATTTGTACCGCAATTTGGGACCCAAATTGGAGCTATGAGCTTAAAAGCTTTTCTGTGCTTATTTGAGAAGGTCCAGCTGCAGAGCCGGAGAGACAGACAGCAGAGAGACAGACAGACAGATAGACACTGTTCCACAGTGTGTGTGTGTGACCACTAGTCTCCTAGTAGAGACCCCCCCCCTCTGGACCACCTCCCAGTAGAGACCCCCCCCCCTCTGGACCACCTCCTAGTAGAGACAAGTTTTCTGAAATTTATGTTTATATATACAAATGAGGCACTTCCCCATTAAATATGTGGACATTTATGGATGCAATAAGGCAAAATGAAGTAAAATGAACAACTAAATGTGTGTTATTGACGTTTTATTGTCACTAATATTCATAGAAGACATGTTTAGGAAGCAAAATATAACAAAATCTCAAAATCAACAAAAAAAGTATATTTGCCTATTCACCTGCAGTGTCTCGCCTTAATCCTCATCTTCGTCTTCTTCCTAGAGAAGTCTCTACTAGGAGGTGGTCCAGAGGGGGGGGGGCTGAGTCTCTACTATTAGACTAGTAGTCACACACACGCACGCACGCACACGCACACACACACACACACACACACACACACACACACACACACACACACACACACACACACACACACACACACACACACACACACACGCACACACACACACACACACACACACACACACACACACACACTGTGGAACAGTGTCTGTCTGTCTGTCTGTCTGTCTGTCTCTCTGCTGTCTGTCTCTCTGCTGTCTCTCTCAAAACAGTATAAGTGCTATCTTGGCCCTGAGAGTTGCTCTCCGGCTCTGCAGCTGGACCCTTCTCAAATCAGCACGAAAAAAGCTATAAGCTTATAAAACGATTTAATATGCTAAACTTCGTTTTAAATTCCTTAATTCACTTTTGTTTATTTCATAAAGATTTTCCCGACATAATGCTACCTGCCCCGACCAGATCCGTGACTCTGTTGTGATACAGATGAATTATCTACTCAGAAAGCTTATAAAACAATTTAATATGCTAAACTTTGTTTTTAAATTCTTTAATTCACTTTTGTTTATTTCATAAGGATTTTCCCGACATAATGCTACCTGCCCCGACCAGATCCGTGACTCTGTTGCGATACAGATGAATTATCTACTCAGAATAGTATTATAAACTGGCTATCTTTTATGCTGTAGATCACTGCTGGTATGTGCGTGCAGAACCTTTATTTCAGCGGGGACTGTAGTATTTATTTGACATTACTGTACAATATATGTGTATTAAAAGACGGAGCTTTCTTTTATTGTATTATAATAATTATTAATATTAAAAATAAATTAAGAAAGGCATTCTTATTCCAGCATGCATTAATGACACTAACGGGCAACGGCAAAAGAGTGGTTAATGGTCTTTATTAGTGTTTGCGGTGTCCAGGCAGCAATGGTCTTTTAGGAAGTTAATAGATATAATATCCAACAGTGTACAACACCCTCGGTTTAGTCCATTCTTCCACATTTCATGGGGGTGTCCATTACCGTATATGGTTAATCGGGGGCGGTTTTGGTATGCAAATACGTGAAAGTGTGCACGAGCCTCGGCGCAGGGCCAAGGTGATATTTATCATGACAGGTGTGCGTAGAACCTGCGTACGCACGTGTGGTAAATCCCGTTAGTTTTGTGCGTGCACGCATTCTAAATTCTGTTCACCTTCTTTGCAGGGCTATAACTTTTTAAATTGTATTGCTAAATTGACATTACTATGGCCCATTCAACATCGATTATCTATCGTTCAGGATGTAGGAACGTTTTACTTTTTCATTCACACATTCATACGAAAATACCGTCTAGAGTATAAATATGTTTGTATCGTTTTCTGCAGTATTTCCCAGAACGTGAGATATAGGCACAAATGCATATATTAGATCATCAAATGCAGTTTGATACCGATCGACGCTATATTAAAAATTTCAACTGTACATGGTCCTAAACGTTATGACTGATCATGCACGGGTGAACGGAGGGGGGGGGGGTCGTTTATAATTCCGTGATAGTCGTTAGATGCTTCATGTAGTATGGGTGATATATTGATCAGAGCAGTTTGTATCGAAAATGATAAACAAAAACGGGGAGAGAGCCTGTTGCTTGCTAAATACCGCTTTTAAATCATGGTAGGCAGGGGGAATAGCAGACAGGTTAATGTCTTCATTGGGGGGGTGAGAACCAGCGGCCCCTAGTGGCGGCCAAACCGATTGTAGGCATGCGACGTGGCAGTGGGCGCTCCAGCTGGTCACTATGCCGGTAGGCCAATTGATAACAGGGTTGTGTAATTTGAGCCAAGGCATGCCCAGGACAATGGGATTGTGGGGAGAGTTGGTAACATGAAACCGAATATCCTCGCTGTGATTTCCGGATAACAGGAGGTGGAGGGGTACGGTGTGGCGAGTTATCCGTGTGAGCAGTTTCCCGTTTAACCCCCTGGCGTCACGGGGAATCGGCAAGGCGTCAGTGGCGATGTGGTAACGGGAGACTACCCCGGCGTCGATGAGGTTCTCGTCGGCCCCTGAGTCAACCAGGGCGGATAGCGGGATCGATTGGTTATTTAGACACAGCGTAGCGCTGAATAGCATGTTTGGGCCGGAGCTGGGAGCGATATCAAGACTCGAACAGACGCCCAGCGCTACTGTCAAGCCCCGTCGTTTGGGGCGAAGCGAGCATGAGACAACGGAGTGACCTATTTGGCCGCAGTACAGACATGCTCCTGTGGCGAGCCTGTGTCGGCGTTCGCTGGGGGGAAGGCGTGAGCGGTCGAGATCCATGGGCTCGGAGGAACTACTTTCAGCGCGGGCGACGCGGGGAGAGCGAGTCGGACCGAGTATAGGCGGACGAGTGGTGCTAGCTTTCTCTCGATGACGTTCACGAAGACGCATGTCCAGTTCCCTGGCCAAATGGATTAGCTCGTTTAGGGAGTTTGGTTTCTCCTTGGACGCGAGTTCGACTTTTATAACGTCGCTCAAGCCTTGGCGGAAGGCGCCTCGCAGAGCCCGCTGCTAGAATGTGTAACTCGATAGCATATTCGCTCACACTGCGACCTCCTTGGCGGATCGTAAACAAGCCGGAGGCCCCCTCTAAGTCACCTGGAGGGTGGTCAAATACTTTACGCATGTCGTCGACATACTCGGAGTACGAATGGCAGAGGAAGGAATCGTTGAAGTGGAGAGCGGTAGCCCATTCCAGCGCCGCGCCCGTGAGCAGAGCCGATAGGTAAGCTACCTTAGACCTATCGCTGTGAAACGTGTGTGGTTGTTGTTCGAACACTAACGAGCACTGAAATAAAAAAGCTCGGCACTTGGAGACGCTTCCGTCATAGCGCTCTGGTGCGGGGACAGGGGGTTCCCTATGCGGGGGTGGCTGGTGGAGCCTGTTGGGCAACGTGTGCCTCGATACGGTCACATTGTCTTTCTCGCTCAGCAGAGCGGCCAGGTGAGCAGTGACAGTGTCTATGGATAGAGCGAGTTGGTCTACTCGGGCGGCCTGGCCGTTATACTCACAGACTGCTTCTGAAACTTCCTCCATTCCTCAATCTCGTGTGCAGCTGGTGCTGTCATCTTGGTCGTGGTATACTGTGAGAATGTGGTCTGGAACACAGCTCAATTGCTGGATACACACAGGAGAGGAGATTGGAGCGTTTCAAGGGTTTTAATGAATTCAGTAGTACAGGAATTGGAGGGGAATAGAACGGGGTTATAGTTCTTGTCTTGCGGCTGCAATACAAAGGGTAGATTCCAGCAGAGCTTTAGGTAGAGACGTCGTACCTGGGTAGTGGTATTTAATACCACAACGATTTCTGGTCAGCGTCTTGGAGTTGAAGTAGGCACCTCGTCAACGGGGGATAGGATGCAGCTGTGAGGAGAGAGGTGCCTGACAGCGTGCGAATCAGGGGGATGAAGTGCAGCTGTGCTAGGTCACGTGAAGTGAAGTGATGCTGGTCGTATAAGGGTGAATGGAGGGGTGAATGGAGAAAGAGAGGATGAGGAGGAGTGTGTAGTGGATGGAGAGGGGGATGAAGAGGAGCGTGTGGTGAATGTGAGGGGAAAAGGAGGGGGAGTGAAGTATGCCCATGCTGTGATTACAACAAGATTTGCAAATACAGTACTGTTTGTGATACAAAAAGAGTCCAGAAAAGAGAGTATATACATTTGACGTAGAAACTGTTGGAGGAGGTTGGGTAGGTGGGATGGGGTTGGGTAGGAGGGTTGGGTGGGGCACACTGTACAAGCAAAACTGTACATTGGAATATTGACAAAACCATACATGGTCATTTACTGTACATTGGAGGGGGTTGATATAGCTATAAACCTAAATTCCTTTGAATATATCATTAATCAATTAAACTTATATTGAAATACACTATATAGCCTATACACCAACACTGAAATGACAGTGGATAAATAAATACAGAGATCTACGTTTCTGTGGGCCAGCGCTTGAGTCCCGGAAACGTTGATCTACGTTTCTGTTTCGGTATTTCTTTTATTCGCTATTGCCATTCATATTTCATCGGGCAGCCTGTGCATGCTGTACTGAATGTGTCTGAGATTGCAGACGGTCAATACCGCCACCTACCGCCTTCCGGCCACTATTGCACTCATCCGCAGCTCCTTCTCCCAACCCCCACCCATTCCAAATACTGAATCGAGAACCTCATCCTTCACTCTGTCATCTTTTTTTCCCATTACAGAAGCCGAGACCCTGACACTGGTAACGTCCAACCGTCCGACTACATGCCAGCTGTACCAGCTACCCTCCCCACTCCTCCAGACCATAGCACCAGACATCCTCCCATTCCTAACTGCAACCATCAACTCCTCACTCAACTCGGGGGTGATCCCCACCTCCTTAAAACAAGCCAGAGTCACGCCGCTCATAAAAAAAAAACCCTGGACCCCACCGTCATAGGCAACTATTGTCGTGTCTCTCTTCTCTCCTTCCTTTCTAAAACACTTGAACATGCTGTATCCAACCAACTTACTGCTTATCTCTTACGGAATGACCTCCTAGACCCTAATCAGTCTGGCTTCCAGACTGGCCACTCCACAGAAACGGCCCTCATTGCGGTCACAGAGGCACTTCACTAAGCAAAAGCGAAAGGCCTCTCCTCTGTCCTGATTCTCCTAGATCTATCTGCAGCCTTCGACACAGTCAACCATCAGATCCTTCTCGCGGCCCTCGCAGGAATGGGAGTGGCTGGCTCTGCGCTGACATGGCTGACATCATACCTAAATGACCACTCCTACCAAGTGTCATGGAGAGGAACCCTGTTGGCCACCCGCCCCCTGCGGACAGGTGTCCCCCAGGGCTGGGTCCTAGGACCCCTTCTCTTCTCCCTCTACACTAAATCACTGGGTAACATTATCACGTCTCATGGCTTCTCGTATCATTGTTATGCTGTGACCGCGTCCCGACCACCAAGAACCTTGGTGTTGTCCTCGACGACCAGTTAAACTTCTCTGCTCACATCGCAGCAACAACCAGAACCTGCAGATTCCTCCTGAGCAACATCAGAAGCATCCGCACCTTCCTGACAAAAGAAGCCACCCAACTCCTCGTCCAATCAACAGTCATATCCCGCCTCGACTACTGCAACGCACTGCTTGCTGGCCTCCTGGCCACTGCCACCAAGCCTCTTCAACTCATTCAGAACGCAGCGGCCCACCTGATCTCAAACCTACCAAAGTCGGCCCATGTCACCCAACTTCTTAGGGACCTGCACTGGCTCCCCATTGCTGCATGAATCCGCTTCAAGGCCCTCGACCTGGCATACCGTGCAGCAAAGGGAACCGCTCCCGCCTACCTCCGGTCAATGGTCTCTAACTACACACCCTCAAGACATTTAGTCATTTAGCTGACCCATACGCTCTGCATCTTCTGGCCACCTCAGACCTACTCCTATCCAAGCTCCGGGAGGGTCATCAGAGAAGTCGCCTATTCTCAGTCCTTGCCCCACAATGGTGGAATGAACTACCCACCCCAGTTAGGACAGCCGAATCCCGTCCAATCTCTTGCTGTCGACTAAAGACGCACTTCTTTAACCATTATCTGAAATAAAATAAGAAAATACAAAAAAAAGGAGAAATCTAACCCTAACTAACCTTACTGTCATGCACTTGTCCTAATAAACTAACCTACACTGTAGCGTGCAACACTTTGATGAACATTGTTACTCAGCTGATTGTACCCTTCCTGATGACTTGTCGTACAGAACTTGTAAGACGCTTTGGATAAAAGCGTCAGCTAAATGACTAAATGTAAATGCACTCCATTTGAAACAATGTAGTTTGTCTTCTGGGCCGAGCTGAGCCGTGTGGGTGGGGTTTAAATACTCCGGCAAGAAAAGCGCTTACAACGATGCATCAACTAGGCTGCCCCTCCCCCCCCTCGTTCAAATGCAATGCCGGATAATGTGGGACTACCGCAACCAGTACTTGGAATGGAAATCAGTTAATTGGATTATTTTTTTGCCTTACATCAGAGACAAGGTAAGGACAGTATATATCCAATCTTGCGTTGATCTGAATTTTTTTCTCCCGCGATCGAAGCTGTCTGTGTGGAATGTGTGTGCTGTTTCCTGTTGGTCACATCACAGCACGGAGGGGCACCCCGCTACAAGCCCCCTTTCATGCGTGCATGAGGAGACATAATAACGATAATCTAGCATTGATTTCAGGAAGATTTGATAATCAGACGAAAAATGGCAACGTGATAAGTGGATTTAACTAAAGGGCTGTTTTCGCATATTTTCCTGGGATTACCTCGAATCAAGCAAACTATACTCATATTCACCACAGTATAAAACGAAAATGTAGGGATGAAAAAATAATCAGTTTTTTACATGTTGACCAGAAGAAACTCACTGACAATCTACAACGTTATTAGATCCATAGCTATAATATTTAATATAGTTTTAGCACTCGCAAACACGCCATTCTCTCAGTTGAACAAAACGCTGGCACAAACGGCCATACGCACACAGCGACCTCCTGCGGTCAATGTGTCAAATCAAAAAGCCCCATAAGGAAAATAAAACAGAAAAGTATTCAATTGATTATTAAAGGCACTAAAATAGTATACGTCTGTGGAAAACAGTGATTGGCTCCTCTATTTTAGTATTTATTTAAAAAATAAAATAAGCAGAAACATGTTGATGTCACAGGTTGGCAGCTCCCCTTGTTAACAACTTTTAATACTTGACTGTCATTTTAACTTGTTTTGCTCACAAACTTCTGTGTTTTGATTCTAGACATAAAATTGGTGTTTGAAGATTAGGGTCAGAAGTTCTTCTGATAAGGATCACAATAGTTGGATTTCTGTCCAGTATGAAAGCATATTTCTACAGTTTTAGGGTTTGACAAATGTATGGATATGCTGGTGCCTCTTTAAGTTTGAAGAGGTGATGAATCTCTTCCCACACTGGTCACAGTGGTACGGCTTCTCTCCTGTATAAATATGCTGGTGTATCTTTAAGGTTACAAATTGAGTGAAGCTCTTCCCACATTGATCACAGTGGTAGGGTGTCTCTCCTGTATGAATACGCTGGTGTATCTTTAATTCTCCAGATGATTTGAAGCTCTTCTCACACTGGTCACAGTGGTAGGGCTTCTCTCCTATATGAATACGCTGGTGTGTCTTTAAGGTTACAAATTGAGTGAAGCTCTTCCCACATTGATCACAGTGGTAGGGCTTCTCTCCTGTATGAATATGCTGGTGTATATTTAATTCTCCAGATGTTTTGAAGCACTTCTTACACTGGTCACAGTGGTAGGGCTTCTCTCCTGTATGAATGCGTTGATGTATCTTTAAATATACAAATGTACTGAAGCTCTTCTCACACTGGTCACAGTGGTAGGGCTTCTCTCCTGTATAAATACGCTGGTGTGTCTTTAAGGTTACAGATTGAGTGAAGCTCTTCCCACATTGATCACAGTGGTAGGGCTTCTCTCCTGTATGAATACGCTGGTGTATCTTTAATTATCCAGATGTAATGAAGCTCGTCCCACACTGGTCACAGTGGTATGGCTTCTCTCCAGTATGAATATGTTGATGTCTTTGAAGATGGCCCTTTCTGATGAAGCTCGTTCCACATTGGTCACAGTAGTGAGGCCTCGACTCAGCCATTATCTCTTTGTCGTTGGGGAGCAATGCAGCGATTGTACCTGGAGAAGCAAGAAGCACTCCAATGAAGAACTCAGATTGTGTGTTTTGAATTTGGTTTAGTTTATATTTCTTGTTGTCCAGCTTTTTCTTTTATTTGTGATTTAAAGGTAATCTGAGTAATCTGTAATTTGATCAGACAGTGACCTTTAGACAAAAGAGCCCTGCTTTGTATTGTACTTGTGCACTTTAAGTAGACATTTATTGCTGTTATTCTGTAAAGTAATTCAGAATATTACAGATTATATTTTTAAAACTGAATCTGCTGCAAAATAGTTTTGAAAACTGGTATTGGGTGGTATCTGTCATTGTACAAATAAACTCTTACATATATTGAAGACAAATAAACAGACATTCAGGCATATTTAGACTGGTTTTCTTGGAAACACAAAAAGAAAAATACAGAAAATAAGAGAAGCTCTGCAATGTTGTGAAAACAATCCAATACATTTGTATTTACAGATGTTGTGGTGTCGACAGCCTGATCCGTTTTCAGAAGCAAATTTTGATCCAGATGGTTTTCAGTAGAAAGTCTTGGTCCAGTCTTTATGGTTGAATGAGTACGTCAGTCTGGAAAACAGCCCTGGTCTTATACAAGAGAGACAAGAGTTGAGAATTTAGCTGCTTGTAACTGATTGGCCAATCACAAGAACAATAATAGACACCTCCATCAAACTGATATTCCCTCCTCTAATCATCTTGGGAGACTACACTTTGTATCACTACTGAATCTGCACTTGGATATATCTTTGTTTTATTTGTACATATTGTACTTTATTATTTAAATCCTTTGTCTCTTACAAGATACTGGTTTATCATTTAGCACAATTCCTTTTTCCTAGCATAATCCTCAGTGGGACTTTTTATTTAAGTGTATCTAGGAAGTGTATCGATTGGATTTATTCCATGGTATTTGTTAAACATCGAGTCTCAGAATAAAAATGGAATCAAAGACACTGGTGCTCAAGTTTAACGTGGGAAACAGGAATCAACATTTTATTATTGACCATCAGTTAGCTGCAGTGACTGAAACTGAATCTTGGATTATGCCACCAGATTACAAAAAAGTAATTTGTCAGGTCAGGCTATTGTTTTAAAGGGAGTAATCTGGTTGCAGATGTCAGGGAAGCTAGATCTCTAATAATAAAAAATGTTACCTCTTCACCATAGCTTGCTTGGACTCATTGCATCCAGACTATTGCATAATTTGACTCAGTCTATTCTATTTGACTATTTTGAGTTGATTGAATATATTTTCTGCTGTGTGAACTTTGTAATGAAAGTGAAGCACTGCTCTGGGCTTTCTTATTATTTATTGTGACTCAAACGAATACAACAAGTAGACAACCAAGATAGTAGCAAGCCACTAAGGAGATATGCATACCTGACTGTCTTGCTTGCTGTCTGTGCAGTGTACTGCATACCCCCACACAATTTACACATGAAACTATACAGTGACAATGGAAATACCAGAGCCAATGGCCCAGTCATATGTAATAATCATTTTTATAGCTGCTATAGCAAGTGAGATACAGTGGTCACGTCCATCTCATGATAGATTTGCAATTGAAAAGTCAATATTATTGGACTGAAGTACCCTCTAAACTTGTATATAGCAGGGAACAATTAAAGTACTAAGGCTAAATGGGGGTAGTTAGTGTGACCAATCAGTAGCATTATTCATGCTGAATACATACAGACAATAACAACCCCTTCAACTCTCACTCTCTTCCAACCCACACATCTGAGAAAAGTAATTTAAGTGCAGTATCAAGCAGGGCTCTTTTGCCTAGAGGTCACTGTTTAACAATATTACAGATTATACTTTTAAGCCTGAGCCATATTTTCAGAAATATTGTGTCTGTTACTATGCTTGAGTAAATTGTAATGAACCAAAGAAACATAATGTTAACACTTTGATTGCTGTTTTGATAGGGTTAGGGTCTTTACTCTTTACATTTGAAAAATAAATGCAACATTAATTAATACAGACTGTATTGATCTATTTACGATGTGATATTAATTCCGTCCCAGTACCGGGCCGTCTGGCTTAAAAGTGAATCTGCTGCAAGATTGGGATTGAAAAGCGGTAAACTTTAGTTAAAATACTGGGCAATATTGCAATATTGTGGTGGTACCGGTCATTGTACAAATAAACATACATATATTGAAGACAAAAAGAACAGACATTCAGGCATGTTTAGACTGGTTTTCTTAGAAACACAGAAAAAAAATCTCAGAAAATAAGAGAGGCTCTGCAATGCCATGAAAACAATCTAATACATATTTGTACTTACAGATGTTGTGGTGTCCAGTCTGATCTCTGACCAGATGGTCTTTAGTAGAAGTCTTGGTCCAGTAGACAATGTGTTCTGCCACAGAGAGGTGTTCAAGTCAGCCGGCAGACAATGCAGTCTTTATGGTTGAATGAGTACTTCAGTCTGGAAAACAGCCCTGTTCTTATACAAGAGAGACAATAGTTGAGCATTTAGCCGCTTGGAACTGATTGGCCAATCAGAATAACAAGAGACACCTCCTCCATCAAACTGATATTTCCTCCTCCAATCATCTTGGAAGACTACACTTTGTACAATCACTATGTATCTGTGCAGTATCTGCACTTGCATATATTTTTGTTGTATTTGTACATATTGTACTTTAATGATTTTAATCCTCTCTCTCTTACAACATACTGGGTTATCATTTAACCCACTTTGTTTTTATATATATATATATATGTATATATATATATATATATATATATATATATATATATATATATATATATATATATATATATATATATATATATATATATATATATATATATATATATATATATATATATATATATATATATATATATATATATATATATATATATATATATATATATTCAATATATATATTCAAAATAGAATATTGCAGTCTTTAGGAAATGCATTTGGTATGAGTCCCAAGGCTGTCAGGTATATTTACTGTATTTGAGGAGATAACGGTAGACAGTGAAACACATGATCAGAATAATACTCTTGTACATTATCTCATTGCATTTAGTCAATGCAATAGTGAAATTAAACTATTCTTCATTGTTCTGGAAAAACCTCAAGGACCCCTGGGCCCTCATTCATCAACGTGACTTACGCACAGATATGTGCTTAACCTGTGCGTACGACCATTTCTAAGCAAAGTGTGGGATTCATCAATTTCAACTTGAACTTGACTTCGTGCTTATATTTACGCACAGCTCGGAGCATGCGTAGCTGACGCCCAGTGGTAGAATATGGGGACTGCAGACGGACGACATAGATCAGTTGCATGCATTAGTTTCAAAGCGGAAATAAGCTTGACTGACGTGTTCTGTATGACCCCCGTAATTCATTATAGTTCATTGTGAAATAGCGATATTAGTGTAATTATTGTCAAACCCTAAATAGCATGTGGAATAGGTCTTTCTCTCCGAATGAATGCAGGTTTATATATATAGCGTTATCGGGTGCACTGACTGCGCTCGCAGGAACTGTTTTCAGAGATAGCATCAGATAGGGATGAATGAATGAATGAGGGGCAGTCTAATTGCAGAGAGAACATAATATTAACTAGAGTCCACTACCCGAGACACCTCCTTCATTTGTACCGCAATTTGGGACCCAAATTGGAGCTATGAGCTTAAAAGCTTTTCTGTGCTTATTTGAGAAGGTCCAGCTGCAGAGCCGGAGAGACAGACAGCAGAGAGACAGACAGACAGATAGACACTGTTCCACAGTGTGTGTGTGTGACCACTAGTCTCCTAGTAGAGACCCCCCCCCTCTGGACCACCTCCCAGTAGAGACCCCCCCCCCCCCTCTGGACCACCTCCTAGTAGAGACAAGTTTTCTGAAATTTATGTTTATATATACAAATGAGGCACTTCCCCATTAAATATGTGGACATTTATGGATGCAATAAGGCAAAATGAAGTAAAATGAACAACTAAATGTGTGTTATTGACGTTTTATTGTCACTAATATTCATAGAAGACATGTTTAGGAAGCAAAATATAACAAAATCTCAAAATCAACAAAAAAAGTATATTTGCCTATTCACCTGCAGTGTCTCGCCTTAATCCTCATCTTCGTCTTCTTCCTAGAGAAGTCTCTACTAGGAGGTGGTCCAGAGGGGGGGGGGGGGGGGGGGCTGAGTCTCTACTATTAGACTAGTAGTCACACACACGCACGCACGCACACGCACACACACACACACACACACACACACACACACACACACACACACACACACACACGCACACACACACACACACACACACACACACTGTGGAACAGTGTCTGTCTGTCTGTCTGTCTGTCTCTCTGCTGTCTGTCTCTCTGCTGTCTCTCTCAAAACAGTATAAGTGCTATCTTGGCCCTGAGAGTTGCTCTCCGGCTCTGCAGCTGGACCCTTCTCAAATCAGCACGAAAAAAGCTATAAGCTTATAAAACGATTTAATATGCTAAACTTCGTTTTAAATTCCTTAATTCACTTTTGTTTATTTCATAAAGATTTTCCCGACATAATGCTACCTGCCCCGACCAGATCCGTGACTCTGTTGTGATACAGATGAATTATCTACTCAGAAAGCTTATAAAACAATTTAATATGCTAAACTTTGTTTTTAAATTCTTTAATTCACCTTTGTTTATTTCATAAGGATTTTCCCGACATAATGCTACCTGCCCCGACCAGATCCGTGACTCTGTTGCGATACAGATGAATTATCTACTCAGAATAGTATTATAAACTGGCTATCTTTTATGCTGTAGATCACTGCTGGTATGTGCGTGCAGAACCTTTATTTCAGCGGGGACTGTAGTATTTATTTGACATTACTGTACAATATATGTGTATTAAAAGACGGAGCTTTCTTTTATTGTATTATAATAATTATTAATATTAAAAATAAATTAAGAAAGGCATTCTTATTCCAGCATGCATTAATGACACTAACGGGCAACGGCAAAACAGTGGTTAATGGTCTTTATTAGTGTTTGCGGTGTCCAGGCAGCAATGGTCTTTTAGGCAGTTAATAGATATAATATCCAACAGTGTACAACACCCTCGGTTTAGTCCATTCTTCCACATTTCATGGGGGTGTCCATTACCGTATATGGTTAATCGGGGCGGTTTTGGTATGCAAATACGTGAAAGTGTGCACGAGCCTCGGCGCAGGGCCAAGGTGATATTTATCATGACAGGTGTGCGTAGAACCTGCGTACGCACGTGTGGTAAATCCCGTTAGTTTTGTGCGTGCACGCATTCTAAATTCTGTGCTTACGTGTGGAAATAGAACATTTTCTACGTCACGTTGATGAATGAGGGCCCTGGTGTTCAGAACCAAGATAGTAGCAAGCCACTAAGGAGATATGCATACATGACTGTCTTGCTTGCTGTCTGTGCAGTGTACTGCATACCCCCACACAATTTACACATGAAACTATACAGTGACTACCAGAAATACCAGAGCCAATGGCCCAGTCATATGTAATAAGCATTTGTATAGCAAGTGAGATACAGTGGCCACGTCCATCTCATGATTGATTTACAATTGAAAAGTCAATATTATGAGACTGAAGTACCCTATAAACATGTATATAGCAGGGAACAATTAAAGTACTATGGCTGAATGGGCGTAGTTAGTGTGACCAATCAGTAGCATTATTCATGCTGAATACATAGACAATAACAACCACTCCAACTCCCACTCTCTTCCAACGCACACATCTGAGAAAAGTTATTTAAGTGCAGTATCAAGCAGCCCCGTTCCCCGTACCTGGCTAACTGAGTTAGCCGGATAATTTCCAGTATAGCCTGACTTAAGCCAGACCTTTCTGTTCCCCGAAGTCGGATTTTCTAAATCACCATGGTAACAGATCAGAAAGTTTGAACCTGGTCGGGAGCAGGGTTTAAGTTCAGTTAGCTGGATGAACCATGGCCACGCCCCCGCAAAGAAATGCCAGCTCGCTTCCTGAAATATTTCTCACAGTCTAGAGATCCCATTATACCATTCTGAATTATGTTTCTGTGCTTCGTTTTCCTATAGGGGGCTTTTGAAATGTATAATAATAGAACTAAATGCTGATAATAAATCATATTCAGCCTATAGATTTACTTTGTCCTAAATAAAATAATGCACGTCATATACGGCGCTCGGAGTGCGATACACGCTGCATGTGGTTATTTTAATAACGGCGCATTGCAAATGTGAATCCCGCAGGGATATTTTTAATGAATGAAACCTATCGGCCGTTTGGCTCTGATTAGTTTCATATATTCTCCGCTGTAGATTTGCTTAACGGAGCGCCCGGATTGTGTTTCATTCAAGCATAAAATTGAAGTGTCTATGCGTGGATTGTGGTTTTTGTGGATTATGAATTACGAGGACTCTGAGGATTGTTGAATTGTATCATCACTCACACGTTATTGTGATATTGTAACTGGGATTAAAATGTCTGATGAGATGCGCTGTTTGACGGATTTGAGAAATTGAATGAGCCGTTGACGTCACATTAATGCATTTGAGAATAAAGAGATAAAACTTCATTCAAAAGAAAAATATTCGAAACACGGGTCTCTTGTCCATTGACGGATACACAATGAATATATCCCGTCTGGCACAGTGGTGTAACGCCTAGTGCTCTCGCCTGTCAACCGGGCGACCCGAGTTCGAGACCCTGTGTTTCCAATATAATTTTTTTGGAATATAATATTAATGATTATACGCAAAAGTAGCCTAGTTTTAAGTTAAAATATTATAAATCTACATGCATTGAGGATGTCATTCTTTATATAGCTCTCAACGTGCACCAAATTGAATTATTCCTACATTGCAAAAAGAAGAAAAAGACTAGAAGAAGGGGGATTCGAACGCGGGCCGTCTGCATGAAAGTCAAAATGACCAACCGTCACACCACAGTGCAGATAAGTAAAACATCCACCATACATCCATCAATGGGTAAGAGAGCCGTATCCTTATTCTGAAACGGTTGAACTAATTATTTTAGCTAGCAAGATCTCATTTGATTATCCATTCCATGAACCTACTGCCAGCAGGGCACGTTTAAAGAAATATAATCTGATTGATTGGGGTAATGAGGGACTTAAAATTTGCCTATAGATTATGCATTTAACTTGTCGGCGAGGCTATTGAGCCGTACTGCAATCTGTTAATGAAGTTTTAAATCAATCAATCAATCAATGCCGTTAGAAAATCAGGATTTCTGCGATCGACACCTGCTGTCTTCTCAGCTGAGGCGGGCGCGCGCACTGATCCTGAGTATCAAGTCTGGTTCGAGTTAACGAGATTGAATCCACCTTCGAGGAACAGGAAAATCCCGGCTTCAAACATCGGGTTAATTGAATCTGGATAATGGGACTCTTGATCGACTTAGTTGAACCAGGTACGGGGAATAGGGCCCTGGGCTCTTTTGCCTAGAGGTCACTGTTTAACAACATTACAGATTAGACTTTTAACCTCTTAAGCCTGAGCCATATTTTCAGAAATATTGTGTCCATTACTATGCTTGAGTAAATTGTAATGAACCAAAGGAAAATAATGCTAACATTATCTGATTGGAACTGATTGGCCAATAAGAAGAACAATAGACACCTATATATATTTGGGTTATATTTATACATATTGTACTTATTTCTTTATTATTAAATTATTTAAATCCTCACTCTCTCTCCCTTACAAGATACTGGTTTTATCATTTAACCCAATTCCTTTTTCTAAATATTGAAAATATAATTAATTTGCCATATTTCAGGTTCCAAATCAGACATAATCCTCAATGGGACTTTTAATTATGTGTCTTTAGGAAATGTATTGATTTTATTTATTCCATGTTAAACTAAGTTGAAGGATAAAATCAGACTAGACTAAGACTAGTGCTCACGTACGTTTAATGTGGGAAACAGGAATCAACATTTTATTATTATTGACCATCAGTTAGCTGGTGACTGACTGTGATTCTTGGATTATGCCACCAGATAAAAAAAAAACGTTGTCAGGATATGGTTTTACAGATGTGATTTCAAGATGTGCAAAACATCAGATGTTGACATGATGTATTTTATATTGATTCATGTAGTTAACAATTGATTTCACAATATAAACATTTCGAATGCCTCTGCAGCCCAGTGCCCCTCCCTGCCTCCCCCCAAACAATTTAAAGGAAAACGCCAACATTTTGGGAAATCAGCTTATTTGCCATCTTCCCTGGAGTTAGACAATAAGATACATACCCTTTTCTTCTCTGTGCGTGCATTAGGCTTAGGGAACAGCCGCTCCGTTAGCGTAGCTTAGCTTCATCACTGGAAGTGGGGCAGTCCTTTACCCTGACGTTCCCTACAGTCCCCTACAGTGACTAAATACACTCCAAATACAACTCCAAAACGTTCCTGTAAACATGTTGTGACCTGTGTATTTACCACATGGAGAAATAAAAAATTATTGAATTAGACAATTACGTTTTCTAAGCAAATATACTCAGAACTATTTTTTGCCGAACCACTCCTCTCAGGGCGCAGTCAGTGATTTCACGCAACGCAGTGATACTTACTAACGTGACGCCAGTGTTTGTTTACATTCTCATTTCATTCAAAGGATCCGAACCGATTGAAGTTTATGGATACCATGACTTCAAATCCTCTTAAGCCTCCTCAATTTAGAAAACAGCTAACCTAAACTAACCTAAAGTTAGTTTAGGTTCGTGTTAATGTTAGATAATGTACAAAATAAACGTATTTCCGGTGCTATAGACATTACTCTTTTATTTTGGAATCCCCGTTATTTGCGGAGTGTCCGGTTGTTGGTTTTCGTTAGCTAGCAGCATATCAACACCAGCCATGGGAATACTGTTTTCTAAATTGAGGAGGCTTTTAATCGTCAAGGTAAGAGGATTTGAAGTCATGGTATCCATAAACTTCAATCGGTTCGGATCCTTTGAATGAAATGAGAATGTAAACAAACACTGGCGTCACGTTAGTAAGTATCACTGCGTTGCGTGAAATCACTGATTGCGCCCGAGAGGAGTGGTTCAGCAAAAAGAAAATCTGAGTATATTTGCTTAGAAAACGTAATTGTCGAATTCAATTATTTTTTATTTCTCCACGTGGTAAATACACAGGTCACAACATGTTTACAGGAACGTTTTGGAGTTGTATTTGGAGTGTATTTCGTGACTGTAGGGGACTGAAGGGAACGTCAGGGTAAAGGACTGCATCACTTCCAGCGATGAAGCTAAGCTACGCTAACGGAGCGGCTGTTCCCTAAGCCTAAAGCATGCACAGAGAAGAAAAGGGTATGTATCTTCTTGTCTAACTCCAGGGAAGATGGCAAATAAGCTAATTTCCCAAAATGTTGGAGTTTTCCATTAAACATGAGCCAATGGCCCAGTCATACTTAATACGCATTTGTATAGCAAGTGAGATACTGTGGTCATATCCACCTCATGATAGATTTGCAGTATGATGAGTCTGAAGTACCCTATAAACATGTAGGCCTACATAGCAGGGAACAATTAGGGTATTAAGGATGAATGGGGGTAGTTAGTGTGACCAATACAGTAGCATCATTTGGAATGGTACCGATCTCAGTATCAGTCTGATATGTATTGTGTATGTAAAATGTATTATCATCCATTTTCTCATTAACCACCAATGAATTAACTTTCTATATCTTGAAATTGCACTCTTACAAGTTGTTTTACACTATGTGTATCTTGTCACATAAACACTGCCCACTTAAATACAGACTGGGCTATACACTGTCCACTTAAATATACTGTCCACACCTCTGATTCCTACCTCAAGTTCTTTCACAGGATTCAACAACAGCCACATGGACGTGACTTTGGGAAATCTCATTGGATCCCACTTCCTCATATAACGATAGGTTATGACTATAACCAAGTTCTGTTAATTAGTGGTGACGCTCGGCATCACTCATGCACTGTCCTCGCACACGTGCACGCGCACTGAATAAAGACCACAATGTACCTTTAATCCCAATATTTGTCTGACCACACCCCTATCAGCTCACCTACATAAGCAGGTGTGTGGTCACCTGCTCTCCTCCTTCCCAAGCTTTCACCACAAGGGCTGCAGCGGCGTCGGATGTGGGGGGTGCCCTCCATTAGGGGGGGTCGGGGGGGCTCGGCCCTCCCTGTTCTGATGGTTGTGGGGGGCCTCCAGCGGGGTGTATTTGTCGGCCGGTGGCTCCGCTCGGCCTCCCTATGTGCATGAGTGATGCAGAGCGTCACCACTAATTAACAGAACTTGGTTATAGTCATAACCTATCGTTCTGTATCATTAGTGGATCCGCTCGGCATCACTCATGCACATAGGGAGGCCGAGCGGAGCCACCGGCCGACAAATACACCCCGCTGAAGGCCCCCCACAACCATCAGAACAGGGAGGGCCGAGCCCCCCCGACCCCCCCTAATGGAGGGCACCCCCCCTATTGGAGGTTTCCCGGGAGGGCGACGGACCCGACCGTGCGAAGAGGCACTCAAGCAACTCAACGCACAGGGTGAGCAGACCGTGGCCTGACCCCACGACTACACACACGCACAACCCGCATGCCACCCGGGAACGAACGGAGGGAACAACCTCGTTACTGCCCACAGAATCACAGGGTCAAGGGCAAACCCAACCCCGTGGCAAGGCCGTAGCAGCGGAGCGCGAAGGAAGGCCCAGACCCACCAAAGGGACTGGACCCCCTGGAATGGGGGCCCGGAGAAGTCCATGATGCCAGCATCAAGACCCCACCAGGTGGGCACTTAGTGACCCCGCCCCCCACATCGCCAGCGTATTCGGACAAAGGCCCCTCAGCCAAGCGGGCCCTGTCCCCCCAATAGTACACCGCCTGGCACACTGACCCTGCAGAACAGGCAGTCAGCATGGCCGTAAGCACACAAAAAAGGTTAACCAACGGAAGCAGGCAGCGCACCGGGGAAAAAACCAGGCAACAGGCTGTTAACCCGAGCCTGGAGACTGCGGAAAAGACAGGCGCCACAGGAGTCAGCTGAAAAACAGCCGCCCCGGCGGAAGGAGCATATTATGCTGGCGTTGTTGCATGACCAAGCCTCCATTTAAAAAAAACCCACCCAGAGGGGTTGAGGCAGAGAAGGCTGACACGATTGGCAGATGTCATGAACGTGCAGGGGCACCCTCAACCGGGTAACCCGGGAGTTGACACTGCTCCATCACACCAGGGAATCAACCACCTTGTCGTTACCCAATGCGCTGGTTGTTCCTATAACCCCTCAAGAAAAAACTCCAAAACACACCTGCGGATACACACTGGCTATACCGCAGTACAAGTGTTTCAGTTTTCAAAAACGGGTTATCCCAGGCCTACGGGTCGACAAAACATTACTTCGGACCGGGCCCGGTGATACGGGAAGCACAGGGTCACCAGAGGAGGTCAAAAACCACCCCAACAGGCCCCTCTTCGCCATGCGTGAGAGAGGAGCAAAAAGAATGGAGAACCAGCCCCAAGCACACCGTACTTGGTATTCCCAGGCGGTCTCCCAACCAAGTACTAACCAGGACCAACCTGCGTAGCGGCCGAGATCTGACGAGATCGAGCGGGTACAGGTTGGCAGGCCGTAAGCCATTACGACAGTGCTGAGTAAAAAATTTACCCAACCAGGGTCTCCATAACGCTTAACCCTGTGACACCCGGACCGACTTGGCATTTTTCACCTGAAAAAAGCCCAAGTCCCTCAGGGTACCAGAACAGCAGATCTGCATCCCCGGCGGACAACGGGTTCAACTGATCCGGACCAGCGTGACCAGAACCAGTCCCGTGCCCTAACCACGCCGACATGCCTACTCCAGGAGAAGGGGCAGATATGCGTGTTGATCTTAAACATGAAAAGAAGGCGCCACCCAGACGTTCGGGGCGAACTGCGCCCGGTGGCCCACCCCCAGGGCGTGAGACCCCTCTACATATGTTCAGATCCATTCCGTCATCATACCCCAGATATGAACGAGAATCCGTCGACAACCAAAACAGGTCGTCGGAAGAGGAAAAACCTCCATCCCAGTTGCTTTATAAAAACTCTGTTTTAACCCCAAGCAACCAAGGCGTGCCAGTCAGTCGCCTGATTAGAGAACACCCCGAGCTAGCACTATGCGTGCGCCGGGACACAACCACATCAATGAACAGGCTATTTAGACCTGTCATTGAATCCCCAAGGCGCCCAGGGGAACGACAAGAGGGGTGTGATACTTCCTAACTCCAACTCTTTTTAAAAGAAAAGAAGGAAGCACCAACAGTATGTATCCCAGTCTACACAGCCGGGGGTAAAAATTGTTTACATTTTTACATTCCACCACCCTCCCATAGAGAGGAGACGGAAATCCCCAGAGAGACTTCCCACGCGAGCTGTACAGATTGAAAAGAATATATTGCACCTTGAGCCACGTAAATGTTTAGTTTTAGGGCTCTCCGGGGAGGAGGCACTGAACCCATACACACTCAATAATCGAATTGAATCGAATACACACACAATAGAGTAGGACTCCTTCTTGAGGTTCCACTCACCTTATCAATCTGAGGAGGAGGCTCTGTACTCTGAGGAGGCTCCCTCACATGGAAGGAGAATCCCAACTCACAGAAGGCCCGAATAGGAGCTTCGTGAGGAGGAGCCCTGACAACCCCCCGAAACAGATCCATCATATGGACCTGAACAGCACACGGAAGTCCTACAAACAGAGACACGCACAGTGACGTACTCTATGGCGGGGGAATTTCTGCGGTGCACACGCCCAATATTCCAGGCCGTGGGACCAGGAAACTCCCTCCCCCGCCCCCCCCCCCCGTTTCCTAGCCTAGCCTAGGTAGGCCACAACTAGCACGCAAGCTAACGTTTCCTAGCCTAGTGATCACAACAGGCTAGCGCCGCAGCTAACAGCTGACTGACTAACAGTAGGCCACCACTAGCACGTAAGCTAAGCAGCTATCACCTGAACTTGTACACAATGATATAACAATCACTCAGACAGGCCGCCGTTCTGAAACCCTCCTTACTTTTTAAGAGAAAAGAGAAACAAGATGTTAACACAGTTTTACAACAGTGATTTTACCAACACCCGACAGAGCCAGCACAATACCCAACTGGCCTGTAGCTGACTTGAACACAGATCTTCCGCTAACGAACATCCATTCCCATATTTCCTTGTGAGGGAATACTCTCATTTGTATATGAAAGAAGGGGCCTCACAGTGACAGAGAAACATCCACTCGTCCAGAAAACACAGGGATCACCAGTGTTATTGGTCGTGGCCCACTAGTTAACTATAATGGGCTTCAGACCAAGGTCTTCCGTCGCCTAAGAGGCTGAACAAAGGACCCTAGTCTGGGGCCGGTTTTCATAAACATTGTCAACTAGCCCCCATAGCACTAACAGACAAGTGGCGCTCGCCAGCAAAAACATTACTCACCAAACCTGGAACCCACCGCTTCTCACAACAGCGGCGCGTCCTACAGTCCAGCTGTGCCTTTACCGCAACCAGCACACAGCAAGGACTGCAGTTGGAAGGCATGTAGCGGTGCAAACTCCCAATACGAAACCCGGTGGAGGATTTTTAGAATGATCATCATCTTCCAGACACTCCAGTACGAAGACAATATCGCCGTATTTTCTCGAATATAGTGAGAGAGAAAATAAAGATATGATGTCAACGTAACTCTTGTTTTCCAACTCCTCTCCTACTATCACATCACGTCAAGTGGGGATCTACCGAGGCACTTCCTTGTGGTGAAAGCGAAAAAAGGAGGAGAGCAGGTGACCACACGCCTGCTTATGTAGGTGAGCTGATAGGGGTGTGGTCAGACAAATATTGGGATTAAAGGTACATTGTGGTCTTTATTCAGTGCGCGTGCACGTGTGCGAGGACAGTGCATGAGTGATGCCGAGCGGATCCACTAATGATACAGAACCTCCCACAGCAGTCTGCTCTAAGCCACAGGGTCCTACCAGTTACATAATAGTAACACTTACTTTCAGCTGCATTTTCTAGTTTCAGTTGGTCTCTCGTGGTTGGTTTACTAAAACGTTGTCAGTTAAAACATAATCTAGTTGTCTACACAGCAGCGGATGACTTTAAAGATCTCCAACATGTTGTCACCCCCCCACCCCCACCCCCACCCCCTCCTAATGTACAGTCTCCTCCCCACCGTATGTATATATTCTCTCCCCACTGCATGTATATATTTCTCTCCCACCCACCCACTCCCTTCTAATGTACAGTCCGCTCCCCATCATATGTATACAATCTGTCAGGATATATGGGTAACAGTACTGTATATTTGAATATCGTATATGTCACAAATGTAACAGTACTAAATACCTGTATGTCATGTATGTCCCTATGCCATACATGTCATGTATGTTGTGTATGTCATAAATGTCACTATGTATTGAAAATGGGGGACCCTGATGTAAACAAGACAAACGTCTTTCTCTGGTCTGCAACAATTGTGTGTATTGAGCCGTACTGTATTGTACCCATTCTGCAATCTGTTAAATAAAGTTTTCATTAATTCATTAATTCATCCTAGTTCCTTGTCAACTGTGTGCGAGTATGAGTGGAAATTACAGGATTGGAACCTGGTGTGGAGTCAGGCCCCAAGCATCCATGGCTGCCAGCTATCAACTAATCATCCGTCTACAAATACCCAGCTCAATCTCTCTACCAGTTGGATCGTAACACATGTAAATAGTTCAGTGATTCAAGAGATTACATGTCAACTTTATTGATAGTCAGATGGCAGGTTTTGTGAATTAAATTGTATGTGTACAAGGCTACAACTCAAGAGTGTATGGTTATACATATGTACATAATATGTATATTATGTACATATTATGTCTTTTGTGGTGTCTTTTGTGGTGTCTGTAATAGTATAAGTTGATTATTTTTGTTCTGTATTTATTATTTGTATTATTGCTAATGTCATTATTATTATTGTGGTATTGTGAGGTCTTATTATTATTATTATTATTATTATTATTATTATTATTATTGTATTTGTCTTGTTTTGTGTATACAAATACACATCAATAAAAAAAAATTATATAAAACGTTTTTTTTTTTTTTTTTTTTATACATATTATCCATCAGATGGCCCGAGGGCGGGCGTCACACATGTGCGCACGTCAGAGCACTTTGCCCTCGTCTGTCGGCTTCAGGCTGTGTTTTTGCCGATTTGACACCCTACTCAACCTATTACACGCTTCCAATCTCTGGTTACAAGACCAAACAACCAATGAGGGTTTTAATAGGAACCATGTTTTTGACTCTATGGTAATTATTCATTAAGAAGGTTATTTATTCATTTATTTCAGATATTGATTGAAGAAGTGTGTTTTAGTCGACAGCAAAAGATTGGTCAGGTTTCTGCTGTCCTAACTGTGGTGGGAAGTTCGTTCCACCATTGATGACCAATAATATAATGATGAATATGAATATAATGAATCATAATGATGATGTTGAATCAGTAGAGTGAGTTCTTTCTCAACACAATCCAAGCTGTTCCTCATACTAGCTCTGGCTAGTTATGTAAATTAGATATTTTCTGTGTACATGGCTCACAACTCAAGAATGTATGGGTATAAACAATGAACTTTTGACTTTATTTTATACTTATCTCTTTTTTTATCTAGCACACTCTCAGGAGCAGAACAGAAACAAGTGTTTCATATAAAAGTATTCTGTATTTTTGTATGACAACTAATAAAGAAACTTGAAACTTGAACATATACCAGTAGAGGGCTGCAAGGAGCTATTGTGAACAAAGCATTGATTCTCCTCCCAAAATGAAAGCCTAGTTTTATCTCACCAACGTGATCATTGTAAATATATCATGTATACACATAGCCCTAACATATGTATAAACATAACCTTGGTGCAACAATCTTGAAATTAGTTTTTTATAGTACAAACAACATCCTCTTGATAATTTCTTGGTTGTCAAACAAGGTGAAAATGGCCGACAGAGAACATTAAATACTTAATCTACAAACATTCTGTTCTGACAGCAGAATATTGATGTAATTAGTTGATTTGCAGATTATTTATTATTATTATTAAAATGCAGAGGTAAACCACAGTCCAGGTTTTAGACCTTTTGATAGCAGATAAGGTTTGAACATGTGAAAAATAAATAAACAGCCCCACAATGGTGGAATGAACTACCCACCCCAGTTAGAACAGCCTAAACCCGTCCAATATTTCGCCGTCGACTAAAGATGCACCTCTAAAAAAAAAGAAAAAAAAAAAGAAAAAAAAAATATATATATATATATATAACCCTAACTAACCTTACTGTCATGCACTTGTCCTAATAAGCTAACCTACACTGTAGCACTCAACACTTTGATGAACATTGTTACTCAGCTGATAGAGTTGTGCCCTTCCTGATGACTGGTCGTACAGAACTTGTAAGTCGCTTTGGATAAAAGCGTCAGCTAAATGACTAAATGTAAATGTAAATGTAAAATACAGTAAGAAAATAATAATTGCAACTTTAAATTATGTGTATTACTGTATATTGTACTGTATATCTATGTTTTATCTCCTTGGTGATCAGGCTCTGTAGCCTCCACTACAATTATTTGGTAAACAAGGCCCAGAATGAACTGGAAATGCTAAAAATGATTTTATTGACAATTCATAAAATAAATCACTGGCCATAATAAAGGAGGGATGGAGTAAATTGTATTAATTATATAACTCAACAATAAATGAACAAGAAAACACGTATGCTGCACTACCAGGAACGTTATGGTAGTTATGTGTAAAAAGAGGAAATTGTCACAAAATATATATAGACAAATTAAATAAAAATGTAAAAACAACCAAATATTGACCTACTCACTATAAACTAAAGTGACTCAAACCACACAATAAAGCACAATAAAGCAAGATGGCTTCTCTACCGCTCAGTACCTCCTTTAGAACAGCAAAAATACCCACAAGAAAAATAACAGAACATTAGTCAATTGATTATTTAAAAACTAAAATAAACAGAAACATGTTGATGTCACAGGTTGGCAGCTCCCCCTGTTAACAACTTTTAATACTTGACTGTCATTTTAACTTGTTTTGCTCACAAACTTCTGTGTTTTGGTAAAATTGGTGTTTGATGATGGGGGTCAGAAGTTCTTCTGATATGGATCACAAAAGTTGGATTTCTGTGCAGTATGAAAGCATATCTCTACAGTTTTAGGGTTTGACAAATGTATGGATATGCTGGTGCCTCTTTAAGTTTGAAGAGGTGATGAATCTCTTCCCACACTGGTCACAGTGGTAGGGCTTCTCTCCTGTATGAACACGCTGGTGTGTCGTTAAAGTACCAGAGTTCCTGAAGCCCTGCCCACACTGGTCACAGTGGTAGGGCTTCTCTCCTGTATGAACACGCTGATGTGTCGTTAAAGTACCAGAGTTCCTGAAGCCCTGCCCACACTGGTCACAGTGGTAGGGCTTCTCTCCTGTATGAATACGCTGGTGCCTCTTTAAATTTGAAGAGTCGATGAAACCCTTCCCACACTGGTCACAGTGGTAGGGCTTCTCCAATGTATGGATACGCTGGTGTTTCTTTAAGTTTGAAGAGTCGATGAAACCCTTCTCACACTGGTCACAGTGGTAGGGCTTCTCTCCTGTATGAATACGCTGGTGTTTCTTTAAATCTCCAGAGTTGCTGAACCTCTTCCAACACTGGTCACAGTGGTAGGGCTTTTCTCCTGTATGAATACGCTGGTGTGTCTTAAAGTTTACAAATTGAGTGAAGCTCTTCGCACACTGGTCACAGTGGTAGGGCTTCTCTCCTGTATGAATACGCTGGTGTATCTTTAATTCTCCAGATGTTTTGAAGCTCTTCTCACACTGGTCACAGTGGTAGGGCTTCTCTCCTGTATGAATACGCTGGTGGATCTTTAAATCTCCAGAGTTACTGAAGCTCTTCCCACATTGATCACAGTGGTAGGGCTTCTCTCCTGTATGAATACGCCGGTGTGTCGTTAAACTACCAGATTGATTGAAGCGCTGCCCACACTGGTCACAGTGATAGGGCTTCTCTCCTGTATGAACACGATGGTGTTTCTTTAATTCTCCAGATGTTTTGAAGCTCTTCTCACACTGGTCACAGTGGTAGGGCTTCTCTCCTGTGTGAATACGCTGGTGTGTCTTTAAATCTCCAGAGTTACTGAAGCTTTTCCCACATTGATCACAGTGGTAGGGCTTCTCTCCTGTATGAATATGCCGGTGTGTCATTAAACTACCAGATTGAGTGAAGCGCTGCCCACACTGGTCACAGTGATAGGGCTTCTCTCCTGTATGAATACGCTGGTGTATCTTTAATTCTCCAGATGTTTTGAAGCTCTTCTCACACTGGTTACAGTGGTAGGGCTTCTCTCCTGTGTGAATACGCTGGTGTATCTTTAATTCTCCAGCTGTTTTGAAGCTCTTCTCACACTGGTCACAGTGGTAGGGCTTCTCTCCTGTATGAATACGCTGGTGTATTTGAAGTTTGTCCTTTCTGATGAAGCTTGTTCCACATTGGTCACAGTAGTGAGGCCTTGACTCAGCCATCATCTGTTTGTTGTTGGGGAGCAATGCAGTGATTGCACCTGGAGAAGAGAGAAGCACTCCAATGAATAACTCAGATTGTGTGTTTTCCAAGTTCCAAAAAAAAATCTACTTCCTTGCATGCAATTTAACAATATATTCTGTAATTCAGTCAAAAGGTGACCTCTAGACAAATACCGGCTTCGTATTGTACATCATTCTGGCACGTTTAGACTGATTTTCACGGAAATAAAACCAACAGAAAATAAGAGAGGCTCTGTCATGAAAACCATCTAATAAATAATTGTACTTACAGACGCTGTGGTGTGCACAGTCTGATCTTTCAGAAGCACGTTTTGGTCCAGATGGTTTTTAGTAGAAAGTCTTGGTCCAGTAGACAATGTGTTCTGCCACAGACAGGCGTTCAAGTCAACCAGCAGACTATCCCGTGCTTATGGTTGAATGAGTACTTCAGTCTGGAAAACAGCCCTGTACTTATACAACAGAGACAATAGTTGAGCATTTAGCTGCTTGGAACCGATTGGATCATAAGAACAATAGATACCTCCATCAAACGCAAGCTGATATTTCCTCCTCTAATTATCTTACACTTACATACATACATCTTTGTTTTATTTGTACATATTTTACTTTAATTATTTAAATCCTGTCTCCTACAAAATTATGTTACATGTTTGTTTTCCTAACATAATCCTCAATGGGGATTCTTATTTAAGTGTATCTAGGAAATGTATTAATTTAATTTATTCCATGGCATTTGTTCAACATAGAATCTCAGAATAAAAATGGAATCAAATACACTAGTGCTCAAGTTTAACGTGGGAAACAGGAATACACTTTGTATTATTGACTATTATTGATCAGTTAGCTGGTGACTGAAACTGTGAATCTTGGATTATGCCACCAGTTGGCACCTTGCATGGTTGCCTCCGCCGTCGGTGTGCAATGTGAGTAACATAAGCGCTTTGGATAAAAGCGCTATATAAAAAAGCAGCCATGTTACTATGCTTGAGTAAATTGTAATGAACCAAAGTAACATAATTCTAACATTTTGACTGCTGTTTTGATACGGTTAGGGTCTTTACTCTTTACATTTGAAAAAGAAACGCAACATTAATTAATACAGACTGTATTGATCTGTATTTATGACGTGATATTAATTTCGTCCCAGTACCGGGCCGTCTGGCTTAAAAGTTAATCTGCTGCAAGATTGGGATTGAAAACAGGTAAACTTTAGTTAAAATACTGGGCAGTTGCCTGCAATATTGTGGTGGTACCGGTCATTGTACAAATAAACATACATATATTGAAGACAAATAAAGAACAGACTGGTTTTCTTAGAAACAGAAACAAAATCACAGAAAATAAGAGAGGCTCTGCATTGCCATGAAAACAATCTAATACATAATTGTACTTACAGATGTTGTGGTGTCCAGTCTGATCTCTGACCAGATGGTCTTTAGTAGAAGTCTTGGTGCAGTAGACAATGTGTTCTGCCACAGAGAGGTGTTCAAGTCAGCCGGCAGACAATCCAGTCTTTATGGTTGAATGAGTACTTCAGTCTGGAAAACAGTCCTGTTCTTATACAAGAGAGACAATAGTTGAGCATTTAGCCGCTTGGAACTGATTGGCCAAGCAGAATAACAAGAGACACCTCCATCAAACTGATATTTCCTCCTCCAATCATCTTGGAAGACTACACTTTGTACAATGACTATGTATCTGTGCAGTATCTGCACTTGCATATATTTTTGTTGTATTTGTACATATTGTACTTGATGATTTTAATCCTCTCTCTCTTACAACATACTGGGTTATCATTTAACCCACTTCGTTTATATATATATATATATATTGAAAATAGAATATTGCAGGTTCCAAATCATTATGTGTCTTTAGGAAATTTATTTGGTATGACTCCCAAGGCTGTCCGGTATATTTACTGTATTAGAGGAGATAACAGTAGACAGTGAAACACATGATCAGAATAATACTCTTGTACATTTTCTCATTGCATTTAGTCAATGCAATAGTGAAATTAAACTATTCTTCATTGTTCTGGAAAAACCTCAAGGACCCCTGGTGTTCAGAACCAAGATAGTAGCAACAGACCAGGCTGCAGAAACAAATTAGTGGGGGGCATAAAATGTTCTCGGGGGGCACAATGGTTTTTCAACACAGGTTCCCTTTTATACGTTTCAGCTGGGACAACGGCGCTGTGGCTTGCTTGGCGCTGCCCACAGTGCTGAACAGCAGAGAGGCAATTGAAAAATCTAATTTCTCTCTATCTTAAAAACATTCACTTATACAAAAACAGACTGAACGGATATATATATAACAGACCTGCTGGGGTGGAGCTGGACTCTAGCGAGGGTGGCGGAGAGGAGGAACCTTGCTAAGCTCCAGGCCATCAGGGAAAACCCCTCCCACCCACTATACACAGACTTGGCTGACAGGAGGAGCATGTTATAGGCTCACACTACCTAAATGCAGAACTGAACGGCATAGGAAGTCCTTCATTCCGACAGCCATCAGACTATACAATGCATCACTGTGCCTCACTGCATCACTGAGCACAGAGTGACAGTTACCATCTTCCTGGACTCTTACTTTTTAAACAGCACTGTGCAATATTACACCTACTGTAGACTTCAGTATATTTTTACTGTATTTATTTACTGTATCTTTTATTCTATTTCATTTTATTCTATTCTATTCTTAGGCCATTTGTTTTGTTATTCGTGACTTGTTCTGTCTAAATGTTTAATGTTGAGTGATTTGCAGTGTAAAACTTTCCTCAGGATAATACATTTCTATTCTATTATATTCTATATCTTTGAAAGGTCTCCATTTATTCAACACTTCTGAATTCACTGACAAACTGAACTGAACTGACAAAAATAAGGTGCATAAAAAAGCTAACAAAATTCCTCCACAGGCTACTCATTAGTAGAGTGGCAAGCAGCGTTTGGGGACAGAGTGAAATCACTTAAAACACTGCCCCTCCACTCATTCCTGAACTTTTTTGTTAAGTCCTTCTCAAATGCCAACTGAATTAAATTGGCCTTGCGTCGATGAAGCATACTAAGGCGATATTCTGTAAATACGTTCTTGAGGGTAGAAAACTAATTCTCACAGAGTGCCGTGCTAGCTTCAGTAGTGTTGTTGTTGACATCAGTGCCCACTAGGGCTGTCCCTGACTAAGGATTTGGATAGTCGACTTTGATTGACAAAAAGAAAACAAAAAAAAAATAAAAATGTACCAGGGTGGGCACAGGTGACTCAGTGGGCGGGCCCGGCCCCCTAATACCCGCCCATGGCGCCGGGTCTGAGTAGCAAGCCACTAAGGAGATATGCATACCTGACTGTCTTGCTTGCTGTCTGTGCAGTGTACTGCATACCCCCACACAATTTACACATGAAACTACACAGTGACAATGGAAATACCAGAGCCAATGGCCCAGTCATATGTAATAAGCATTTGTATAGCAAGTGAGATACAGTGGCCACGTCCATCTCATGATTGATTTACAATTGAAAAGTCAATATTATGAGACTGAAGTACCCTATAAACATGTATATAGCAGGGAACAATTAAAGTACTAAGGCTGAATGGGGGTAAGTTAGTGTGACCAATACAGTAGCATTATTCATGCTGAATACAGACAATAACAACCCCTTCAACTCCCACTCTCTTCCAACCCACACATCTGAGAAAGTAATCTAAGTGCAGTATCAAGCAGGGCTCTGTTGCCTAGAAGTCACTTGTTTAATAACATTACAGATTATACTTTTAAGACTGAGCCATATTTTCAGAAATATTGTGTCTGTTACTATTGTCTTCAATGGTCCTTACTCTTTACATTTGAAAAAGAAACGCAACGTTAATTAATACAGACTGTATTGATCTATTTATGAGGTGATATTAATTTCGTCCCAGCACCGGGCCCGTCTGGCTTAAAAGGGAATCTGCTCCAAGATTGGGTTTGAAAACAGGTCAACTTTAGTTAAAATACTGGACCTGGCCTGCAATATTGTGGTGGTACCCGTCATTGTACAAATAAACTGACATATTGAAGACAAATAAAGAACAGACATTCAGGCATGTTTAGACTAGTTTTCTTTGAAACCCAGAAAAAACAACAGAAAATAAGAGAGGCTCTACAATGCCATGAAAACAATCTAATAAATAATTGTACTTACAGATGTTGTGGTGTCCAAAGTCTGATCTCTGACCAGGTGGCCTTTAGAAGAAAGTCTTGGTCCAGTAGACAATTTGTTCTGCCACAGAGAGGTGTTCGAGTCAACCGGCAGACTATGTCTTTATGGTTGAATGAGTACTTCAGTCTGGAAAACAGCCCTGTTCTTATCCAAGAGAGAATAGTTGAGCATTTAGCCGCTTAGAACTGATTGGCCAATCAGAATAACAAGAGACAAGCTGATATTTCCTCCTCTAATCATCTTACACTTACATACATACAACTTTGTTTTATTTGTACATATTTTACTTTTAATTATTTAAATCCTGTCTCCTACAAAATTATGTTACATGTTTGTTTTCCTAACATAATCCTCAATGGGGATTCTCATTTAAGTGTATCTAGGAAATGTATTAATTTAATTTATTCCATGGCATTGTTCAACATAGAATCTCAGAATAAAAATGGAATCAAATACACTAGTGCTCAAGTTTAACGTGGGAAACAGGAATAAACATTGTATTATTGACTATTATTGATCAGTTAGCTGGTGACTAAAACTGTGAATCTTGGATTATGCCACCAGTTGGCACTTTGCATGGTTGCCTCCGCCGTCGGTGTGAAATGTGAGTAACATAAGCGCTTTGGATAAAAGCGCTATATAAAAAAGCAGCCATGTTACTATGCTTGAGTAAATTGTAATAAACCAAAGTAACATAATTCTAACATTTTGACTGCTGTTTTGATACGGTTAGGGTCTTTACTCTTTACATTTGAAAAAGAAACGCAACATTAATTAATACAGACTGTATTGATCTGTATTTATGACGTGATATTAATTTCATCCCAGTACCGGGCCGCCTGGCTTAAAAGTTAATCTGTTGCAAGATTGGGATTGAAAACAGGTAAACTTTAGTTAAAATACTGGGCAGTTGCCTGCAATATTGTGGTGGTACCGGTCATTGTACAAATAAACATACACATATTGAAGACAAATAAAGAACAGACATTCAGGCATGTTTAGACTGGTTTTCTTAGAAACAGAAACAAAATCACAGAAAATAAGAGAGGCTCTGCATTGCCATGAAAACAATCTAATACATAATTGTACTTACAGATGTTGTGGTGTCCAGTCTGATCTCTGACCAGATGGTCTTTAGTAGAAGTCTTGGTGCAGTAGACAATGTGTTCTGCCACAGAGAGGTGTTCAAGTCAGCCGGCAGACAATCCAGTCTTTATGGTTGAATGAGTACTGCAGTCTGGAAAACAGCCCTGTACTTATACAAGAGAGACAATAGTTGAGCATTTAGCCGCTTGGAACTGATTGGCCAAGCAGAATAACAAGAGACACCTCCTCCATCAAACTGATATTTCCTCCTCCAATCATCTTGGAAGACTACACTTTGTACAATGACTATGTATCTGTGCAGTATCTGAACTTGCATATCGCTGCTGTCGGGACAAAACCTCATAACTCCAAAAACCCAACTTTTCAGCAGATGAAAAAAACTAACACAGATTTGAGGGTGAATAGAGTTAAGAGGTTTAGAGTAGACAGATGATCGGTTTAATGCTTTCCCATTGTTTAAACTTTGTAAAACCCACACACACATATGGAGGATGATCTATGGAGTTGATTTATATAATAAAAAAAAAAAAAAAAAATTGAGTTATGAGGTTTTGTCCCGACAGCAGCGATATATTTTTGTTGTATTTGTACATATTGTACTTGATGATTTTAATCATCTCTCTCTTACAACATACTGGGTTATCATTTAACCCACTTCGTTTATATATATATATATATTCAAAATAGAATATTGCAGGTTCCAAATCATTTTGTGTCTTTAGGAAATTTATTTGGTATGAGTCCCAAGGCTGTCCGGTATATTTACTGTATTTGAGGAGATAACAGTAGACAGTGAAGCACATGATCAGAATAATACTCTTGTACATTTTCTCATTGCATTTAGTCAATGCAATAGTGAAATTAAACTATTCTTCATTGTTCTGGAAAAACCTCAAGGACCCCTGGTGTTCAGAACCAAGATAGTAGCAAGCCACTAAGGAGATATGCATACCTGACTGTCTTGCTTGCTGTCTGTGCAGTGTACTGCATACCCCCACACAATTTACACATGAAACTACACAGTGACAATGGAAATCCCAGAGCCAATGGCCCAGTCATATGTAATAAGCATTTGTATAGCAAGTGAGATACAGTGGCCACGTCCATCTCATGATTGATTTACAATTGAAAAGTCAATATTATGAGACTGAAGTACCCTATAAACATGTATATAGCAGGGAACAATTAAAGTACTAAGGCTGAATGGGGGTAAGTTAGTGTGACCAATACAGTAGCATTATTCATGCTGAATACAGACAATAACAAGCCCTTCAACTCCCACTCTCTTCCAACCCACACATCTGAGAAAGTAATCTAAGTGCAGTATCAAGCAGGGCTCTGTTGCCTAGAAGTCACTTGTTTAATAACATTACAGATTATACTTTTAAGCCTGAGCCATATCTTCAGAAATATTGTGTCTGTTACTATTGTCTTCAATGGTCCTTACTCTTTACATTTGAAAAAGAAACGCAACGTTAATTAATACAGACTGTATTGATCTATTTATGACGTGATATTAATTTCGTCCCAGCACCGGGCCCGTCTGGCTTAAAAGGGAATCTGCTCCAAGATTGGGTTTGAAAACAGGTCAACTTTAGTTAAAATACTGGACCTGGCCTGCAATATTGTGGTGGTACCCGTCATTGTACAAATAAACTGACATATTGAAGACAAATAAAGAACAGACATTCAGGCATGTTTAGACTAGTTTTCTTTGAAACCCAGAAAAAACAACAGACAATAAGAGAGGCTCTACAATGCCATGAAAACAATCTAATAAATAATTGTACTTACAGATGTTGTGGTGTCCAAAGTCTGATCTCTGACCAGGTGGTCTTTAGAAGAAAGTCTTGGTCCAGTAGACAATTTGTTCTGCCACAGAGAGGTGTTCGAGTCAACCGGCAGACTATGTCTTTATGGTTGAATGAGTACTTCAGTCTGGAAAACAGCCCTGTTCTTATCCAAGAGAGAATAGTTGAGCATTTAGCCGCTTAGAACTGATTGGCCAATCAGAATAACAAGAGACAAGCTGATATTTCCTCCTCTAATCATCTTACACTTACATACATACAACTTTGTTTTATTTGTACATATTTTACTTTTAATTATTTAAATCTTGTCTCCATTATGTTACATGTTTGTTTTCCTAACATAATCCTCAATGGGGATTCTCATTTAAGTGTATCTAGGAAATGTATTAATTTAATTTATTCCATGGCATTTGTTCAACATAGAATCTCAGAATAAAAATGGAACCAAATACACTAGTGCTCAAGTTTAACGTGGGAAACAGGAATAAACATTGTATTATTGACTATTATTGATCAGTTAGCTGGTGACTAAAACTGTGAATCTTGGATTATGCCACCAGTTGGCACTTTGCATGGTTGCCTCCGCCGTCGGTGTGAAATGTGAGTAACATAAGCGCTTTGGATAAAAGCGCTATATAAAAAAGCAGCCATGTTACTATGCTTGAGTAAATTGTAATAAACCAAAGTAACATAATTCTAACATTTTGACTGCTGTTTTGATACGGTTAGGTTCTTTACTCTTTACATTTGAAAAAGAAACGCAACATTAATTAATACAGACTGTATTGATCTGTATTTATGACGTGATATTAATTTCGTCCCAGTACCGGGCCGCCTGGCTTAATCTGCTGCAAGATTGGGATTGAAAACAGGTAAACTTTAGTTAAAATACTGGGCAGTTGCCTGCAATATTGTGGTGGTACCGGTCATTGTACAAATAAACATACATATATTGAAGACAAATAAAGAACAGACATTCAGGCATGTTTAGACTGGTTTTCTTAGAAACAGAAACAAAATCACAGAAAATAAGAGAGGCTCTGCATTGCCATGAAAACAATCTAATACATAATTGTACTTACAGATGTTGTGGTGTCCAGTCTGATCTCTGACCAGATGGTCTTTAGTAGAAGTCTTGGTGCAGTAGACAATGTGTTCTGCCACAGAGAGGTGTTCAAGTCAGCCGGCAGACAATCCAGTCTTTATGGTTGAATGAGTACTGCAGTCTGGAAAACAGCCCTGTTCTTATACAAGAGAGACAATAGTTGAGCATTTAGCCGCTTGGAACTGATTGGCCAAGCAGAATAACAAGAGACACCTCCTCCATCAAACTGATATTTCCTCCTCCAATCATCTTGGAAGACTACACTTTGTACAATGACTATGTATCTGTGCAGTATCTGCACTTGCATATATTTTTGTTGTATTTGTACATATTGCACTTGATGATTTTAATCCTCTCTCTCTTACAACATACTGGGTTATCATTTAACCCACTTCGTTTATATATATATATATATATATATATATATATATATATATATATATATATATATATATATATATATATATATATATATATATATATATATATATATATATATATATATATTCAAAATAGAATATTGCAGGTTCCAAATCATTATGTGTCTTTTATTTATTTGGTATGAGTCCCAAGGCTGTCCGGTATATTTACTGTATTTGAGGAGATAACAGTAGACAGTGAAACACATGATCAGAATAATACTCTTGTACATTTTCTCATTGCATTTAGTCAATGCAATAGTGAAATTAAACTATTCTTCATTGTTCTGGAAAAACCTCAAGGACCCCTGGTGTTCAGAACCAAGATAGTAGCAAGCCACTAAGGAGATATGCATACCTGACTGTCTTGCTTGCTGTCTGTGCAGTGTACTGCATACCCCCACACAATTTACACATGAAACTATACAGTGACAATGGAAATACCAGAGCCAATGGCCCAGTCATATGTAATAAGCATTTGTATAGCAAGTGAGATACAGTGGCCACGTCCATCTCATGATTGATTTACAATTGAAAAGTCAATATTATGAGACTGAAGTACCCTATAAACATGTATATAGCAGGGAACAATTAAAGTACTAAGGCTGAATGGGGGTAAGTTAGTGTGACCAATACAGTAGCATTATTCATGCTGAATACAGACAATAACAACCCCTTCAACTCCCACTCTCTTCCAACCCACACATCTGAGAAAGTAATCTAAGTGCAGTATCAAGCAGGGCTCTGTTGCCTAGAAGTCACTTGTTTAATAACATTACAGATTATACTTTTAAGCCTGAGCCATATTTTCAGAAATATTGTGTCTGTTACTATTGTCTTCAATGGTCCTTACTCTTTACATTTGAAAAAGAAACGCAACGTTAATTAATACAGACTGTATTGATCTATTTATGAGGTGATATTAATTTCGTCCCAGCACCGGGCCCGTCTGGCTTAAAAGGGAATCTGCTCCAAGATTGGGTTTGAAAACAGGTCAACTTTAGTTAAAATACTGGACCTGGCCTGCAATATTGTGGTGGTACCCGTCATTGTACAAATAAACTGACATATTGAAGACAAATAAAGAACAGACATTCAGGCATGTTTAGACTAGTTTTCTTTGAAACCCAGAAAAAACAACAGAAAATAAGAGAGGCTCTACAATGCCATGAAAACAATCTAATAAATAATTGTACTTACAGATGTTGTGGTGTCCAAAGTGGTCTTTAGAAGAAAGTCTTGGTCCAGTAGACAATTTGTTCTGCCACAGAGGTGTTCGAGTCAACCGGCAGACTATGTCTTTATGGTTGAATGAGTACTTCAGTCTGGAAAACAGCCCTGTTCTTATCCAAGAGAGAATAGTTGAGCATTTAGCCGCTTAGAACTGATTGGCCAATCAGAATAACAAGAGACAAGCTGATATTTCCTCCTCTAATCATCTTACACTTACATACATACAACTTTGTTTTATTTGTACATATTTTACTTTTAATTATTTAAATCCTGTCTCCTATAAAATGATGTTACATGTTTGTTTTCCTAACATAATCCTCAATGGGGATTCTCATTTAAGTGTATCTAGGAAATGTATTAATTTAATTTATTCCATGGCATTTGTTCAACATAGAATCTCAGAATAAAAATGGAATCAAATACACTAGTGCTCAAGTTTAACGTGGGAAACAGGAATAAACATTGTATTATTGACTATTATTGATCAGTTAGCTGGTGACTAAAACTGTGAATCTTGGATTATGCCACCAGTTGGCACTTTGCATGGTTGCCTCCGCCGTCGGTGTGAAATGTGAGTAACATAAGCGCTTTGGATAAAAAAGCAGCCATGTTACTATGCTTGAGTAAATTGTAATAAACCAAAGTAACATAATTCTAACATTTTGACTGCTGTTTTGATACGGTTAGGGTCTTTACTCTTTACATTTGAAAAAGAAACGCAACATTAATTAATACAGACTGTATTGATCTGTATTTATGACGTGATATTAATTTCATCCCAGTACCGGGCCGCCTGGCTTAAAAGTTAATCTGTTGCAAGATTGGGATTGAAAACAGGTAAACTTTAGTTAAAATACTGGGCAGTTGCCTGCAATATTGTGGTGGTACCGGTCATTGTACAAATAAACATACATATATTGAAGACAAATAAAGAACAGACATTCAGGCATGTTTAGACTGGTTTTCTTAGAAACAGAAACAAAATCACAGAAAATAAGAGAGGCTCTGCATTGCCATGAAAACAATCTAATACATAATTGTACTTACAGATGTTGTGGTGTCCAGTCTGATCTCTGACCAGATGGTCTTTAGTAGAAGTCTTGGTGCAGTAGACAATGTGTTCTGCCACAGAGGTGTTCAAGTCAGCCGGCAGACAATCCAGTCTTTATGGTTGAATGAGTACTGCAGTCTGGAAAACAGCCCTGTACTTATACAAGAGAGACAATAGTTGAGCATTTAGCCGCTTGGAACTGATTGGCCAAGCAGAATAACAAGAGACACCTCCTCCATCAAACTGATATTTCCTCCTCCAATCATCTTGGAAGACTACACTTTGTACAATGACTATGTATCTGTGCAGTATCTGCACTTGCATATCGCTGCTGTCGGGACAAAACCTCATAACTCCAAAAACCCAACTTTTCAGCAGATGAAAAAAACTAACACAGATTTGAGGGTGAATAGAGTTAAGAGGTTTAGACAGATGATCGGTTTAATGCTTTCCCATTGTTTAAACTTTGTAAAACCCACACACACATATGGAGGATGATCTATGGAGTTGATTTATATAAAAAAAAAAAAAAAAAATGGAGTTATGAGGTTGTCCCGACAGCAGCGATATATTTTTGTTGTATTTGTACATATTGTACTTGATGATTTTAATCCTCTCTCTCTTACAACATACTGGGTTATCATTTAACCCACTTCGTTTATATATATATATATATATATATATATATATATATTCAAAATAGAATATTGCAGGTTCCAAATCATTATGTGTCTTTAGGAAATTTATTTGGTATGAGTCCCAAGGCTGTCCGGTATATTTACTGTATTTGAGGAGATAACAGTAGACAGTGAAACACATGATCAGAATAATACTCTTGTACATTTTCTCATTGCATTTAGTCAATGCAATAGTGAAATTAAACTATTCTTCATTGTTCTGGAAAAACCTCAAGGACCCCTGGTGTTCAGAACCAAGATAGTAGCAAGCCACTAAGGAGATATGCATACCTGACTGTCTTGCTTGCTGTCTGTGCAGTGTACTGCATACCCCCACACAATTTACACATGAAACTATACAGTGACAATGGAAATACCAGAGCCAATGGCCCAGTCATATGTAATAAGCATTTGTATAGCAAGTGAGATACTGTGGCCACGTCCATCTCATGATTGATTTACAATTGAAAAGTCAATATTATGAGACTGAAGTACCCTATAAACATGTATATAGCAGGGAACAATTAAAGTACTAAGGCTGAATGGGGGTAAGTTAGTGTGACCAATACAGTAGCATTATTCATGCTGAATACAGACAATAACAACCCCTTCAACTCCCACTCTCTTCCAACCCACACATCTGAGAAAGTAATCTAAGTGCAGTATCAAGCAGGGCTCTGTTGCCTAGAAGTCACTTGTTTAATAACATTACAGATTATACTTTTAAGCCTGAGCCATATTTTCAGAAATATTGTGTCTGTTACTATTGTCTTCAATGGTCCTTACTCTTTACATTTGAAAAAGAAACGCAACGTTAATTAATACAGACTGTATTGATCTATTTATGACGTGATATTAATTTCGTCCCAGCACCGGGCCCGTCTGGCTTAAAAGGGAATCTGCTCCAAGATTGGGTTTGAAAACAGGTCAACTTTAGTTAAAATACTGGACCTGGCCTGCAATATTGTGGTGGTACCCGTCATTGTACAAATAAACTGACATATTGAAGACAAATAAAGAACAGACATTCAGGCATGTTTAGACTAGTTTTCTTTGAAACCCAGAAAAAACAACAGAAAATAAGAGAGGCTCTACAATGCCATGAAAACAATCTAATAAATAATTGTACTTACAGATGTTGTGGTGTCCAAAGTCTGATCTGTACCAGAAGAAAGTCTTGGTCCAGTAGACAATTTGTTCTGCCACAGAGAGGTGTTCGAGTCAACCGGCAGACTATGTCTTTATGGTTGAATGAGTACTTCAGTCTGGAAAACAGCCCTGTTCTTATCCAAGAGAGAATAGTTGAGCATTTAGCCGCTTAGAACTGATTGGCCAATCAGAATAACAAGAGACAAGCTGATATTTCCTCCTCTAATCATCTTACACTTACATACATACAACTTTGTTTTATTTGTACATATTTTACTTTTAATTATTTAAATCCTGTCTCCTATAAAATTATGTTACATGTTTGTTTTCCTAACATAATCCTCAATGGGGATTCTCATTTAAGTGTATCTAGGAAATGTATTAATTTAATTTATTCCATGGCATTTGTTCAACATAGAATCTCAGAATAAAAATGGAATCAAATACACTAGTGCTCAAGTTTAACGTGGGAAACAGGAATAAACATTGTATTATTGACTATTATTGATCAGTTAGCTGGTGACTAAAACTGTGAATCTTGGATTATGCCACCAGTTGGCACTTTGCATGGTTGCCTCCGCCGTCGGTGTGAAATGTGAGTAACATAAGCGCTTTGGATAAAAGCGCTATATAAAAAAGCAGCCATGTTACTATGCTTGAGTAAATTGTAATAAACCAAAGTAACATAATTCTAACATTTTGACTGCTGTTTTGATACGGTTAGGGTCTTTACTCTTTACATTTGAAAAAGAAACGCAACATTAATTAATACAGACTGTATTGATCTGTATTTATGACGTGATATTAATTTCGTCCCAGTACCGGGCCGCCTGGCTTAAAAGTTAATCTGTTGCAAGATTGGGATTGAAAACAGGTAAACTTTAGTTAAAATACTGGGCAGTTGCCTGCAATATTGTGGTGGTACCGGTCATTGTACAAATAAACATACATATATTGAAGACAAATAAAGAACAGACATTCAGGCATGTTTAGACTGGTTTTCTTAGAAACAGAAACAAAATCACAGAAAATAAGAGAGGCTCTGCATTGCCATGAAAACAATCTAATACATAATTGTACTTACAGATGTTGTGGTGTCCAGTCTGATCTCTGACCAGATGGTCTTTAGTAGAAGTCTTGGTGCAGTAGACAATGTGTTCTGCCACAGAGAGGTGTTCAAGTCAGCCGGCAGACAATCCAGTCTTTATGGTTGAATGAGTACTGCAGTCTGGAAAACAGCCCTGTACTTATACAAGAGAGACAATAGTTGAGCATTTAGCCGCTTGGAACTGATTGGCCAAGCAGAATAACAAGAGACACCTCCTCCATCAAACTGATATTTCCTCCTCCAATCATCTTGGAAGACTACACTTTGTACAATGACTATGTATCTGTGCAGTATCTGCACTTGCATATCGCTGCTGTCGGGACAAAACCTCATAACTCCAAAAACCCAACTTTTCAGCAGATGAAAAAAACTAACACAGATTTGAGGGTGAATAGAGTTAAGAGGTTTAGAGTAGACAGATGATCGGTTTAATGCTTTCCCATTGTTTAAACTTTGTAAAACCCACACACACATATGGAGGATGATCTATGGAGTTGATTTATATAATAAAAAAAATAAAAAAAAATTGAGTTATGAGGTTTTGTCCCGACAGCAGCGGTATATTTTTGTTGTATTTGTACATATTGTACTTGATGATTTTAATCCTCTCTCTCTTACAACATACTGGGTTATCATTTAACCCACTTCGTTTATATATATATATATATATATATATATATATATATATATATATATATATATATTCAAAATAGAATATTGCAGGTTCCAAATCATGTGTCTTTAGGAAATTTATTTGGTATGAGTCCCAAGGCTGTCCGGTATATTTACTGTATTTGAGGAGATAACAGTAGACAGTGAAGCACATGATCAGAATAATACTCTTGTACATTTTCTCATTGCATTTAGTCAATGCAATAGTGAAATTAAACTATTCTTCATTGTTCTGGAAAAACCTCAAGGACCCCTGGTGTTCAGAACCAAGATAGTAGCAAGCCACTAAGGAGATATGCATACCTGACTGTCTTGCTTGCTGTCTGTGCAGTGTACTGCATACCCCCACACAATTTACACATGAAACTACACAGTGACAATGGAAATCCCAGAGCCAATGGCCCAGTCATATGTAATAAGCATTTGTATAGCGAGTGAGATACAGTGGCCACGTCCATCTCATGATTGATTTACAATTGAAAAGTCAATATTATGAGACTGAAGTACCCTATAAACATGTATATAGCAGGGAACAATTAAAGTACTAAGGCTGAATGGGGGTAAGTTAGTGTGACCAATACAGTAGCATTATTCATGCTGAATACAGACAATAACAACCCCTTCAACTCCCACTCTCTTCCAACCCACACATCTGAGAAAGTAATCTAAGTGCAGTATCAAGCAGGGCTCTGTTGCCTAGAAGTCACTTGTTTAATAACATTACAGATTATACTTTTAAGCCTGAGCCATATTTTCAGAAATATTGTGTCTGTTACTATTGTCTTCAATGGTCCTTACTCTTTACATTTGAAAAAGAAACGCAACGTTAATTAATACAGACTGTATTGATCTATTTATGACGTGATATTAATTTCGTCCCAGCACCGGGCCCGTCTGGCTTAAAAGGGAATCTGCTCCAAGATTGGGTTTGAAAACAGGTCAACTTTAGTTAAAATACTGGACCTGGCCTGCAATATTGTGGTGGTACCCGTCATTGTACAAATAAACTGACATATTGAAGACAAATAAAGAACAGACATTCAGGCATGTTTAGACTAGTTTTCTTTGAAACCCAGAAAAAACAACAGACAATAAGAGAGGCTCTACAATGCCATGAAAACAATCTAATAAATAATTGTACTTACAGATGTTGTGGTGTCCAAAGTCTGATCTCTGACCAGGTGGTCTTTAGAAGAAAGTCTTGGTCCAGTAGACAATTTGTTCTGCCACAGAGAGGTGTTCGAGTCAACCGGCAGACTATGTCTTTATGGTTGAATGAGTACTTCAGTCTGGAAAACAGCCCTGTTCTTATCCAAGAGAGAATAGTTGAGCATTTAGCCGCTTAGAACTGATTGGCCAATCAGAATAACAAGAGACACCTCCTCCATCAAACTGATATTTCCTCCTCCAATCATCTTGGAAGACTACACTTTGTACAATGACTATGTATCTGTGCAGTATCTGCACTTGCATATATTTTTGTTGTATTTGTACATATTGTACTTGATGATTTTAATCCTCTCTCTCTTACAACATACTGGGTTATCATTTAACCCACTTCGTTTATATATATATATATATTCAAAATAGAATATTGCAGGTTCCAAATCATTATGTGTCTTTAGGAAATTTATTTGGTATGAGTCCCAAGGCTGTCCGGTATATTTACTGTATTTGAGGAGATAACAGTAGACAGTGAAACACATGATCAGAATAATACTCTTGTACATTTTCTCATTGCATTTAGTCAATGCAATAGTGAAATTAAACTATTCTTCATTGTTCTGGAAAAACCTCAAGGACCCCTGGTGTTCAGAACCAAGATAGTAGCAAGCCACTAAGGAGATATGCATACCTGACTGTCTTGCTTGCTGTCTGTGCAGTGTACTGCATACCCCCACACAATTTACACATGAAACTACACAGTGACAATGGAAATACCAGAGCCAATGGCCCAGTCATATGTAATAAGCATTTGTATAGCAAGTGAGATACAGTGGCCACGTCCATCTCATGATTGATTTACAATTGAAAAGTCAATATTATGAGACTGAAGTACCCTATAAACATGTATATAGCAGGGTACGTTCACAAGTACTAAGGCTGAATGGGGGTAAGTTAGTGTGACCAATACAGTAGCATTATTCATGCTGAATACAGACAATAACAACCCCTTCAACTCCTACTCTCTTCCAACCCACACATCTGAGAAAGTAATCTAAGTGCAGTATCAAGCAGGGCTCTGTTGCCTAGAAGTCACTTGTTTAATAACATTACAGATTATACTTTTAAGACTGAGCCATATTTTCAGAAATATTGTGTCTGTTACTATTGTCTTCAATGGTCCTTACTCTTTACATTTGAAAAAGAAACGCAACGTTAATTAATACAGACTGTATTGATCTATTTATGACGTGATATTAATTTCGTCCCAGCACCGGGCCCGTCTGGCTTAAAAGGGAATCTGCTCCAAGATTGGGTTTGAAAACAGGTCAACTTTAGTTAAGGGGAGACACTGCAGGTGAATAGGGTAAAAAAATTAACTAATAGATATCACAATGAAACTTCCCCAGTTGATTACTTATATTAAGACAAGACTTTTTTGTATTACAAGTTGTCTGAAATTGTATGTTTAAATATGCAAATGAGGCATGATCTACTTAAATATGCACTAATTTGCATATAATTCCAGGACAGAAATCTGAACATTGGATAAAGCCATTTTCAAAATTATAGTTTCATTTTGTTGACATATTAGAGCCAAAGGTTATTACAGAGGGGATTTTGGATATCTCTTTTTATCACTCCATAAATCAGAAAATACTCCATTCAGTCCATTTTTATGGTAAAATTCCATATTTCGCCATGTTTTTAGGAATAAAATGTGATATAAATCAGGGTATGAATGCGATATCAACAAACCCTTCTGTAAATACCTTCAGAACATAGATATGAATAGAACTGGAAGGTTTGGTGTATGTGTGTGCTACTGAAGTGGAGACTTCTGGCTCAGAGTATGAGGAAAAACTCTTAAAACTCATTTTTGGGAAAACGCCTTCAAAGTTCTGTATTGTAAAATGCCATACTCTTTTTTTTTAAACAGATATTTACAAACACAATACCTAATCAAACCATTAGTAATAGACAACCTAAACACATGCCTGATAACTGAATAATAATAATAATAATAATGATGTTATTGAACTGAACAGAACTACACACAGGCTATATTACCCCCTAATAGGCAAACAAATATTTGAATAGATATCACTATGAAACTTTCCCAATTTGTTATGTACATATAAACTAAGAAAAAATATATTGCAAGTTTTCTGAAATGTATGTTTATATATGCAAATGAGGCACTTCCCCATTAAATATGTGCACATTTATGGATGCAATAAGGCAAAATGATGTAAAATAAACAACTAAATGTGTGTTATTGACGTTTTATTGTCACTAGTTTCATAGAAGACATGTTTAGGAAGCAAAATATAACAAAATCTCAAAATCAACAAAAAAAAGTATATTTGACTATTCACCTGCAGTGTCTCGCCTTAAAATACTGGACCTGGCCTGCAATATTGTGGTGGTACCCGTCATTGTACAAATAAACTGACATATTGAAGACAAATAAAGAACAGACATTCAGGCATGTTTAGACTAGTTTTCTTTGAAACACAGAAAAAACAACAGAAAATAAGAGAGGCTCTACAATGCCATGAAAACAATCTAATAAATAATTGTACTTACAGATGTTGTGGTGTCCAAAGTCTGATCTCTGACCAGGTGGTCTTTAGAAGAAAGTCTTGGTCCAGTAGACAATTTGTTCTGCCACAGAGAGGTGTTCGAGTCAACCGGCAGACTATGTCTTTATGGTTGAATGAGTACTTCAGTCTGGAAAACAGCCCTGTTCTTATCCAAGAGAGAATAGTTGAGCATTTAGCCGCTTAGAACTGATTGGCCAATCAGAATAACAAGAGACAAGCTGATATTTCCTCCTCTAATCATCTTACACTTACATACATACAACTTTGTTTTATTTGTACATATTTTACTTTAATTATTTAAATCCTGTCTCCTACAAAATTATGTTACATGTTTGTTTTCCTAACATAATCCTCAATGGGGATTCTCATTTAAGTGTATCTAGGAAATGTATTAATTTAATTTATTCCATGGCATTTGTTCAACATAGAATCTCAGAATAAAAATGGAATCAAATACACTAGTGCTCAAGTTTAACGTGGGAAACAGGAATAAACATTGTATTATTGACTATTATTGATCAGTTAGCTGGTGACTGAAACTGTGAATCTTGGATTATGCCACCAGTTGGCACTTTGCATGGTTGCCTCCGCCGTCGGTGTGAAATGTGAGTAACATAAGCTGTTACAAAGGGTCAGATTGAACCGAATATATATATTTATTACTTGAGATATATTGTATAATATTTGTATATCGTCTGATATCCCTTGTATATTCTTTGTACATATACACGGAGTATCCCTTTATCTAGGTACAGGCCAGACCATAATATTCGTTCTCCTATTGGACAGCGACCCCTAGGCGCCAATGGCCATACCCCCAATGTCGAGTTCAAAGCCACCGCTAAGACATGTCTCAACATTCCCAGGTTTGCGCAGTAATACGAGACAGAAATGAGGTTGGCACTAGATTATTCACCTTACGTATAAATACGTCGCAGGTGGATACAGCAGTTAGTTAGACCAAAACGCTGAAGCCTTCACCACGATACAACGTGCTGTGAAGTGGGCCCTTTTTGCCCCTAAACAGAGCCTTGAGAACCGCGTGCGAATTGATAGCTAAAGTGTCAGAGTTTAACGCTGTATCGTCGAGTTCGACTTATTCTATTGTAAAGTAATAGTCTATTATGTATAGTGTATCGTGCGGCTACCGTTCTACAGTGACCAGCATTACCACCGGTTCGTCGTACCGAGCTAGTGCACTTATCCAGGCTGGGCGGCCTAACCTCGTGCCGCCATCCGAGGAGTCCTAGATAGGAACCGTGTGGATATGTACACCGGAGAACCTACACCGACGAATGCAGAGCCTTTTCCGGCTGGATTATATTGCTTTGGTACTGTGGCTGCTGGAGCAGAGAACCGTCTACCCCACTGCTGTGTGGGATCTACCCTGTGAGGAGCACCGTCGAGCCCGCCTCTAGGACCCACAGAGGCTGGCTAGCTTTCATCCATGCTGCCATGCATACCGGAGTATAGCTGTTGCTTTGTCTACGGACCAAAGGATTATTGCACCGTCTCCTGTATCTGGAGTCTCTTTATTCCTCGTTGATCCAGACTTTGCTCCCGACAATTCCTCTCCCCTGCTGGCTTACAACCGGAGGGAACCCCCTTAGTATCTCCAGCTGACTACGAGTGTGCCTTATATAATTCTTATGCTACAGGTGGTATTAATTATACCCATCGTAATATGCTCATGGACTTACGCTCTTGACCTACTTAAGTGTTCTTCGGCATATAAACGCAATTCATAATTCTCAATATTGTAATCTACTATTGCTGCTCTGCTAATAAATACTTCTAAATATGTTCCGCGGCACACAGGGGTTCCGCGGAGAGCTGTCAGGGGTTCCGCGAGATGCCTGATGGGAATGTTTCTTTAAGAATATAGAATGACAACTATTAACTAAACAAATAGTCTATCTAGTGCTTCATGTGTATACAATAATTGCCTAATCTAATAACATGAACTAAAAAAGAAATCGATCAAAATGTCTTCACACGTTTCGTAAAGTTATTATAGAAACAACTTAACGTCCGCGTCAGGCGTCATTGCTTTTACCAACAGATTTTCCAACGCATTTCCAGAGAAGTTGCATTCGTGTGATGTCACATCGCGGGTCCTATCTCCGTTACAGGGCCGGCTCTGATCCGTTATCAATGAATTGCAAAGCGGGCGGCTGTCGTGATAATAATTACTAAATGCATTCAGTGCTGGATCTAATCAAATGGATTTATCGAGACACGTTATGGAAAGTTCAAGACCGGATCACAAGCGTGCTAATTGTTCCATATCTTGCTTTCCCTGATCCTCCTGCACAATCCTTACTGCCAACTGCCCTTCTCTAAACCCCTGTCCCTTGTCTTGCTTTCCCTGTCATACCTTCCTAGCTGCCTCTGCATATGAAATCCTACCTTCCCTTCTCACCTGCTGGACAACTACCTCTCGTTTCATCGCCTCACAACCCCAATACGCTACACTATGCTTCCCACCACAACTACAACACCTCGGCTCCACTCCCTGCTAACACTCCCCATACGTATGCTCCCCACTACATCTACCACATCTCTGCCCCTTCCTACATAACTTAGCTATATGTCCAAACTCCTGGCAAACTCCCTAACCCTATATGCCAAATACCCTAAAAATACCTCTTTCAGACTAACCTCACCCTCAAACTGAATGACTATCGTCCCTGTCTCCTCCTTCTCTGCCCCTCTCTTAATCCTTTCTACACTTTCCCATTACGTTTGTTACTCCTCAACTCTCCTAACAACTGCTCTTCACCAACCTTAATTGGAATCCCACTAATTACCCCCTTGCAACCACCATCCCTTTTCTCCCCTACTATCACTACTCTACAGACATTCACTTTGCCAATGCTGTTAATTTCCCTTGCCTTCTCTACCTGCACTACACTTACACATCCTATAAACAAGTTCCCATCCCCCAACATCCTTGCGTACCTTACCTCTCCTAACTGCGCTTTAATGATTCTTGACAGCTGTCTCGGCTCTATATTCCTAACTCTGTCTTCTCCCTCAAATCGCACCACTACATTCAACCCTTCTACAAAATCCTTCCCTCTACCCTCATCCTCTGACCCACTCAAGCTATCTCCCCTCTCTTTCTTCCTCTTACTCCCCTTCCCCTCACTTACCCTACTCTTCTTCTCCACCTTCGTCCACCCTTCTCCCCCGATCTCCTCTCCCTCACTACACTCCATACTGTCACTATCCGTCTCCTTTTCCTTGGCTGAAGTCTCCGTCACCTCACTTCCCTCTCCACACGTCGCACCCCAAGGGGACACTGGGCTCGCACCCGGCGACTCGCGTCTGTGAGGATTCGCCTGTTCCCTGGACCTTTATTCCCTGTCTCCTCACCTCACCAGCCCCCACCTTTGGACTTTCCCTGTCTACTCTCCTCAACAGCCCCCACCCTTGCGATGTTTTACTCTTCTCTACTCTTCACCAGCCCCCACCCTTGGACTACCTTTCGCAGCTGTCATAGTTTATGATTAGCGCCCCAGAGGGCTTTAAATACCTGGACCTCCCTCCAGTCCTGGTCGGGTCGTTCTTGTTACTACAATCTACTGCCGCGTCTCCGGTGTGAGACGTCGTGCCACCCCTGTACTTCACCACCTGTCGCCGTTTGCCTGGAGTGGGACGCCGTCTACGCTCTCTAATTCTCTACGGGAGGTTTTCCAGTGTTCCCACTCCAGACGTCAAGCCGGCGCGCATCGCTTCCTAATTCCACGGGAGGATGCGTCTCTTCGCCCCGGTCCCCTGGGACCCCTGTGTTCTGCGCTGCCCGTCTGCAGCATCGGAGGTGGGATCTCCGTGCCAGGCCTGGAGTGGTGTTCCCACTCCAGACGTCAAGCCGGCGCGCTCCCACTCCAGACGTCAAGCCGGCGCGCTCCCACTCCAGACGTCAGGCCGGCGCGCATCGCTTCCTAGTTCCACGGGAGGATGCGTCTCTTCGCCCCGGTCCCCTGGGACCCCTGTGTTCTGCGCTGCCCGTCTACAGCTTCCGAGGAGGATCTCCGTGCCAGGCCTCCGCCGTCGGGCCCCTGTTCCTCATCCCTGTAAGCAGCTCTGGCCCTCGCCCTGTCCAAGGCCTTAACCCTTTCTCTGTCCCTGTCTCCAGCCCGCCTCTCCGGGCCTCTGTCCCTGTCCCCCTCTCCAGTGCCCCTGGTCCTGGTCCTTGACATTTTGCCCTGGCCCTTTTCCTTAGCCTTAGTCCTTTAGCCTGTTCACCTCTTAAAGGCACAGTGCCGCATTTTCCCTATTTTCTTGTTTCTAGTGTTTTTGTGTTCTCCCTTAAAGGGACAGTGCCGCTTTTTGTTATGTAATGAATAAATGCCCTGTTTTGGCTTACTCTCATACCTGTCTTGTGTTGTGCGATTGGGGTCGGTTACAAACCATAACAGTACGACCCGACCAGTCGACGACCCCAGCCCAGCACAGACAGTGTATGTGAGTTAGCCCTTGTTAGTTCCCCTGTTAGTTCCCCTGTTAGTTCCCCTGTTGACTCCCCTGGTAGCCTCGTTAGCTCCCCTGTTAGCTATCCTGTTCCCCACTGCTAGGACTGCCCCTTCAGCTAGCAAGGTCAGTCTCCCCACTGCTAGGACTGCCCCTTCAGCTAGCATGGTCAGTCTCCCCGCTGCTAGGACTGCCTCTTCAGCTAGCAAGGTCAGTTTCCCCACAGCTAGGACTGTCCTTCCAGCTAGCTTGTTCTCCTTTGCTAGTCCAGCCCTGTCTGCTAGCCTAGCTCCGGCAGCTAGCGCAGCCTCTATGCTTATGTAGCAGTACAGCTAGCATAGGCCCTGTAGCTAGCAATGCTCTGGCAGCTACCCAGTCCCTCTGCTAGCCCCACTTTAGGTGTAGCTTCCCCTGCTAGCATGGCCCAGTTTTTTTTTGTTTGTTGCTTTATCATGTCCCCTGCACCGCTGTCTGATTTTTTGGGTCGCCCGGTGGCTCCCGTGGAGGGGGAGGTACTGTGATGATTCGCCTGTTCCCTGGACCTTTATTCCCTGTCTCCTCACCTCACCAGCCCCCACCTTTGGACTTTCCCTGTCTACTCTCCTCAACAGCCCCCACCCTTGCGTTGTTTTACTCTCCTCTACTCTTCACCAGCCCCCACCCTTGGACTACCTTTCGCAGCTGTCATAGTTTATGATTAGCGCCCCAGAGGGCTTTAAATACCTGGACCTCCCTCCAGTCCTGGTCGGGTCGTTCTTGTTACTACAATCTACTGCCGCGTCTCCGGCGTGAGACGTCGTGCCACCCCTGTACTTCACCACCTGTCGCCGTTTGCCTGGAGTGGGACGCCGTCTAAGCTCTCTAATTCTCTACGGGAGGTTTTCCAGTGTTCCCACTCCAGACGTCAAGCCGGCGTGCATCGCTTCCTAATTCCACGGGAGGATGCGTCTCTTCGCCCCGGTCCCCTGGGACCCCTGTGTTCTGCGCTGCCCTTACTACAGCTTCCGAGGAGGATCTCCGTGCCAGGCCTCCGCCGTCGGGCCCCTGGTCCCCGTGCCAGGCCTCCGCCGTCGGGCCCCTGTTCCTCATCCCTGTAAGCAGCTCTGGCCCTCGCCCTGTCCAAGGCCTTAACCTTTTCTCTGTCCCTGTCTCCAGCCCGCCTCTCCGGGCCTCTGTCCCTGTCCCCCTCTACAGTGCCCCTGGTCCTGGTCCTTGACATTTTGCCCTGGCCCTGTCCCTTAGCCTTAGTCCCTTAGCCTGTTCGCCTCTTAAAGGCACAGTGCCGCATTTTCCCTATTTTCTTGTTTCTAGTGTTTTTGTGTTCTCCCTTAAAGGGACAGTGCCGCTTTTTGTTATGTAATGAATAAATGCCCTGTTTTGGCTTACTCTCATACCTGTCTTGTGTTGTGCGATTGGGGTCGGTTACAAACCATAAAAGCGTCCCTCCTGACACAAGCCCTCATACCATTCGCTCCCATCTCGATTTACCCAAAACCCTGGACAGTCTTCCACTGGCCAGGGCCAATCACGAGGACGCCACTCTCCCAGCCGGTAACCTGCATCGTTTGCCTTCCACCACCGCTCACTCCCCTTCATGTCCGATCGCCACCAAAACTAGTTCAAAATCGCTGCGGACCGTCGTCACAACCAAACTGTCTCCAAAACAGGAAGTCACCAGACACTCGACGACATCAGTCATCCACTGCTCTTCCCACTCATCAAGCAGCCGCACCATGCATCCACGGCTGCCAGCTATCAACTAATCATCCGTCTACAAATACTCAGCTCAAACTCCAAGACTTCACCAGAGCACTGGCCAGATCACTTCCGGTCGGACTGATAGCATGTGGAGTGGTCTGGTAGTGGAATTAGTTGCTAGCAGTGTTAATTTTGGCAGCTATTTTCATTTTAGTTTTAGTCTTAGTCATGTGTCAAGTGCTCCTTTTTCGTTTTCATCATATTTAGTCATCTGCATTTATTTTTCATTTAGTCAGTTTTAGTCAACTAAATGTCTGAGCATTTTAGTCTTAGTCAGTGTTAGTCTCGATTTTGTCTTTTTTGTTTTTGTCTAGATTTAGTCGCAGAAAACTGATGATTTTTGTCTAGTTTTCACGAATGAAAAAAAGGCATTTTATATTTTTATATTGTAAATAATGCAATTCTATTTATTAAGTATAGTCTAGCCAAAACCCTATCAGCTGATTCACAATAAGTTCAGTAGAAGGCTAGAAGCCCAATAGTAACCAAACATTCCTTGAAATGGTCAATAGATTCAGAAATAGTCAGACATGGAATGGAACATATTCTGATTTAAATTGCTTATTTTTTTTTAACCAACAAAGGAACATTAGGATAGTGTAAATACACAGTACACACTGATTGCAATTCTCACTGGGACCTACTGTACAAATTTCACACACGTCACACACACATTCCCTTTTGTCCCTTGAGTCATACCGTAGATCGCCAACGTCACTTTAAAATTAAAATGGCGGCCCCCATCAGAGCATTCGGCTAACAACATTAGCTTAGCGAACCTGCCACCGCACTTCTATGTGCATAAAGTGTGGTAACAAAATATCACAGCCCCTAAGACTGGGAGCATTCTAACTCTACTGAGCATGTACCCAACATTATATGAAAAATAAAAAGTCATTACGGCGTTTTAGTGCACTTCAAGCGCTAAAGGGATTCATAACTTATAGCAGGGTCAATCTCAGTGTTAGTACTCATCTGTTTCTTTTCTTTTCATACCTTTTTAAGTGAACGTGGTCTTGTCCTTGTTGTATCCATGTGTAATGTTGATAGTAGTGGCTGTACACAGATGAAAGAGAGCAAGTCTGTGTCTGGGATATAGGTCCCGACTCCCAGGCTATTAGCCTAGCCATCCTCTCAGCCTCAGTCGTCTTAAATGCTATGTTCTTTTGGTAGAACTGTTCGGCTGCCGCAGGAGTGTTGAGAGAGTAGCAGATTCCGTTCATGGTTATTGGTATAAACTGTAGTCATGAGAGACCTGGGACGCGGTTTTTAGCCTCACGTATGTTATGTAGCTTGGCTTTTAGCCATAAACGCTGCTGAGTTTAACCCGGAAACGGAAATGTGAAATGCTGAAATAATAACGTGACTTATTCTAAAAGTTATAATTATTTTGTCTCATCTTGTTTTAGTCAACATAAATTAAGAGATAATTCGTCATGGTTTTTGTAAACTAAATTTTTGTGTCCTCAGTTGTGGTCAACGATATTTAATTAATAATTTAGTGATGTTGGCGTCACATGGTGTTCAATAACGTGACGTCACGTCTCGTTGTCGTTGCGGGAAAAAGCTTTGTTGACGAAGATCTTTCGTCATCAAATTCGTTGACAAAATTAACATTGGTTGCTAGCGAGGAATGGTGGAAGTCCGCGGCCATGGCAGAGGCTCGATCCATGTCAGGGGGAATGTCACTCGAGTGGCGCCGTTGGGCAATAATGTGAACAGAGACTTTGCAGAGAAGATGCGCTGTCTTGTGAGGCGTGGGTCTGGCTGGGAGGAAGAGCAGATAGAGATGGAGTTAGGTAGGGAAACTCGATTGAGTAAGAAGAGGGCTGAGTTCAGGTTAGCCGTGGTAGCGGAGAGGGGAGTGGAGCAGGCAGAGCAGGGGGAGGTGAGGGTCGGAGGGAGATGAAATGTATTGTAGTAGTACGGTTTGGGGAGGAGGAGCAGAAAGTGATGAAAGGGATGAGCCCATTGGTGCTGACCAAAGAACTGAGCGGGCAGCTGGGGAAAATAGAATATGCGAGGGTCCTACCTGATGGGAACCTGTTGGTCTCATGTCTGGATGAGGGGCAGGCTGAGAAGGCTAAAGGAATGGCGAAGGTTGAAAAGCTTATGATGGTGCAAGTGGGTAAGGTGGGGCAGTGGAGAGGGACAGGCAGTAAGGGGGTGATAGCCGGGGTGCCGAAGGACTTGAGTGAGGAAGAAATAAAAGTGAATGTTCAGGGAGGTACGCTAGTCAGTGTAAGTAGGATGCCAATGACTAGAGATGGGAGGAAGGAGCCTAGTGAGGCAGTGTTACTGGAGTTTGAAGGAGAGGGGCTGCCTGGAAGAGTGAATCTGGGGTTTATGAGCTACTCACAGCACACACATCCACACGTACACACTCACTTTAAATAAACAACTCACTGTAGCACCCACTTTACCCACTTTAGACACTTTAACACACTTTATATTTATTGGTAAAGAGATTTGCACTACAACTCATACCTCATTTCACCTTACCATAAGTTGTACCTCATCCCATTTCTGCATTGTACTGTATATTGTATTGTAACTCAGTTACTCTTTTGTTCTACTCTGTATTGTGTATTTTATATATGTATATTTAACACTTTTGTTTACACTTGTTTATGTACTTTTGACTTTTCTACTTTATCTATTTTTATCTAGCTTACTCTCAGGAGCAAAACAGAAAAAAGCATTTCATATAAAAGTATTCTGTATTTTTGTATGACAACTTATAAAGAAACTTGAAACTTGAACTCTGTGAGGGCTTGGTGATGTGCCGAGGGCGCTGCGGTGCTACAACTGCCAGCGTTTTGGCCATATGGCCCGGGATGTAGGGAAAACAGGAGGTGTGCGAGGTGTGGGGGGGACCATGAGTATGGGGAGTGCGGAGTAGGGGTGATAGAAGCTAGGTGCTGCAGCTGTGGTGTTGAGCACAATGTGGCATCTGGGGGCCGTGAGGTCATGAGGAGGGAGTTGAATGTCCAGATGGTGAGAGTGGAAGGTTGGCTCTCATATGCTCAGGCAGCGAAGGCGGTAGGGGGAGGAGGTGGAGAGGCCAGCAGGCAGGAGGCGAGGGAGGCAGTGGTGGTCGGTGAGGTGGATAGGCGGCTGTCAGGTAGGATATACGTGGAGAAGAAGGTGCTGGTGACTTGTATAGCTGGGGTGATCAATAGCACATACAGGGTCACATATAAGACTACAAAGACCCAGCTGGTAGTGAAGGCAGCAATTAGATGGGAGGCCAAAGGTCTCTAGAGGCTTCCGTTAATGAAATGATTGATCTGGTTTTACAGAGTATATATTTTATTGTAATATGAACTACATAATATACTATAATAACACATTTCCGTTTGTTGGCAACGGTTTTTGGGTCATATCTTTATGAAAATTAATGTGTTGATATGATAAAAACTACCTACGTTTGTGAAAAGGGGCGTTGCTGCGGAACCAATCAAAACGCGTTACAACGTCAGGTGACTTGATTTCTCCCAATGACATTCTTCAAGCCCTGGAACCAGGAAGTAAATATTGCTACTCGTTTGTTGACAACACTGGATAGCTCTGCATTCGGTAAGCTCTCAATTGATTACTATTACTATTGAAATGCATTTTTACTTAACTTTACAGCATTATTCAAACGTGATAGGAAGTTATGAGTCATCAGCAGTTTATATGCAGTCCGTTTTGACGTCCGATTACACATTGGAAAATGTTGTAGCCAGCTCACAAAGACTAACGTTACGTTAGCATTTTAACTTTCTCAGATAGCAATCTAACATTACGTTAGTGTAAATCAAACAACTCTAACCCAATACTAATAATAGTAACTTGTTTCACATTCTTGCTGTGTGTTACACTATGGTAATAGCGGTCTGTGTTGTTGCCTGTGACGTTAGAAATTTGACGTTGTCACAACCGTTACATATGTACAAAATATACTGTCTCATAAATATACTCTTCCAATATATAAATATACATATAAATATATTGTTTTAGATGCTGTCACTATGAATTACAAATGGGGGGCCCTGATGTAAACAAGACAAACGTCTTTCTCTGGTCTGCATCCCCTTAACAATTGTTTGATACTTTTCTGGACTCTTTGTATCATAAACAGTACTGTATTTGCAAATCTGGTATGTCATAATTAAATGTATAGATGTAGCAGTAGGCCTACTGTATCTGTATGTCATGTATGTCATATATGTTATGATGAATTGAAAATGGGGGACCCTGATGTAAACAAGATGAAAGTCTTTCTCTGGTCTGCATCCCCTTAACAATTGTGTGTATTGAGCTGTACTGTACTGTACCCATAGATCTAACGTTAATATCACGTTAACAATCTAATGGCTAGCAAGCTCATCTGTGACGTCGGTATGGCTTAATACAGTGCGAAATACAATCTTATAGTAAGAAACAAAACACAAGTTGAACATAGTTTTGAGCGTTTTATTACAATAGTATTCAGGTCGGATAGATAGAAGTTAATATCACGTTAACCATCTAAAGCTCATCTGTGACTCGGAATGGCTTAATACAGTGCGAAATACAATCTTATAGTAACAAAACAATACACAAATTGAACATAGTTTTGAACGTTTTATTACAATAGTATTTACTGTCTCATGTTGCGATGTATAATCCAGCTAGCGTTCCAGTCAGATTCTCCGTTGTTCTTGTTGACAATTTTGGGGTCCGTACTTCCCGTTTCTGTATCCTGATTGGTTTATCAGCTAGAGGTGTCCAAAGATATGCATGAACAACCAGACGGCTGGCCAACAAACGTATTTTGACTCAACATAATAACTAGATATCACACACAAAGAATTGTGTAGTCTGCCAACATGGATCAATCAAGTTCACTTTAGACAGACTCGGCCTCCCATCTAAATGAGTCATTTGGGAGTAGAGGGGCTGGCGTGGGGGGAGGTGCAGGGGGACCTTCAGAAGGCAGTGTAGTATTGAGTGATGTGATTTGATTATATTACGGATACCCATTAGCTGGTGCCATAGCAACCAGCTAGTCTTCCTGGGGTCCACACAAAAAATACAAAAAAAGTAATTGCAAAACTAAATTATTAAAAGTCAGTACTCAACACACAATGCATAATGAAACTAATTAAGATGGCTCAAATGACATGCAAGCACAGAAACAGAAAACAAAACGAAATACTTTAGTGTTAAATACAAGATTATATTTAAAAGTGAATCTACTGTAAATGCAGCAGAGGTTTTGAGGCAGGTTATTCCAAAGAGTTAATGCTCTAAAAATGAAAGATCTCCATAAAGCGTTGGTTTTTGGACCTGGCAATTCAAGCTGCCCACTCCTGGAACCTCTAGTGTAATGCGCATGCACAGTATTACTAAAAACAATCTGTTTATGTATAAAAACAGGAGTTTTACTGCTCATGACCAACTTGAACAGCACAAGTATTTTCAACATTAAGCCAAGAGAGGCAGGCATGCATACGGTTCACATTAGACCTTAGTGAACAGCCCAGTACCAGTGGGGGAGGGGGAGATAAGGCGATGGTGGTGATAGGGGTTTTTGAGAAGTGTGGGGGTGTATGACAGGGTGTGAGGGACATGGGGGTTAGGGATGGAATCTACGTAGAATAGCTGAAATGCATGCAATGCATAGTGTGTGGGGTATATAGTATAGTGTAGATGAAGGATGATGGGGATGGGGAATATTGTGGTTGTAGGAAGTTGTTTTGTAGGTTAGCTTCGGGGTTAGAGAGGGGAGCCTGGAGACTGGCCCACACCCCGGGTCGGTAGGTGGCGGTAATGCCGTAAATAGTTGGTGGCCGAACGCCGTAAAACCCCAAGTAGAAGAAGAAGAAGACTTCACCAGATTGTAGATTCAGATAACCCAGTCAATCTATGTTCTTGCTCCTCATGATATATCTTATCCGTCTGGCGAGATGAAGCTTCATGGTGGTTAACTTGCTCTACTGTGCCATCAAGTGTACAATACATGTAGAACAGGCAGAGTGATTATAATGATACCATGGCTTTGGTGTGTGAAGCTTTGAATTGTGTTTATTTCTTTATTTCTTTATTTCAGATCCCCATTAGTCACTGCCTCAGCAGCGACTATTCTTCCTGGGGTCTGGATCCAAACATATAAAATTAAACAAGAATAATCAATAAAATGTGTTGAATGATGATGCCAATAAACAAATACTATTGTGTGTTTTTCTGACAGAATGATAGCAGGGACAGAGGAGAGAGTGCTTGTGTTACAACCTTCTATTCATTAGTATAGTATTTTTCTGACAGAAGGATGTCATTATTATTACTCTACTAGGACCCGAACCTTTATCTGCAGCCGGCTATTTCCTGTACCTTGAATCATCATGAATGATGGCTCAGTGGCTCAGGAGGTGGAGCAGTCGTATGGGAATCTGGAGGTTCCCGGTTCGATTCCCGCGTGTTGAAGTGTCCTTGAGCAAGACAATTAACCCCTAATTGCATCCGACATGCAGGTTGGCACCTTGCATGGCCGCCTCCACCATCGGTGTGTGAATGTGTGAGTGAATGGGTAAAATGTGAGGAACAAATTGTAAAGCGCTTTGACGTTGATCACACAATACATATAGTAGGAGCTAGTTTAATTAAGGGTGCTGATCCTATTATTTTTGTTATATTATATGCGTCTCTCTGTCTCACTAAACAACAAATATTTGCATTGCCAGTGACCATATTCACATGGCAGCTAAAATACTGTGATAAAACACAACATTAGCTAAAATACTGTGATAAAACACATTAGCTAAAATACTGTGATAAAACAAAACAGGCAATTTCTTGCAATGTCACTGTGGTTGCACCTTGTAAAATAATAATAGTTGGTTGTTGAGTAATTTCCAAAGCTCACATGGTTTGTTTATGTTTTCCTCAGTTTTGACATTGACAATGGTGACAATGACAAGAGAATACATTCTACGCGCCAGAAGGCTGGCCACAGGTTAACTACAGGCTAGGTTAGGCACTGCACAGTTGTTTCCTCATTAAGTGTATACTTCTTCCTACTCCTTTTCGAACATGTAAATTGAGTTACGTTTTGTTTCTGTTTATTTATAATTTTTTTCCATTTCATTTCAAGAGATCAATGATTTGTTTTGATTTTATATTGTTTGTATTTACATGTTCGAAATAAAGATTTCAAATCAAATAAAAAAATGTATTGGTAGTCAAACAAGGTGAAAATGGCCAATAGAGAACATTAAATACTTAATCTACAAACATACTGTTCTAACAGCACAATATTGATGTAATTAGTTGATTTGCACATTTTCTTTTAATGCATAGGTTTATAAAACATGCAGAGGTAAAACACAGACCAGGTTGTCAAAAAAGAAAATAAATCATCGAATTATAACGGAGATGATTGAGTAGAACACCATCAATAGACAAGACCCTTTGATAGCAGATACGGTTTGAAAATGTGAAAAATACTGTCAGAAAATAATAATTGCAGCTTTACATTATGTGTATTACTGTATATTGTGCCAAATTTAAGTTTGATCTCAGTGGTGATCTACTATATTTCTATTGTTTTGCACTTAAATAAATGTGACCAGGCTGATACTCAATACATAAGACCCAGAATTAACTGGAAAAGCTAATGAAAAGAGACTGAAATACCAAAAACATGATTTTATTGACAATTCATAAAACAAAAGGCTGGACATAATGAAGCAGGGGTGAAGTTGTTACGTGCCCCCGTGGGGAGACGCAACACTAGGCCACAGACAGGATAGGTGAGGATGCAGTGACACAAAACACCATAGACGGGTTGTAAAATAACAATATTTATTTTACACAAGTGAGGATCAGCAACACAGAGAGCAAAGAGGACCTACCAGTGAGCACCAAATAATATCAAAATAAAACAAAGCCCCCCCCCCCCTTTACAGGCGCGGACGCCCCAAAGTACAGGAGGTGGTGCTCACTCTAAGCTGGTGTCTTTAACAGTGGTTCTCCTACGTGATGCAGGTGTAGACCCCAGGGTATCTTCACTGCCCTCAATGTCCCTGTGTGCGAAACAAAAGGTTAATATATAAGAAAAACAATCACCATAAGCTGGGTGACGAGAAATACATAAATACAGAAACAGGTTATGGGTAAAACAGAAATGTACAACAGGCAGGATCACAAAACGGTACAATACTATAGGGAATTGCTAGAAAACCAGAGCCTTGACCAGCTCTCACACAAACAACAGCTCCACAGAGCTTTCTACTAGCTCATGCACCAAAACATGAGCTCAACAGAGCTTTCAACTAGCTCAAGCACCAATCATGAGCTCAACAGAGCTTTAACTAGCTCATGCACTAAACATGGGCTCAACAGAGCTTTAACTAGCTCATACACAAAAAACAATGAGAGCTCTACCACAACACCACCAGATATAATTACCCACATACACCGACAGAGCTCTAGCTAACAATGCATACACAGGGATTATATGAAGGGATGTGGAGGCCAATTAGGCTGATGAGCCTCAGCTGTGGTTGCTGCTGCTTCTTCTGTTGGTTGGAGTGGAATGGTGATTGACCCTGAGAGGTAGATAGATTATATAGGAGGGAGACAAGAAAACACTACAACCTGCCTAATAATAATAACCCACACAATATAATATTACATGCATACATAATACATAATGAAATAAGGAATGAAATAAGGACAGAGTCCGTAACACTTCCCCCCCCAAGGAGTCAGCCCATGGCCGACGAAAACACACACCATCAATCACCATAGAACAAATAAAACAAACACCCAACCATCCCGAATAGCAAAACACCTGTTTCAACAGGCTACCCTCGAGAAAGGGCATCGGCAAACACATTCTCTGTGCCCTTCTTGTGCCGGACCACCACGTTATACCCCTGCATAAGCAGAGACCACCGCATCAACCGCTGGTTGTGTTTCCCCAGGTAGGTCACTGTCGCTTTACCGAACTCGCATTTTGCCAAGTTCAGTGTCAGAGAAGCGTCTGCCAACCGCTGGCATACGGTTCTCAATGAGCTCACATGAGCAGACCAACTCACTGAATGCACCACCACATCGTCGAGATATGCTGTGCAGTTGGGCACATCCCCCAACACTATGTTGACCAGTCTCTGAAACGTAGCCGGTGCGTTACGCATCCCGAACGCCATCACAGAATACTGCAGGAAAGCATCGGGCGTAGCAAACGCAGATATTTCAGAGGCCCTTGGCGAGAGTGGCACCTGCCAGTACCCTTTTAAAAGATCCAATTTCGTCACATACCGGGCTGACCCAATGGTATCTACACAATCGTCGATGCGCGGCATAGGAAAATAATCAGGAATGGTTACTGCATTTACCTTTCGATAATCAGTGCAAAACCGATGAGTGGTGTCTGGTTTCGGAACCAGCAGGCATGGTGAGCTCCACGGGCTCAAACTGTGATGAGCCAAATCATGCTCCAGTAAATATGCCACCTCCTGTTTCATTATTTCCCTCTTTACCGCATTTACCCTATAAGGATGCTGTTTGACTGGCCTTGCATTACCGACATCAATGTCGTGTTCCAGAACGGTAGTGCGGGTTGGGACATCCCCAAACAAAATGGGATAACTGTTAATGAGCGCCACCATGTCAGCTTCCTGCTCCTTACCCAAGTGTGGCATCAGGGAGGGAAGGATCAACAACATCTCTGAGTTGCATAAACGAGGAGTCTGCTGCTGGACCTCACAACCATTCAAACCATCCTCATCACTCATTGGCAGAGTAGAAGGAACAGCAACCACAGTCACTGGTACCCCTCTCACTCCTGCTACTGCAGCTCCCACAGCGGCCCCTGGGGGCGTACTTTGTCTCTCCAGCTGCAGGTTGTCCCTGGGAAGATAACGCTTCAACATATTAATGTGACAAACACAGGTTTTCTTTCGCCTGTCAGGCGTCCTGACTACATAGTCAGTATTGCTCAATTTCTTCTCGATAGCATAAGGGCCAAAAAAACGAGCACTCAAAGAAGAGCCAGGGATGGGGAACAGAACTAAAACCAAGTCCTCAGACTGGAAAGAACGTGGAACCGCTTTTTTGTCAAACTGCCGTTTCATTGAACCCTGAGCAGCAGAGAGACTCTCCTTAGCGATACTACACGCCTCATGCAGCCGCTCTTTAAATCTACACACATAGTTCAAAACCCCTCTCTTTGGAGGTACGGTGTGCAGAGCCTCCCCCATTAACTGATCCTTTAATACTCTCAAAGGACCCCTCACTGAATGCCCAAACACCAGCTCTGCTGGGCTAAAACCCAGTGACTCCTGAACTGTTTCTCGGACAGCAAACAGAGCTAGGGGAACACCTTCATCCCAGTCTCTGCCACTCTTCATACAATACTTGCGTAACACCGACTTGAAGGTCTGATGCCACCTCTCCAGGGCACCTTGCGACTCAGGGTGATACGCACTTGAGATCCTGTGAGAAATAGACAATGATGATAACACCTGCTCAAATATTCCTGAAAGGAAGTTAGTACCTTGGTCCGTTTGCAAGACTTTTGGCAGCCCGAACGTAGAAAAAAACTTGATCAGAGCTTTCACTACAGACTGAGATGTTATCTTTCTAAGAGGAATAGCCTCAGGGTACCGAGTCGCTACACACATAATTGTTAAAAGGAACTCGTTACCAGACTTCGTTCTCGGCAGGGGACCAACACAATCCACTAGCACATGCTCAAACGGCTCCCCCATCGCTGGGACTGGGTGAAGCGGGGCAGGTTTAATAACCTGATTAGGCTTCCCTGTAACTTGACACACATGACAAGAATTACAGAACCTGGTCACATCCCCCTTTAACCCGGGCCAAAAAAAGTGTTTCAAAACCCTGTCATTGGACTTGGTGATGCCTAGATGTCCCGACCAAGGATGATCGTGAGCTAAAGACAAAACAGACTGTCGATACGGTGTTGGCACAACAATCTGGGTAACATAACTCCACTCATTACCAAAATCCATCCGTGACCTCCACCTCCGCATTAGCACATCATTCTCAACAAAATAGGCTACCTCCTTGTTCTCAGCTGTCTCTGGGGCAAGAGCAGCAGCAAAACATTTTGCTAAACTAGCATCCTCCTTCTGAGCAACGATCAGATTACCTCTAGTCATGGGTAAATGCGTTGTCTCAGAGGTGAGCGTATCCTGCTGAAGCGCATTACTGTCACTCGTCTCTATAGCAGGTGGAACAAACACAAGTGGGGAAATAGGCGCGCCAGACAACTGTGTAGCTAGCACAGACTCTGACAGATCAACTACCTCACCCAACTTACGTGCTTGAGCACGGGTGACTGCACAAACTGTAAACACCTGGGGGAACTGTTGCGCCAACACATCTGGACGCAAAACCTCAGGGCGCTCTAAAACCTCCAAAACGGGCATAACTCTGCCACCCGCGATGTCGTTACCCAACAGGAAAGTGACACCCCGTACCGGTAACGACGGGCGAATGCCCACTTTGAACACCCCCTGTGCTAAACCACAGTCTAAGTGTATCAGATGGAGGGGCACCGACACAAAACCCATCTCGATCCCCTGCACCAACACACTTGAGCCATTTGATGACTCAGGATTAAACGGTAGCACGTCCGACAAGATAAAAGACTGCGCTGCCCCAGTATCTCTCAGTATGCGCACCGGACGCTGGTCCAACTCACTACCACTGAGAGAAACCATGCCGTCCAACATAAACGGTTCGTAACTGGGCTCCAGGTCACCACACATTTTTGTGGGGACCACTGACTGTGGAACTATCACCGTCTGCACCAAACCAACCTCCTTTGGCCGACCACTTGGCGTAGACTGTGTGCGTTTATACGCTTGACAGTTCTCTCTAATATGACCCACCCAGTGACAATGATAGCATTCCCGCTCCTCCCTGTAGCGGGGAGATAACAAACGTGGTGGGCTAGTGTGCACTTTAGCTGGAGCCCGAGCAGAGGGATAAAAACCTCTATCCTCCTGTCTTAGTGTACCAAATGACTGTTTATGAGTAAGCACAAACTCATCAGCGAGCACCGCCGCCTGTGCCAACGTCTCAACTTTATGCTCATTGAGATAAGTCACTAAACGGTCATTTAGGCTATTTTTAAACTCCTCCAGTAACATTAATTCAGAAAGAGAATCAAAATCAGCTACATCACAAGCCCTGCACCACCGATGAAATAGGGATTCTTTCTCCCGAGCAAACTCCACAAAAGTCCGGCCAGGTAACTTTCTGTGAGTTCTAAACTTTTGCCTGTACGCCTCTGGCACTAACTCATAGGCTCTAAGCACAGCCGTCTTGATTAAGTCATACGACAAACTGTCAGTCAGAGGGAGGGCAGACAGAATTTCCTGGGCTTTTCCCGTTAACTTACATTGCAGTAAGAGAGCCCAGACCTCTTTAGGCCACTTTAAAGACGTAGCCACCCGCTCAAAAGCATTAAAATAGGAGTCTACCTCCGCCTCACGAAATTGAGGTACTAAAGAAATTAGTCTACTCACGTCGTAAGCCCCCACCGGCGTGGAAGAGGGTTGAGTAGGACTCCCAATCTTAGCAGCTTCAAGCTCCAGCTGCTTCATTTTAATCTCTGCGTCCACCCGGTGGCTGTCAGCGTCTAGCCGGCGGGCCTCAGCGTCCAGCTCCATTTTCCTAATAGCTAACCTGTGACTATTCTCCTCCTTCTGCGCCTCGAACTGCAACCGTGCTAAACCCAATTTTAGACTGGCCTCCTCAGCACTCCCACTAGGGAAAGATGCTGCACGTCCGTGCACTGGAGACGTGCCACCCGAAAGGGGAGGCTTAACCTCTACCCCGTCTACCGGGTCCACCACCGCCCCCTCTACCTCCTCATGCTCCGTGTCCGAGGCCGACTGAGGGGAAGAAATAAAAGACGCCCCTTCACCCATACCGAGCACCTTGTTCCACACCAATATGCGCACCACCTCTTCTCTCAGGTCAGCCTTTGCCAAACTTTTAGAAAGGGCGACCTGAAAATGCGAGGCGATGGCAAACAAGTCTTCCCTCCTACACTGATCTAAACGATCAACCGAGGGATCACCCAGGAACTCCTCCACCCCAAAAGACGACATCCCTACCCAGACCAGTGCACACACACACCAAAAACACACCTAACAAATTACCACCCAAAACCAAAACCAAGCAACGTGCCCACCGCACACCAACACCAAATGTCTGTCGCCCAACTACCGAGCCCCCATTTATGTTACGTGCCCCCGTGGGGAGATGCAACACTAGGCCACAGACAGGATAGGTGAGGATGCAGTGACACAAAACACCATAGACGGGTTGTAAAATAACAATATTTATTTTACACAAGTGAGGATCAGCAACACAGAGAGCAAAGAGGACCTACCAGTGAGCACCAAATAATATCAAAATAAAACAAAGCCCCCCCCCCTTTACAGGCGCGGACGCCCCAAAGTACAGGAGGTGGTGCTCACTCTAAGCTGGTGTCTTTAACAGTGGTTCTCCTACGTGATGCAGGTGTAGACCCCAGGGTATCTTCACTGCCCTCAATGTCCCTGTGTGCGAAACAAAAGGTTAATATATAAGAAAAACAATCACCATAAGCTGGGTGACGAGAAATACATAAATACAGAAACAGGTTATGGGTAAAACAGAAATGTACAACAGGCAGGATCACAAAACGGTACAATACTATAGGGAATTGCTAGAAAACCAGAGCCTTGACCAGCTCTCACACAAACAACAGCTCCACAGAGCTTTCTACTAGCTCATGCACCAAAACATGAGCTCAACAGAGCTTTCAACTAGCTCAAGCACCAATCATGAGCTCAACAGAGCTTTAACTAGCTCATGCACTAAACATGGGCTCAACAGAGCTTTAACTAGCTCATACACAAAAAACAATGAGAGCTCTACCACAACACCACCAGATATAATTACCCACATACACCGACAGAGCTCTAGCTAACAATGCATACACAGGGATTATATGAAGGGATGTGGAGGCCAATTAGGCTGATGAGCCTCAGCTGTGGTTGCTGCTGCTTCTTCTGTTGGTTGGAGTGGAATGGTGATTGACCCTGAGAGGTAGATAGATTATATAGGAGGGAGACAAGAAAACACTACAACCTGCCTAATAATAATAACCCACACAATATAATATTACATGCATACATAATACATAATGAAATAAGGAATGAAATAAGGACAGAGTCCGTAACAGAAGTATATTGAATTTAATACAAAAATAAAATAAACAATGAATGAACAAGCAAAGAAAATAGTTATGGTAGTTAAAACCTCCTCCACCCAACGGGACCGGTACCGGTCCCGAAATGACACCGGTCATAAATCAATATTTTTTAGACTGCTCTATAAAAGTTGCGACATCACTAACATGTGACAACAGCATGTAGAATGTATATTATCATCCATACATATAGCAATAGGTTAAAAGTGTCATTAGATAGATTTAACTTTTCGATTTGGTCCACTCTATTCCGAGAGGGCAACCATTTTGGAAATTTTGAACCATGGGAATTGTAGTTTATTTGCGGCCATTTTGTAATAGACATCGCTAGCTGTCGATCAGCGGTGGCATTTTTCAAAACGACACATCCTGTAAATTTCTATGGGGTTCAAGGTTCAAAGTTCTGTATGGATTATTTCAATAACAGTTCATATTCGGGATAATTCTACCACAAAAGGTAACGTTTTTGACAAATATTGAAACGCAGTTAGTTTCTCCTCCCTATTGTTAGCATGTAGCAACAATTAGATCTGAAATTAGTTTAAAAATGTTTGCACTGTGGTGAAAATAAAAAAGTACAGTAGATTTCATTATCTGTTCTTATGCACACCTGGTGATACTAAATCCATATTGAACTCTGGCATTTGAAAGATAATATATGTATATATATATATAAATGTGCAAATTGGGTATAATAAGGTAATATATATATATATATAGTATTACTCCCCCCTACAGAAGCGCTGGTTAGTTTAACGGATCTAGTTCTAACTAGAAACTATTTTAGATTCCAAGATAAATACTATTTACAAAACAGAGGCCTCAGCATGGGCTCTCCAGCCGCTGTGAACCTAGCCAATCTTTATATGTCCAAATATGAAGTGGATCATATCTTTAATAATAACCCGTTTGAGAAATGTGTCAAATCGTATATGCGCTATATTGACGATCTGTTTTTTATTTGGTCTGGTTCATCATCCGAACTTTTTGCCTTCCTTGAGTACCTGAACTCCTGTAGAAGAACGATAAAGTTTACATTAAAGTTTGATATGTATAATTTACCCTTCCTCGATGTTTTGATCAAGAAAGCCCCAGATGGCATCTCATTACACACAGAGGTTTTTAAAAAGGAGACGGATCGTAACTCGTTCTTACATTATTCTAGTTATCACACCCCAGCCTTGAAGAACAGTCTTCCTTATAGCCAAATACTTCGCTATAAGAGAATATGTGATACTGACGATACATTTATTGCACAAGCAAAGGTACTCCGTGGCAGTTTCCACGAGAGAGGATATAGTGCTGATTTGACACTAAAAGCCTTTAATAAAACCAAGCATATCGACAGGGCCACGTTGTTTACCCCCAGAAAGAAAGAAGATAAACCTGACAAAGTATCTTTCGTGTCTACTTACAGCCCTATTACGAGAGACACGCGGACTATTGTCAATAAACATTGGCATATTCTGCAGTCCGACCCTCTCATAGGGACAGCGTTTCAGCATTCGCCTAACTATTTTTACAAGAGACAAGCAAATTTATCTAATCTCCTAGTCAAAACTGATTTGCCCTTAAAGAAACCTTCTCCTTTTATGTCCAACATCCCAGACGGAAATTTTCCCTGCCAATCCTGTGTTCAGTGCCAGGGTATGATTAAAGATAAATTTTTCGCACATCCAAAAACGGGGAAAAATATCCGAGTCAAAGGACGGATAACGTGTAATTCGTCCAATCTGGTGTATTTGCTAAAATGTCCTTGTAATTTTTCCTATGTGGGCAAAACAACGAGAGCCTTTAAATCAAGAATAAGTGAACACAAATGTGCTGTGAGGAATTTAGATGTCAAGTCATCGGTAGCTCGGCATTTCTCTAAGTGTAAGCATACCGTCAACGACCTCAAATATATGGGACTAGAGCTAGTACTCAGGCCAGCGCGAGGTGGAGACAGACACAAGCTGCTGCTGCAACGTGAATGTTATTATATCCACCTGTTTAATTGTATCGAACCTAAAGGTATGAATGAAGAGAACGTCTTAACCTGTTTCCTTTAACCTCCTTACTCCCACATTGTTATTTCTGGTCTGATTTAAGATGTTGTTTGTTGCCAAACTAGATGCCCTATGGATAATTTGAAATTAATTAATTCAATTCAAGTAAAGTGGCTCAATTAGCCCTATAAATGAAAGGGCATGTTATATGTTATCAAGTTTCTGGTAATTTTGTTTCGTTTTGTATTGTATTGTTTATAAATATTTATTGATGATAGATATAGATATATCTATACATATGTATAAATTATGATTGTACTCTATTTTGATAGGTCATTCATTTAGTCATATTGCATAGGCACACCTGCGTTGTGATGTCATTTCCTGCCGTGTCATTTACCTGCCAGGTGTATTTAATCATCACCTTGAATTCATTTCCAGTGCTAGCCATACCACTGAAGAAGGACATTAGTCCGAAACATGTCTGCTTTGATTCAGGCTGCCAATTAAAAAAACATTGAACCTGTGAGTGCTGGTCCGGCTATCCTGCTTTGTTATACTATATATATATTCTATAATAATATTTCAAATGGCATTGGTCCTGATAGGAGAATTCAGTACTGTATCTACAGAACCTTCCGTTTAATCATCTTCCCTTTATTAATTTCCTTCGATTTTTTTGTACATGTGATCTCAAGAAGGTACTGAACTTAAAAACTGAGTTTTTAATGTTTGGTCATTATTAGCATGGTGTTATTCACTGTCAAAGATGCAAAGAAAAATCATAATTCATATTGTTATTTGTTTCATCACAATTTAAGCAAGCCTAGTAATAGACACAATATTTCTGACACTGTGAATACATTCCCTGAGGTCCATAGATGTCCCTAGATACCAATAATATGCAAATGGCCCTTGTAGAAGTGGAGCAATATTCCATTTACCTAGGTATATATTTTAGGCAGATTTTCAGAAAATATTCCACGGTGGGACAGGTTATGTGTAAAAAGAGGAAATTGTCACAAAATGTTACCACATTTTAAAAATAAATAAACCACCACTACACACAAACCAAACCAAAGAACCAAATATTGAACTACTCACAGCAAACTAAGGGGACTCAAACCCAACAATAAAGCAAGATGTCTTCTCTACCGCTCAGTCCCTCCTTAAGCACAGCAAAAAGACCCAGAAGGAAAATAAAACAGAAAATAATTCAAATTGATTATTAGTATTATTAAAGGCACTAAAATAGAATATGTCTGTGGAAAACAGCCAGCGATTGGCTCCTCTATTTGAGTATTTATATAAAAAAAAAAAAAAAAAAAAAAACAGAAACATGTTGATGTCACAGGTTGGCAGCTCCCCGTGTTAACAACTTTTAATACTTGACTGTCATTTTAACTTGTTTTGCTCACAAACTTCTGTGTTTTGATTCTAGACATAAAATTGGTGTTTGAAGATTAGGGTCAGAAGTTCGTCTGATAAGGATCACAATAGTTGGATTTCTGTCCAGTATGAAACCATATTTCTACAGTTTTAGGGTTTGACAAATGTATGGATAATATGCTGGTGCCTCTTTAAGTTTGAAGAGGTGATGAAGCCCTGCCCACACTTGTCACGGTGTTAGGGCTTCTCTGCTGTATGAATGCGTTGATGTATCTTTAAATATCCAATTGTACTGAAGCTCTTCTCACACTGGTCACAGTGGTAGGGCTTCTCTCCTGTATGAATGCGCCGGTGTATCTTTAATTCTCCAGATGTTTTGAAGCTCTTCTCACACTGGTCACAGTGGTAGGGCTTCTCTCCTGTATGAATACGCTGGTGTATCTTTAATTCTCCAGATTGTTTGAAGCCCTGCCCACACTGGTCACAGTGGTAGGGCTTCTCTCCTGTATGAATGCGTTGATGTATCTTTAAATTTCCAAATATACTGAAGCTCTTCTCAGTGGTAGGGCTTCTCTCCTGTATGAATACGCCGGTGTATCTTTAATTCTCCAGATGTTTTGAACCTCTTCTCACACTGGTCACAGTGGTAGGGCTTCTCTCCTGTATGAATGCGTTGATGTATCTTTAAATTTCGAAATATACTGAAGCTCTTCTCAGTGGTAGGGCTTCTCTCCTGTATGAATACGCCGGTGTATCTTTAATTCTCCAGATGTTTTGAACCTCTTCTCACACTGGTCACAGTGGTAGGGCTTCTCTCCTGTATGAATACGCCGGTGTATCTTTAATTCTCCAGATGTTCTGAAGCTCTTCTCACACTGGTCACAGTGGTAGGGCTTCTCTCCTGTATGAACACGCTGGTGTGTCGTTAAAGCACCAGAGTAGCTGAAGCCCTGCCCACACTGGTCACATTGGTAGGGCTTCTCTCCTGTATGAATACGCTGGTGTATCTTTAATTCTCCAGATGTTTTGAAGCCCTGCCCACACTGGTCACAGTGGTAGGGCTTCTCTCCTGTATGAATGCGTTGATGTATCTTTAAATATCCAAATTTACGGAAGCTCTTCTCACACTGGTCACAGTGGTAGGGCTTCTCTCCTGTATGAACACGCTGGTGTGTCGTTAAAGCACCAGAGTGCCTGAAGCCCTGCCCACACTGGTCACAGTGGTAGGGCTTATCTACTCTATGAATACGCTTGTGTATCTTTAATTCTCCAGATTGAGTGAAGCTCTTCCCACATTGGTCACAGTGGTAGGGCTTCTCTCCTGTGTGAAAATGCTTGTGTATCTTTAAATTATAAGATTTAGTGAAGCTCTTCCCACACTGATCACAGTGGTAGGGCTTCTCTCCTGTATGAATACGCTGGTGTATCGTTAATGTTCCAGATTGAGTGAAGCTCTTCCCACATTGGTCACAGTGGTAGGGCTTCTCTCCAGTATGAATACGCTGGTGTATCTTTAATTCTGCAGATGTTTTGAAGCTCGTCCCACACTGGTCACAGTGGTATGGCTTCTCTCCAGTATGAATACGTTGATGTCTTTGAAGATCGCCCTTTCTGATGAAGTTCGTTCCACATTGGCCATAGTAGTGAGGTCTCGACTCAGCCATTATCTCTTTGTCGTTGGGGAGCAATGCAGCGATTGTACCTGGAGAACCGAAAAGCATTCCAATGAAGAACTCAGATTGTGTGTTTTGAATTTGGGTTAGTTTATATTTCTTGTTGTCCAACTGTTCTTTTATTTGTGATTTAAAGGTAATCTGAGTAATCTGTAATTTGATCAAACAGTGACCTTTAGACAAAAGAGCCCTGCTTTGTATTGTACTTGTGCACTTTAAGTAAACATTTATTGCTGTTGTTCTGTAAAGTAATTCAGAATATTACTGAACTGAATCTGCTCCAAAATGGTTTTGAAAACTGGTATTGGGTGGTCATTGTACAAATAAACTCTTACATATATTGAAGACAAATAAACAGACATTCAGGCATATTTAGACTGGTTTTCTTGGAAACACAGAAAGAAAAATACAGAAAATAAGAGAAGCTCTGCAATGTTGTGAAAACAATCCAATACATTTGTACTTACAGATGTTGTGGTGTCGACAGCCTGATCCGTTTTCAGAAGCAAATTTTGATCCAGATGGTTATCAGTAGAAAGTCTTGGTCCAGTCTTTATGGTTGAATGAGTACGTCAGTCTGGAAAACAGCCCTGGTCTTATACAAGAGACAAGAGTTGAGAATTTAGCTGCTTGTAACTGATCGGCCAATCACAAGAACAATAATAGACACCTCCATCAAACCTCCTCTAATCATCTTGGAAGACTACACTTTGTACCACTACTGAATCTGCACTTGGATATATCTTTGTTTTATTTGTACATATTGTACTTTATTATTTAAATCCTTTGTCTCTTACAAGATACTGGTTTATCATTTAGCACAATTCCTTTTTCATAGCATAATCCTTAGTGGGACTTTTCATTTAAGTGTATCTAGGAAATGTATCGATTGGATTTATTCCATGGCATTGGGCAACATCGAATGGAATCAAAGACACTGGTGCTCAAGTTTAACGTGGGAAATAGGAATCAACATTTTATTATTGACCATCAGTTAGCTGCAGTGACTGAAACTGAATCTTGGATTTTGCCACCAGATTACAAAAAAGTTATTGGTCAGGTCAGGATATTGTTTTAAAGGGAGTAATCTGGTTGCCGATGTCAGGGAAGCTAGATCTCTAATAATAAAAAATTGTACCTCTTCACCATAGCTTGCTTGGACTCATTGCATCCAGACTGTGGTTGTTCTGCACTATTGCATTATTTGACTCAGTCTATTCTATTTGACTCTTTTATTACCGTCTATTTTAAAAATGACTGTCAAGACACCATTGAGTTGATTGAATATATTTCCTGCTGTGTGAACTTTGTAATGAAAGTGAAGCACTGCTATGGGCTTTCTTATTATTTATTGTGACTCAAACGAATACAACAAGTAGACAACCAAGATAGTAGCAAGCCACTAAGGAGATATGCATACCTGACTGTCTTGCTTGCTGTCTGTGCAGTGTACTGCATACCCCCACACAATTTACACATGAAACTATACAGTGACAATGGAAATACCAGAGCCAATGGTCCAGTCATATGTAATAAGCATTTGTATAGCTGCTATAGCAAGTGAGATACAGTAGTCACGTCCATCTCATGATAGATTTGCAATTGAAAAGTCAATATTATGAGACTGAAGTACCCTCTAAACACGTATATAGCAGGGAACAATAAAAGTACTAAGGCTAAATGGGGGTAGTTAGTGTGACCAATCAGTGGCATTATTCATGCTGAATACATACAGACAATAACAACCCCATCAACTCTCACTCTCTTCCAACTCTCACTCTCTTCCAACCCACAGTTCTGAGAAAAGTAATTTAAGTGTAGTATCAAGCAGGGCTCTTTTGACTAGAGGTCACTGTTTAACAACATCACAGATTATACTTTTAAGCCTGAGCCATATTTTCAGAAATATTGTGTCTGTTACTATGCTTGAGTAAATTGTAATGAACCAAAGGAACATAATGATAACATTTCGACTGCTGTTTTGATAGGGTTAGGGTCTTTACTCTTTACATTTGAAAAATAAACGCAACATTAATTAATACAGACTGTATTGATCTATTTACGACGTGATATTAATTCCGTCCCAGTACCGAGCCCGTCAGGCTTAAAGTGAATCTGCTCCAAGATTGGGTTTGAAAACAGGTCAACTTTAGTTAAAATACTGGGCAGTTGCCTGCAATATTGTGGTTGTGTCTGTCATTGTACAAATAAACGTATATATATTGAAGACAAATAAAAAACAGACATTCAGGCATGTTTAGATTGGTTTTCTTAGAAACACAGAAAAAAAATCACAGAAAATAAGAGAGGCTCTGCAATGCCATGAAAACAATATAATACATAATTGTACTTACATATACAGATGGTGTCCACAGTATTATCTCTGACCAGATGGTCTTTAGTAGAAAGTCTTGGTCCAGTAGACAATGTGTTCTGCCACAGAGAGGTGTTCAAGTCAACCGGCAGACTATCCAGTCTTGATGGTTGAATGAGTACTTCAGTCTGAAAAACAGCCCTGTTCTTATACAGGAGAGAATAGTTTAGCATTTAGCCGCTTGGAACTGTGTTGGTGGGCCTTATAAATACATTTTATTTGATTTGATTTGATCCCACTTCCTCATATAACCTCCCACAGCAGTCTGCTCTAAGCCACAGGGTCCTACCAGTTACATATAGTAACACTTAATTTCAGCTGCATTTTCTAGTTTCAGTTGGTCTCTCATGGTTGGTTTACTAAAACGTTGTCAGTTAAAACATAATCTACTTGTCTACACAGCAGAGGATGACTTTCAAGCTCTCCAACATGTTGTCACCCCCCCACCCCCACGCCCTCCTAATGTACAGTCCCATCCCCATCATATGTATACAATCTGTCAGGATATATGGGTACAGTACTGTATATTTGAATATCGTATATGTCACAAATGTAACAGTACTAAATACCTGTATGTCATGTATGTCCCTATGCCATAAATGTCATGTATGTTGTGTATGTCATAAATATCACTATGAATTGAAAATGGGGGACCCTGATGTAAACAAGACAAACGTCTTTCTCTGGTCTGCATCCCCTTAACAATTGTGTGTATTGAGCTGTACTGTATTGTACCCATTCTGCAATATTTTAAATAAAGTTTTCATTCATTCATTCATCCTAGTTCCTTGTCATCTGTGTGCGAGTATGAGTGGAAATTACAGGATTGGAACCTGGTGTGGAGTCAGGCCCCAAGCATCCATGGCTGCCAGCTATCAACTAATCATCCGTCTACAAATACCCAGCTCAAACTCTCTACCAGTTGGACCGTAACACGTGTAAATAGTTCTGTGATTCAAGAGATTACATGTCAACTTTATTGATAGTCAGATGGCAGGTTTTGTGAATTAAATTGTATGTGTACAAGGCTACAACTCAATAATGTATGGGTATACATATGTACATAATATGTATATTATGTACATATTATGTCTTTTGTGGTGTCTGTAATAGTATAAGTTGATCATTTTTGTTCTGTATTTATTATTTGTATTATTGCTAATGTCATTATTATTATTGTGGTATTGTGAGGTCTTATTATTGTATTTGTCTTGTTTTGTGTATACAAATACACATCAATAAAAATATTTTATATAAAACGTTTATTTTTTGTTAAATTTTTTACATATTATCCATCAGATGGCCCGAGGGCGGGCGTCACACATGTGCGCACGTCAGAGCACTTTGCCCTCGTCTGTCGGCTTCAGGCTGTGGTTTTGTGCCCTTTCTGATGACTGGTTGTAAGTCGCTTTGGATAAAAGTGTCAGCTAAATGACTAAATGTAAATGTAATGTAAAATACAGTAAGAAAATAATAATTGCAACTTTAAATTCTGTTTATTACTGTATATTGTACTGTATATCTATGTTTTATCTCCTTGGTGATCAGGCTCTGTAGCCTCCACTACAATTATATGGTAAACAAGGCCCAGAATGAACTGGAAATGCTAATAAAAAGAACCAGAGACTGAAATACCAAAAAAAGGATTTTATTGACAATTCATAAAATAAAACACTGGCCATAATAAAGGAGGGATGGAGTAAATTGTATTACTTATATAACTCAACAATAAATGAACAAGAAAACACGTATGCTACACTACCGGGAACGTTATGGTAGTTATGTGTAAAAAGAGGAAATTGTCACAAAATATATAGACAAATAAAATAAAAATTTTAAAACACTACAAACAAACCAATTCAAACCAAACCAAACAACCAAATATTGACCTACTCACTATAAACTAAGGTGACTCAAACCACACAATAAAGCACAATAAAGCAAGATGGCTTCTCTACCGCTCAGTACCTCCTTTAGAACAGCAAAAATACCCACAAGAAAAATAACAGAACATTATTCAATTGATTATTTAAAAACTAAAATAAACAGAAACATGTTGATGTCACAGGTTGGCAGCTCCCCCTGTTAACAACTTTTAATACTTGACTGTCGTTTTAACTTGTTTTGCTCACAAACTTCTGTGTTTTGGTAAAATTGGTGTTTGATGATGGGGGTCAGAAGTTCTTCTGATATGAATCACAAAAGTTGGATTTCTGTCCAGTATGAAAGCATATCTCTACAGTTTTAGGGTTTGACAAATGTATGGATATGCTGGTGCCTCTTTAAGTTTGAAGAGGTGATGAATCTCTTCCCACACTGGTCACAGTGTTAGGGCTTCTCTGCTGTATGAATGCGTTGATGTATCTTTAAATATCCAATTGTACTGAAGCTCTTCTCACACTGGTCACAGTGGTAGGGCTTCTCTCCTGTATGAATTCGCCGGTGTATCTTTAATTCTCCAGATGTTTTGAAGCTATTCTCACACTGGTCACAGTGGTAGGGCTTCTCTCCTGTATGAATACGCTGGTGTATCTTTAATTCTCCAGATTGTTTGAAGCCCTGCCCACACTGGTCACAGTGGTAGGGCTTCTCTCCTGTATGAATGCGTTGATGTCTCTTTAAATTTCCAAATATACTGAAGCTCTTCTCACAATGGTCACAGTGGTAGGGCTTCTCTCCTGTATGAATACGCCGGTGTATCTTTAATTCTCCAGATGTTTTGAAGCTCTTCTCACACTGGTCACAGTGGTAGGGCTTCTCTGCTGTATGAATGCGTTGATGTATCTTTAAATTTCCAAATATACTGAAGCTCTTCTCACACTGGTCACAGTGGTAGGGCTTCTCTCCTGTATGAATACGCCGGTGTATCTTTAATTCTCCAGATGTTCTGAAGCTCTTCTCACACTGGTCACAGTGGTAGGGCTTCTCTCCTGTATGAACACGCTGGTGTGTCGTTAAAGCACCAGAGTACCTGAAGCCCTGCCCACACTGGTCACAGTGGTAGGGCTTCTCTCCTGTATGAATACGCTGGTGTATCTTTAATTCTCCAGATGTTTTGAAGCCCTGCCCACACTGGTCACAGTGGTAGGGCTTCTCTCCTGTATGAATACGCCGGTGTATCTTTAATTCTCCAGATGTTCTGAAGCTCTTCTCACACTGGTCACAGTGGTAGGGCTTCTCTCCTGTATGAATACGCCGGTGTATCTTTAATTCTCCAGATGTTCTGAAGCTCTTCTCACACTGCTCACAGTGGTAGGGCTTCTCTCCTGTATGAACAAGCTGGTGTGTCGTTAAAGCACCAGAGTACCTGAAGCCCTGCCCACACTGGTCACAGTGGTAGGGCTTCTCCACTGTATGAATGCGTTGATGTATCTTTAAATATCCAAATGTTTTGAAGCCCTGCCCACACTGGTCACAGTGGTAGGGCTTCTCTCCTGTATGAATACGCCGGTGTATCTTTAATTCTCCAGATGTTCTGAAGCTCTTCTCACACTGGTCACAGTGGTAGGGCTTCTCTCCTGTATGAATACGCTGGTGTATCTTTAATTCTCCAGATGTTTTGAAGCCCTGCCCACACTGGTCACAGTGGTAGGGCTTCTCTCCTGTATGAATACGCCGGTGTATCTTTAATTCTCCAGATGTTCTGAAGCACTTCTCACACTGGTCACAGTGGTAGGGCTTATCTCCCGTATGAATACGCTGGTGTATCTTTAATTCTCCAGATTGAGTGAAGCTCTTCCCACATTGGTCACAGTGGTAGGGCTTCTCTCCTGTGTGAAAACGCTTGTGTATCTTTAAATTATCAGATTTAGTGAAGCTCTTCTCACACTGGTCACAGTGGTAGGGCTTCTCTCCTGTATGAATACGCTGGTGTATCTTTAAGTCTCCAGATTGAGTGAAGCTCTTCTCACACTGGTCACAGTGGTAGGGCTTCTCTCCTGTATGAATACGCTGGTGTATCTTTAATTCTCCAGATGTAATGAAGCTCTTCCCACACTGGTCACAGTGGTATGGCTTCTCTCCAGTATGAATACGTTGATGTCTTTGAAGATGGCCCTTTCTGATGAAGCTCGTTCCACATTGGCCACAGTAGTGAGGCCTCGACTCAGCCATTATCTCTTTGTCGTTGGGGAGCACTGCAACGATTGTACCTGGAGAAGCGAGAAGCACTCCAATGAAGAACTCAGATTGTGTGTTTTGAATTTGGCTTAGTTTATATTTCTTGTTGTCCAACTGTTCTTTTATTTGTGATTTAAAGGTAATCTGAGTAATCTGTAATTTGATCAGACAGTGACCTTTAGACAAAAGAGCCCTGCTTTGTATTGTACTTGTGCACTTTAAGTAGACATTTATTGCTGTTGTTCTGTAAAGTAATTCAGAATATTACAGATTATACTTTTAAAACTGAATCTGCTCCAAAATGGTTTGAAAACTGGTATTGGGTGGTATCTGTCATTGTACAAATAAACTCTTACATATATTGAAGACAAATAAACAGACATTCAGGCATATTTAGACTGGTTTTCTTGGAAACACAGAAAGAAAAATACAGAAAATGTTGTGAAAACAATCCAATACATTTGTACTTACAAATGTTGCGGTGTCGACAGCCTGATCCGTTTTCAGAAGCAAATTTTGATCCAGATGGTTTTCAGTAGAAAGTCTTGGTCCAGTCTTTATGGTTGAATGAGTACGTCAGTCTGGAAAACAGCCCTGGTCTTATACAAGAGAGACAAGGGTTGAGAATTTAGCTGCTTGTAACTGATTGGCCAATCACAAGAACAATAATAGACACCTCCATCAAACCTCCTCTAATCATCTTGGAAGACTACACTTTGTATCACTACTGAATCTGCACTTGGATATATCTTTGTTTTATTTGTACATATTGTACTTTATTATTTAAATCCTTTGTCTCTTACAAGATACTGGTTTATCATTTAGCACAATTCCTTTTTCCTAACATAATCCTCAGTGGGACTTTTCATTTAAGTGTATCTAGGAAATGTATCGATTGGATTTATTCCATGGCATTTGTTAAACATAGAGTCTCAGAATGGAATCAAAGACACCGGTGCTCAAGTTTAACGTGGGAAACAGGAATCAACATTTTATTATTGACCATCAGTTAGCTGCAGTGACTGAAACTGAATCTTGGAGTATGCCACCAGATTACAAAAAAGTAATTTGTCAGGTCAGGATATTGTTTTAAAGGGAGTAATCTGGTTGCAGATGTCAGGGAAGCTAGATATCTAATAATCAAATGTTTTACCTCTTCACCATAGCTTGCTTGGACTCATTGCATCCAGACTGTGGTTGTTCTGCACTATTGCATTATTTGACTCAGTCTATTCTATTTGACTCTTTTATTACTGTCTATTTTAAAAATTACTGCCAGGCACCATTGAGTTGATTGAATATATTTCCTGCTGTGTGAACTTTGTAATGAAAGTGAAGCACTGCTCTGGGCTTTCTTATTATTTATTGTGACTAAAATGAATACAACTTTAAGTAGACAACCAAGATAGTAGCAAGCCACTAAGGACATATGCATACCTGACTGTCTTGCTTGCTGTCTGTGCAGTGTACTGCATACCACCACATAATTTACACATGAAACTATACAGTGACAATGGAAATACAAGAGCCAATGGTCCAGTCATATGTAATAAGCATTTGTATAGCTGCTATAGCAAGTGAGATACAGTGGTCACGTCCATCTCATGATAGATTTGCAATTGAAAAGTCAATATTATGAGACTGAAGTACCCTCTAAACATGTATATAGCAGGGAACAATAAAAGTACTAAGGCTAAATGGGGGTAGTGTAAATGAGGGTAGTTAGTGTGACCAATCAGTAGCATTATTCATGCTGAATACATACAGACAATAACGACCCCTTCAACTCTCACTCGCTTCCAACTCTCACTCTCTTCCAACCCACACATCTGAGAAAAGTAATTTAAGTGCAGTATCAAGTAGGGCTCTTTTGCCTAGAGGTCACTGTTTAACAACATTACAGATTATACTTTTAAGCCTGAGCCATATTTTCAGAAATATTGTGTCTGTTACTATGCTTGAGTAAATTCTAATGAACCAAAGGAACATAATGTTAACATTTCGACTGCTGTTTTGATAGGGTTAGGGTCTTTACTCTTTACATTTGAAAAATAAACACAACATTAATTAATAGAGACTGTATTGATCTATTTACGACGTGATATTAATTCCATCCCAGTACAGAGCCCGTCTGGCTTAAAGTGAATCTGCTCCAAGATTGGGTTTGAAAACAGGTCAACTTTAGTTCAAATACTGGGCAGTTGCCTGCAATATTGTGGTTGTTCGTGTCATTGTACAAATAAACATATATATATTGAAGACAAATAAAGAACAGACATTCAGGCATGTTTAGACTGTTTTTTTTTTTAGAAACACAGAACAAAATATCACAGAAAATAAGATAGGCTCTGCAATGCCATGAAAACAATCTTATACATAATTGTACTTACAGATACAGATGGTGTCCACAGTATTATCTCTGACCAGATGGTCTTTAGTAGAAAGTCTTGGTCCAGTAGACAATGTGTTCTGCCACAGAGAGGTGTTCAAGTCAACCGGCAGACAATCCAGTCTTGATGGTTGAATGAGTACTTCAGTCTGGAAAACAGCCCTGTTCTTATACAGGAGAGAATAGTTTAGCGTTTAGCCGCTTGGAACTGATTGGCCAATCAGAAGAACAATAGACACCTCCTCCATCAAACTGATATTTCCTCCTCCAATCATCTTGGAAGACAACACTTTGTACAATCACTATGTATCTGTGCAGTATCAGTACTTGGATATATTTGTTTTATTTGTAATTGAATGGTTTTAATCCTCTCACTCTCTCTCTTACAACGTACTGGGTTACTGGGTTACCTTTTAACCCTTTTAACCTTTTAACCCAATTCCTTATATATATATATATATAAAATAGAATATTTCAGGTTCCAAATCATAATGTGTCTTTAGGAAATGTATTTGGTACGAGTCCCAAGGGAAACAGGAATCAACATTTTATTAAATTGTAAATGGCTGCATTAGATTATGCCACCAGATTACAAAAAAGTTATTTGTCAGGTCAGGATATTGTTTTAAAGGGAGTAATCTGGTTGCAAATGTCAGGGAAGCTAGATGACCACCCGCATTCCACTGTATGCCCTGGTATGTATGTGACAAATAAACCTCTCAATTCTTGATCTCTAAATATAAAAAAAAATAAGCTAAAACGTACCTCTTCACCATAGCTTTTTAATACACTGCATCCAGACTGTGATTGTTCTACACTATTGCATTATTTGACTCCGTCTATTTGACTCTTTTATTACTGTCTATTTTAAAAATTACTGTCAGGCACCATTGAGTTGATTGAATATATTTCCTGCTGTGTGAACTTTGTAATGAAAGTGAAGCACTGCTCTGGGCTTTCTTATTATTTATTGTGACTAAAATTAATACAACTTTAAGTAGACAACCAAGATAGTAGCAAGCCACTAAGGACATATGCATACCTGACTGTCTTGCTTGCTGTCTGTGCAGTGTACTGCATACCACCACATAATTTACACATGAAACTATACAGTGACAATGGAAATACAAGAGCCAATGGTCCAGTCATATGTAATAAGCATTTGTATAGCTGCTATAGCAAGTGAGATACAGTGGTCACGTCCATCTCATGATAGATTTGCAATTGAAAAGTCAATATTATGAGACTGAAGTACCCTCTAAACATGTATATAGCAGGGAACAATAAAAGTACTAAGGCTAAATGGGGGTAGTGTAAATGGTGTGACCAATCAGTAGCATTATTCATGCTGAATACATACAGACAATAACGACCCCTTCAACTCTCACTCGCTTCCAACTCTCACTCTCTTCCAACCCACACATATGAGAAAAGTAATTTAAGTGCAGTATCAAGTAGGGCTCTTTTGCCTAGAGGTCACTGTTTAACAACATTACAGATTATACTTTTAAGCCTGAGCCATATTTTTAGAAATATTGTGTCTGTTACTATGCTTGAGTAAATTCTAATGAACCAAAGGAACATAATGTTAACATTTCGACTGCTGTTTTGATAGGGTTAGGGTCTTTACTCTTTACATTTGAAAAATAAACACAACATTAATTAATACAGACTGTATTGATCTATTTACGACGTGATATTAATTCCATCCCAGTACCGAGCCCGTCTGGCTTAAAGTGAATCTACTCCAAGATTGGGTTTGAAAACAGGTCAACTTTAGTTCAAATACTGGGCAGTTGCCTGCAATATTGTGGTGGTACCGGTCATTGTACAAATAAACATACATATATTGAAGACAAATAAAGAACAGACATTCAGGCATGTTTAGACTGGTTTTCTTAGAAACAGAAACAAAATCACAGAAAATAAGAGAGGCTCTGCATTGCCATGAAAACAATCTAATACATAATTGTACTTACAGATGTTGTGGTGTCCAGTCTGATCTCTGACCAGATGGTCTTTAGTAGAAGTCTTGGTGCAGTAGACAATGTGTTCTGCCACAGAGAGGTGTTCAAGTCAGCCGGCAGACAATCCAGTCTTTATGGTTGAATGAGTACTGCAGTCTGGAAAACAGCCCTGTTCTTATACAAGAGAGACAATAGTTGAGCATTTAGCCGCTTGGAACTGATTGGCCAAGCAGAATAACAAGAGACACCTCCTCCATCAAACTGATATTTCCTCCTCCAATCATCTTGGAAGACTACACTTTGTACAATGACTATGTATCTGTGCAGTATCTGCACTTGCATATATTTTTGTTGTATTTGTACATATTGTACTTGATGATTTTAATCCTCTCTCTCTTACAACATACTGGGTTATCATTTAACCCACTTCGTTTATATATATATATATATTCAAAATAGAATATTGCAGGTTCCAAATCATTATGTGTCTTTAGGAAATTTATTTGGTATGAGTCCCAAGGCTGTCCGGTATATTTACTGTATTTGAGGAGATAACAGTAGACAGTGAAACACATGATCAGAATAATACTCTTGTACATTTTCTCATTGCATTTAGTCAATGCAATAGTGAAATTAAACTATTCTTCATTGTTCTGGAAAAACCTCAAGGACCCCTGGTGTTCAGAACCAAGATAGTAGCAAGCCACTAAGGAGATATGCATACCTGACTGTCTTGCTTGCTGTCTGTGCAGTGTACTGCATACCCCCACACAATTTACACATGAAACTACACAGTGACAATGGAAATACCAGAGCCAATGGCCCAGTCATATGTAATAAGCATTTGTATAGCAAGTGAGATACAGTGGCCACGTCCATCTCATGATTGATTTACAATTGAAAAGTCAATATTATGAGACTGAAGTACCCTATAAACATGTATATAGCAGGGTACGTTCACAAGTACTAAGGCTGAATGGGGGTAAGTTAGTGTGACCAATACAGTATCATTATTCATGCTGAATACAGACAATAACAACCCCTTCAACTCCTACTCTCTTCCAACCCACACATCTGAGAAAGTAATCTAAGTGCAGTATCAAGCAGGGCTCTGTTGCCTAGAAGTCACTTGTTTAATAACATTACAGATTATACTTTTAAGACTGAGCCATATTTTCAGAAATATTGTGTCTGTTACTATTGTCTTCAATGGTCCTTACTCTTTACATTTGAAAAAGAAACGCAACGTTAATTAATACAGACTGTATTGATCTATTTATGACGTGATATTAATTTCGTCCCAGCACCGGGCCCGTCTGGCTTAAAAGGGAATCTGCTCCAAGATTGGGTTTGAAAACAGGTCAACTTTAGTTAAGGGGAGACACTGCAGGTGAATAGGGTAAAAAAATTAACTAATAGATATCACAATGAAACTTCCCCAGTTGATTACTTATATTAAGACAAGACTTTTTTGTATTACAAGTTGTCTGAAATTGTATGTTTAAATATGCAAATGAGGCATGATCTACTTAAATATGCACTAATTTGCATATAATTCCAGGACAGAAATCTGAACATTGGATAAAGCCATTTTCAAAATTATAGTTTCATTTTGTTGACATATTAGAGCCAAAGGTTATTACAGAGGGGATTTTGGATATCTCTTTTTATCACTCCATAAATCAGAAAATACTCCATTCAGTCCATTTTTATGGTAAAATTCCATATTTCGCCATGTTTTTAGGAATAAAATGTGATATAAATCAGGGTATGAATGCGATATCAACAAACCCTTCTGTAAATACCTTCAGAACATAGATATGAATAGAACTGGAAGGTTTGGTGTATGTGTGTGCTACTGAAGTGGAGACTTCTGGCTCAGAGTATGAGGAAAAACTCTTAAAACTCATTTTTGGGAAAACGCCTTCAAAGTTCTGTATTGTAAAATGCCATACTCTTTTTTTTTAAACAGATATTTACAAACACAATACCTAATCAAACCATTAGTAATAGACAACCTAAACACATGCCTGATAACTGAATAATAATAATAATAATAATAATGATGTTATTGAACTGAACAGAACTACACACAGGCTACAAACAGTGTAGTACAGTGTAGTACCCCCTAATAGGCAAACAAATATTTGAATAGATATCACTATGAAACTTTCCCAATTTGTTATGTACATATAAACTAAGAAAAAATATATTGCAAGTTTTCTGAAATGTATGTTTATATATGCAAATGAGGCACTTCCCCATTAAATATGTGCACATTTATGGATGCAATAAGGCAAAATGATGTAAAATAAACAACTAAATGTGTGTTATTGACGTTTTATTGTCACTAGTTTCATAGAAGACATGTTTAGGAAGCAAAATATAACAAAATCTCAAAATCAACAAAAAAAAGTATATTTGACTATTCACCTGCAGTGTCTCGCCTTAAAATACTGGACCTGGCCTGCAATATTGTGGTGGTACCCGTCATTGTACAAATAAACTGACATATTGAAGACAAATAAAGAACAGACATTCAGGCATGTTTAGACTAGTTTTCTTTGAAACACAGAAAAAACAACAGAAAATAAGAGAGGCTCTACAATGCCATGAAAACAATCTAATAAATAATTGTACTTACAGATGTTGTGGTGTCCAAAGTCTGATCTCTGACCAGGTGGTCTTTAGAAGAAAGTCTTGGTCCAGTAGACAATTTGTTCTGCCACAGAGAGGTGTTCGAGTCAACCGGCAGACTATGTCTTTATGGTTGAATGAGTACTTCAGTCTGGAAAACAGCCCTGTTCTTATCCAAGAGAGAATAGTTGAGCATTTAGCCGCTTAGAACTGATTGGCCAATCAGAATAACAAGAGACAAGCTGATATTTCCTCCTCTAATCATCTTACACTTACATACATACAACTTTGTTTTATTTGTACATATTTTACTTTAATTATTTAAATCCTGTCTCCTACAAAATTATGTTACATGTTTGTTTTCCTAACATAATCCTCAATGGGGATTCTCATTTAAGTGTATCTAGGAAATGTATTAATTTAATTTATTCCATGGCATTTGTTCAACATAGAATCTCAGAATAAAAATGGAATCAAATACACTAGTGCTCAAGTTTAACGTGGGAAACAGGAATAAACATTGTATTATTGACTATTATTGATCAGTTAGCTGGTGACTGAAACTGTGAATCTTGGATTATGCCACCAGTTGGCACTTTGCATGGTTGCCTCCGCCGTCGGTGTGAAATGTGAGTAACATAAGCTGTTACAAAGGGTCAGATTGAACCGAATATATATATTTATTACTTGAGATATATTGTATAATATTTGTATATCGTCTGATATCCCTTGTATATTCTTTGTACATATACACGGAGTATCCCTTTATCTAGGTACAGGCCAGACCATAATATTCGTTCTCCTATTGGACAGCGACCCCTAGGCGCCAATGGCCATACCCCCAATGTCGAGTTCAAAGCCACCGCTAAGACATGTCTCAACATTCCCAGGTTTGCGCAGTAATACGAGACAGAAATGAGGTTGGCACTAGATTATTCACCTTACGTATAAATACGTCGCAGGTGGATACAGCAGTTAGTTAGACCAAAACGTTGAAGCCTTCACCACGATACAACGTGCTGTGAAGTGGGCCCTTTTTGCCCCTAAATAGAGCCTTGAGAACCGCGTGCGAATTGATAGCTAAAGTGTCAGAGTTTAACGCTGTATCGTCGAGTTCGACTTATTCTATTGTAAAGTAATAGTCTATTATGTATAGTGTATCGTGCGGCTACCGTTCTACAGTGACCAGCATTACCACGGTTTGTCGTACCGAGCTAGTGCACTTATCCAGGCTGGGCGGCCTAACCTTGTGCCGCCATCCGAGGAGTCCTAGATAGGAACCATGTGGATATGTACACCGGAGAACCTACACCGACGAATGCAGAGCCTTTTCCGGCTGGATTATATTGCTTTGGTACTGTGGCTGCTGGAGCAGAGAACCGTCTACCCCACTGCTGTGTGGGATCTACCCTGTGAGGAGCACCGTCGAGCCCGCCTCTAGGACCCACAGAGGCTGGCTAGCTTTCATCCATGCTGCCATGCATACCGGAGTATAGCTGTTGCTTTGTCTACGGACCAAAGGATTATTGCACCGTCTCCTGTATCTGGAGTCTCTTTATTCCTCGTTGATCCAGACTTTGCTCCCGACAATTCCTCTCCCCTGCTGGCTTACAACCGGAGGGAACCCCCTTAGTATCTCCAGCTGACTACGAGTGTGCCTTATATAATTCTTATGCTACAGGTGGTATTAATTATACCCATCGTAATATGCTCATGGACTTACGCTCTTGACCTACTTAAGTGTTCTTCGGCATATAAACGCAATTCATAATTCTCAATATTGTAATCTACTATTGCTGCTCTGCTAATAAATACTTCTAAATATGTTCCGCGGCACACAGGGGTTCCGCGGAGAGCTGTCAGGGGTTCCGCGAGATGCCTGATGGGAATGTTTCTTTAAGAATATAGAATGACAACTATTAACTAAACAAATAGTCTATCTAGTGCTTCATGTGTATACAATAATTGCCTAATCTAATAACATGAACTAAAAAAGAAATCGATCAAAATGTCTTCACACGTTTCGTAAAGTTATTATAGAAACAACTTAACGTCCGCGTCAGGCGTCATTGCTTTTACCAACAGATTTTCCAACGCATTTCCAGAGAAGTTGCATTCGTGTGATGTCACATCGCGGGTCCTATCTCCGTTACAGGGCCGGCTCTGATCCGTTATCAATGAATTGCAAAGCGGGCGGCTGTCGTGATAATAATTACTAAATGCATTCAGTGCTGGATCTAATCAAATGGATTTATCGAGACACGTTATGGAAAGTTCAAGACCGGATCACAAGCGTGCTAATTACACGCTTGGGCTACGGTGATGGGCTACTCGCCAAGTGCAGACAAAGTGAGTGTATCCGCTGCTGTTATTATTATGATACAAAATGTGAATGAATGAATGAAAACTGTATTTAACAGATAAACAGTAAAAGGCACTCTGCAGATTACATTTATATATAGCTGTTTTATACGTCAACATTGTGTCCCTGACCGTCAACAAAGAATGGCAGGATGTGATGTCATAAACAAGCGTCACCTCACTAGAATAATATTTCCAAATGGTCACACTATGTTATTTTTATAGAAAACAGTGCAGCTGCAACAGATAGCACTTTATTGATATTTTTCTGTATTTAAAAAAATAAATACATGATTTTCTGTTTTGAGAAATGGTCACACTAGTTTTTATTTTTTTTTGAAAACAGTGCAGCTGCAACAGATAGCACTTTATTGATATTTTTCTGTATTTAAAAAAATAAATACATGATTTTCTGTTTGATAAATGGTCACAATGTTATTTGTATAGAAAACAGTGCAGCTGCAACAGATAGCACTTTATTGATATTTTTCTGTATTTAAAAAAATAAATACACAATTTTCTGTTTGATAAATGGTCACACTATGTTATTTTTATGGAAAACAGTGCAGCTGCAACTGAGCACTTTGATATTTTTCTGTATTTAAAAATAAAATACATGATTTTCTGTTTGTTTCCCGGTTTCAATGGGTTAAATAAACGTTATTTTGAAAGCAAGCACTTTTGTCATCATTGTAGCAAAAAAGACAGGACCGCAAAAGTCTTTATCGTATGTAGGGGTGCCCTGGAATATTTTTTTGGACACAGGGGTGCCTTGGCAGCAGAAAGGTTGAGAACCCCTGGCCTAGAAGTCACTTGTTTAATAACATTACAGATTATACTTTTAAGCCTGAGCCATATTTTCAGAAATATTGTGTCTGTTACTATTGTCTTCAATGGTCTTTACTCTTTACATTTGAAAAAGAAATGCAACGTTAATTAATACAGACTGTATTGATCTATTTATGATGTGATATTAATTTCGTTCCAGCACCGGGCCCGTCTGGCTTAAAAGGGAATCTGCTCCAAGATTGGGTTTGAAAACAGGTCAACTTTAGTTAAAATACTGGACCTGGCCTGCAATATTGTGGTGCTGGGTGCATTACCGCCACCTCCTCTAGCTTGACACGGTCTTAACGTTGCAATACCGCCATCTTCTGGACCCCTTTACCTCCCACAATGTCCATTCTGCGTTCACCATCCTGGAGTGCAGCTAACGCTGCTTCCTCCTGACTGAGTTCCCCTCCGCGAGACATGCTTCGCCTCTTGTGGCCTGACTCTGGACTACTCGATCACTCACACCCCCCTTCTCTAACTCTCCTACTTGATCACCCACAACCACCTTCCTTAACTCCCTTACAACTTCCTCCAGTGTCAACCCCTTCATACCCAAGTGTATCACTGCTGCTTGAACTATCAACTTGGTCCTATCTGTCCTACTGCTAACCATCGCTGTTGTATTCACTACTCCTGCCACAAAGGCCACTATATCCAACTTCTCCCCCCACACCCTCTCTTCCTCTACTGACAGATGCCCTTTTCTAAAACCCTGTTCCATATCTTGCTTTCCCTGATCCTCCTGCACAATCCTTACTGCCAACTGCCCTTCTCTAAACCCCTGTCCCTTGTCTTGCTTTCCCTGTCATACCTTCCTAGCTGCCTCTGCATATGAAATCCTACCTTCCCTTCTCACCTGCTGGACAACTACCTCTCGTTTCATCGCCTCACAACCCCAATACGCTACACTATGCTTCCCACCACAACTACAACACCTCGGCTCCACTCCCTGCTAACACTCCCCATACGTATGCTCCCCACTACATCTACCACATCTCTGCCCCTTCCTACATAACTTAGCTATATGTCCAAACTCCTGGCAAACTCCCTAACCCTATATGCCAAATACCCTAAAAATACCTCTTTCAGACTAACCTCACCCTCAAACTGAATGACTATCGTCCCTGTCTCCTCCTTCTCTGCCCCTCTCTTAATCCTTTCTACACTTTCCCATTACGTTTGTTACTCCTCAACTCTCCTAACAACTGCTCTTCACCAACCTTAATTGGAATCCCACTAATTACCCCCTTGCAACCACCATCCCTTTTCTCCCCTACTATCACTACTCTACAGACATTCACTTTGCCAATGCTGTTAATTTCCCTTGCCTTCTCTACCTGCACTACACTTACACATCCTATAAACAAGTTCCCATCCCCCAACATCCTTGCGTACCTTACCTCTCCTAACTGCGCTTTAATGATTCTTGACAGCTGTCTCGGCTCTATATTCCTAACTCTGTCTTCTCCCTCAAATCGCACCACTACATTCAACCCTTCTACAAAATCCTTCCCTCTACCCTCATCCTCTGACCCACTCAAGCTATCTCCCCTCTCTTTCTTCCTCTTACTCCCCTTCCCCTCACTTACCCTACTCTTCTTCTCCACCTTCGTCCACCCTTCTCCCCCGATCTCCTCTCCCTCACTACACTCCATACTGTCACTATCCGTCTCCTTTTCCTTGGCTGAAGTCTCCGTCACCTCACTTCCCTCTCCACACGTCGCACCCCAAGGGGACACTGGGCTCGCACCCGGCGACTCGCGTCTGTGAGGATTCGCCTGTTCCCTGGACCTTTATTCCCTGTCTCCTCACCTCACCAGCCCCCACCTTTGGACTTTCCCTGTCTACTCTCCTCAACAGCCCCCACCCTTGCGATGTTTTACTCTTCTCTACTCTTCACCAGCCCCCACCCTTGGACTACCTTTCGCAGCTGTCATAGTTTATGATTAGCGCCCCAGAGGGCTTTAAATACCTGGACCTCCCTCCAGTCCTGGTCGGGTCGTTCTTGTTACTACAATCTACTGCCGCGTCTCCGGCGTGAGACGTCGTGCCACCCCTGTACTTCACCACCTGTCGCCGTTTGCCTGGAGTGGGACGCCGTCTACGCTCTCTAATTCTCTACGGGAGGTTTTCCAGTGTTCCCACTCCAGACGTCAAGCCGGCGCGCATCGCTTCCTAATTCCACGGGAGGATGCGTCTCTTCGCCCCGGTCCCCTGGGACCCCTGTGTTCTGCGCTGCCCGTCTGCAGCATCGGAGGTGGGATCTCCGTGCCAGGCCTGGAGTGGTGTTCCCACTCCAGACGTCAAGCCGGCGCGCTCCCACTCCAGACGTCAAGCCGGCGCGCTCCCACTCCAGACGTCAGGCCGGCGCGCATCGCTTCCTAGTTCCACGGGAGGATGCGTCTCTTCGCCCCGGTCCCCTGGGACCCCTGTGTTCTGCGCTGCCCGTCTACAGCTTCCGAGGAGGATCTCCGTGCCAGGCCTCCGCCGTCGGGCCCCTGGTCCCCGTGCCAGGCCTCCGCCGTCGGGCCCCTGTTCCTCATCCCTGTAAGCAGCTCTGGCCCTCGCCCTGTCCAAGGCCTTAACCCTTTCTCTGTCCCTGTCTCCAGCCCGCCTCTCCGGGCCTCTGTCCCTGTCCCCCTCTCCAGTGCCCCTGGTCCTGGTCCTTGACATTTTGCCCTGGCCCTTTTCCTTAGCCTTAGTCCTTTAGCCTGTTCACCTCTTAAAGGCACAGTGCCGCATTTTCCCTATTTTCTTGTTTCTAGTGTTTTTGTGTTCTCCCTTAAAGGGACAGTGCCGCTTTTTGTTATGTAATGAATAAATGCCCTGTTTTGGCTTACTCTCATACCTGTCTTGTGTTGTGCGATTGGGGTCGGTTACAAACCATAACAGTACGACCCGACCAGTCGACGACCCCAGCCCAGCACAGACAGTGTATGTGAGTTAGCCCTTGTTAGTTCCCCTGTTAGTTCCCCTGTTAGTTCCCCTGTTGACTCCCCTGGTAGCCTCGTTAGCTCCCCTGTTAGCTATCCTGTTCCCCACTGCTAGGACTGCCCCTTCAGCTAGCAAGGTCAGTCTCCCCACTGCTAGGACTGCCCCTTCAGCTAGCATGGTCAGTCTCCCCGCTGCTAGGACTGCCTCTTCAGCTAGCAAGGTCAGTTTCCCCACAGCTAGGACTGTCCTTCCAGCTAGCTTGTTCTCCTTTGCTAGTCCAGCCCTGTCTGCTAGCCTAGCTCCGGCAGCTAGCGCAGCCTCTATGCTTATGTAGCAGTACAGCTAGCATAGGCCCTGTAGCTAGCAATGCTCTGGCAGCTACCCAGTCCCTCTGCTAGCCCCACTTTAGGTGTAGCTTCCCCTGCTAGCATGGCCCAGTTTTTTTTTGTTTGTTGCTTTATCATGTCCCCTGCACCGCTGTCTGATTTTTTGGGTCGCCCGGTGGCTCCCGTGGAGGGGGAGGTACTGTGATGATTCGCCTGTTCCCTGGACCTTTATTCCCTGTCTCCTCACCTCACCAGCCCCCACCTTTGGACTTTCCCTGTCTACTCTCCTCAACAGCCCCCACCCTTGCGTTGTTTTACTCTCCTCTACTCTTCACCAGCCCCCACCCTTGGACTACCTTTCGCAGCTGTCATAGTTTATGATTAGCGCCCCAGAGGGCTTTAAATACCTGGACCTCCCTCCAGTCCTGGTCGGGTCGTTCTTGTTACTACAATCTACTGCCGCGTCTCCGGCGTGAGACGTCGTGCCACCCCTGTACTTCACCACCTGTCGCCGTTTGCCTGGAGTGGGACGCCGTCTAAGCTCTCTAATTCTCTACGGGAGGTTTTCCAGTGTTCCCACTCCAGACGTCAAGCCGGCGTGCATCGCTTCCTAATTCCACGGGAGGATGCGTCTCTTCGCCCCGGTCCCCTGGGACCCCTGTGTTCTGCGCTGCCCTTACTACAGCTTCCGAGGAGGATCTCCGTGCCAGGCCTCCGCCGTCGGGCCCCTGGTCCCCGTGCCAGGCCTCCGCCGTCGGGCCCCTGTTCCTCATCCCTGTAAGCAGCTCTGGCCCTCGCCCTGTCCAAGGCCTTAACCTTTTCTCTGTCCCTGTCTCCAGCCCGCCTCTCCGGGCCTCTGTCCCTGTCCCCCTCTACAGTGCCCCTGGTCCTGGTCCTTGACATTTTGCCCTGGCCCTGTCCCTTAGCCTTAGTCCCTTAGCCTGTTCGCCTCTTAAAGGCACAGTGCCGCATTTTCCCTATTTTCTTGTTTCTAGTGTTTTTGTGTTCTCCCTTAAAGGGACAGTGCCGCTTTTTGTTATGTAATGAATAAATGCCCTGTTTTGGCTTACTCTCATACCTGTCTTGTGTTGTGCGATTGGGGTCGGTTACAAACCATAAAAGCGTCCCTCCTGACACAAGCCCTCATACCATTCGCTCCCATCTCGATTTACCCAAAACCCTGGACAGTCTTCCACTGGCCAGGGCCAATCACGAGGACGCCACTCTCCCAGCCGGTAACCTGCATCGTTTGCCTTCCACCACCGATCACTCCCCTTCATGTCCGATCGCCACCAAAACTAGTTCAAAATCGCTGCGGACCGTCGTCACAACCAAACTGTCTCCAAAACAGGAAGTCACCAGACACTCGACGACATCAGTCATCCACTGCTCTTCCCACTCATCAAGCAGCCGCACCATGCATCCACGGCTGCCAGCTATCAACTAATCATCCGTCTACAAATACTCAGCTCAAACTCCAAGACTTCACCAGAGCACTGGCCAGATCACTTCCGGTCGGACTGATAGCATGTGGAGTGGTCTGGTAGTGGAATTAGTTGCTAGCAGTGTTAATTTTGGCAGCTATTTTCATTTTAGTTTTAGTCTTAGTCATGTGTCAAGTGCTCCTTTTTCGTTTTCATCATATTTAGTCATCTGCATTTATTTTTCATTTAGTCAGTTTTAGTCAACTAAATGTCTGAGCATTTTAGTCTTAGTCAGTGTTAGTCTCGATTTTGTCTTTTTTGTTTTTGTCTAGATTTAGTCGCAGAAAACTGATGATTTTTGTCTAGTTTTCACGAATGAAAAAAAGGCATTTTATATTTTTATATTGTAAATAATGCAATTCTATTTATTAAGTATAGTCTAGCCAAAACCCTATCAGCTGATTCACAATAAGTTCAGTAGAAGGCTAGAAGCCCAATAGTAACCAAACATTCCTTGAAATGGTCAATAGATTCAGAAATAGTCAGACATGGAATGGAACATATTCTGATTTAAATTGCTTATTTTTTTTTAACCAACAAAGGAACATTAGGATAGTGTAAATACACAGTACACACTGATTGCAATTCTCACTGGGACCTACTGTACAAATTTCACACACGTCACACACACATTCCCTTTTGTCCCTTGAGTCATACCGTAGATCGCCAACGTCACTTTAAAATTAAAATGGCGGCCCCCATCAGAGCATTCGGCTAACAACATTAGCTTAGCGAACCTGCCACCGCACTTCTATGTGCATAAAGTGTGGTAACAAAATATCACAGCCCCTAAGACTGGGAGCATTCTAACTCTACTGAGCATGTACCCAACATTATATGAAAAATAAAAAGTCATTACGGCGTTTTAGTGCACTTCAAGCGCTAAAGGGATTCATAACTTATAGCAGGGTCAATCTCAGTGTTAGTACTCATCTGTTTCTTTTCTTTTCATACCTTTTTAAGTGAACGTGGTCTTGTCCTTGTTGTATCCATGTGTAATGTTGATAGTAGTGGCTGTACACAGATGAAAGAGAGCAAGTCTGTGTCTGGGATATAGGTCCCGACTCCCAGGCTATTAGCCTAGCCATCCTCTCAGCCTCAGTCGTCTTAAATGCTATGTTCTTTTGGTAGAACTGTTCGGCTGCCGCAGGAGTGTTGAGAGAGTAGCAGATTCCGTTCATGGTTATTGGTATAAACTGTAGTCATGAGAGACCTGGGACGCGGTTTTTAGCCTCACGTATGTTATGTAGCTTGGCTTTTAGCCATAAACGCTGCTGAGTTTAACCCGGAAACGGAAATGTGAAATGCTGAAATAATAACGTGACTTATTCTAAAAGTTATAATTATTTTGTCTCATCTTGTTTTAGTCAACATAAATTAAGAGATAATTCGTCATGGTTTTTGTAAACAAAATTTTTGTGTCCTCAGTTGTGGTCAACGATATTTAATTAATAATTTAGTGATGTTGGCGTCACATGGTGTTCAATAACGTGACGTCACGTCTCGTTGTCGTTGCGGGAAAAAGCTTTGTTGACGAAGATCTTTCGTCATCAAATTCGTTGACAAAATTAACATTGGTTGCTAGCGAGGAATGGTGGAAGTCCGCGGCCATGGCAGAGGCTCGATCCATGTCAGGGGGAATGTCACTCGAGTGGCGCCGTTGGGCAATAATGTGAACAGAGACTTTGCAGAGAAGATGCGCTGTCTTGTGAGGCGTGGGTCTGGCTGGGAGGAAGAGCAGATAGAGATGGAGTTAGGTAGGGAAACTCGATTGAGTAAGAAGAGGGCTGAGTTCAGGTTAGCCGTGGTAGCGGAGAGGGGAGTGGAGCAGGCAGAGCAGGGGGAGGTGAGGGTCGGAGGGAGATGAAATGTATTGTAGTAGTACGGTTTGGGGAGGAGGAGCAGAAAGTGATGAAAGGGATGAGCCCATTGGTGCTGACCAAAGAACTGAGCGGGCAGCTGGGGAAAATAGAATATGCGAGGGTCCTACCTGATGGGAACCTGTTGGTCTCATGTCTGGATGAGGGGCAGGCTGAGAAGGCTAAAGGAATGGCGAAGGTTGAAAAGCTTATGATGGTGCAAGTGGGTAAGGTGGGGCAGTGGAGAGGGACAGGCAGTAAGGGGGTGATAGCCGGGGTGCCGAAGGACTTGAGTGAGGAAGAAATAAAAGTGAATGTTCAGGGAGGTACGCTAGTCAGTGTAAGTAGGATGCCAATGACTAGAGATGGGAGGAAGGAGCCTAGTGAGGCAGTGTTACTGGAGTTTGAAGGAGAGGGGCTGCCTGGAAGAGTGAATCTGGGGTTTATGAGCTACTCACAGCACACACATCCACACGTACACACTCACTTTAAATAAACAACTCACTGTAGCACCCACTTTACCCACTTTAGACACTTTAACACACTTTATATTTATTGGTAAAGAGATTTGCACTACAACTCATACCTCATTTCACCTTACCATAAGTTGTACCTCATCCCATTTCTGCATTGTACTGTATATTGTATTGTAACTCAGTTACTCTTTTGTTCTACTCTGTATTGTGTATTTTATATATGTATATTTAACACTTTTGTTTACACTTGTTTATGTACTTTTGACTTTTCTACTTTATCTATTTTTATCTAGCTTACTCTCAGGAGCAAAACAGAAAAAAGCATTTCATATAAAAGTATTCTGTATTTTTGTATGACAACTTATAAAGAAACTTGAAACTTGAACTCTGTGAGGGCTTGGTGATGTGCCGAGGGCGCTGCGGTGCTACAACTGCCAGCGTTTTGGCCATATGGCCCGGGATGTAGGGAAAACAGGAGGTGTGCGAGGTGTGGGGGGGACCATGAGTATGGGGAGTGCGGAGTAGGGGTGATAGAAGCTAGGTGCTGCAGCTGTGGTGTTGAGCACAATGTGGCATCTGGGGGCCGTGAGGTCATGAGGAGGGAGTTGAATGTCCAGATGGTGAGAGTGGAAGGTTGGCTCTCATATGCTCAGGCAGCGAAGGCGGTAGGGGGAGGAGGTGGAGAGGCCAGCAGGCAGGAGGCGAGGGAGGCAGTGGTGGTCGGTGAGGTGGATAGGCGGCTGTCAGGTAGGATATACGTGGAGAAGAAGGTGCTGGTGACTTGTATAGCTGGGGTGATCAATAGCACATACAGGGTCACATATAAGACTACAAAGACCCAGCTGGTAGTGAAGGCAGCAATTAGATGGGAGGCCAAAGGTCTCTAGAGGCTTCCGTTAATGAAATGATTGATCTGGTTTTACAGAGTATATATTTTATTGTAATATGAACTACATAATATACTATAATAACACATTTCCGTTTGTTGGCAACGGTTTTTGGGTCATATCTTTATGAAAATTAATGTGTTGATATGATAAAAACTACCTACGTTTGTGAAAAGGGGCGTTGCTGCGGAACCAATCAAAACGCGTTACAACGTCAGGTGACTTGATTTCTCCCAATGACATTCTTCAAGCCCTGGAACCAGGAAGTAAATATTGCTACTCGTTTGTTGACAACACTGGATAGCTCTGCATTCGGTAAGCTCTCAATTGATTACTATTACTATTGAAATGCATTTTTACTTAACTTTACAGCATTATTCAAACGTGATAGGAAGTTATGAGTCATCAGCAGTTTATATGCAGTCCGTTTTGACGTCCGATTACACATTGGAAAATGTTGTAGCCAGCTCACAAAGACTAACGTTACGTTAGCATTTTAACTTTCTCAGATAGCAATCTAACATTACGTTAGTGTAAATCAAACAACTCTAACCCAATACTAATAATAGTAACTTGTTTCACATTCTTGCTGTGTGTTACACTATGGTAATAGCGGTCTGTGTTGTTGCCTGTGACGTTAGAAATTTGACGTTGTCACAACCGTTACATATGTACAAAATATACTGTCTCATAAATATACTCTTCCAATATATAAATATACATATAAATATATTGTTTTAGATGCTGTCACTATGAATTACAAATGGGGGGCCCTGATGTAAACAAGACAAACGTCTTTCTCTGGTCTGCATCCCCTTAACAATTGTTTGATACTTTTCTGGACTCTTTGTATCATAAACAGTACTGTATTTACAAATCTGGTATGTCATAATTAAATGTATAGATGTAGCAGTAGGCCTACTGTATCTGTATGTCATGCATGTCATATATGTTATGATGAATTGAAAATGGGGGACCCTGATGTAAACAAGATGAAAGTCTTTCTCTGGTCTGCATCCCCTTAACAATTGTGTGTATTGAGCTGTACTGTACTGTACCCATAGATCTAACGTTAATATCACGTTAACAATCTAATGGCTAGCAAGCTCATCTGTGACGTCGGTATGGCTTAATACAGTGCGAAATACAATCTTATAGTAAGAAACAAAACACAAGTTGAACATAGTTTTGAGCGTTTTATTACAATAGTATTCAGGTCGGATAGATAGAAGTTAATATCACGTTAACCATCTAAAGCTCATCTGTGACTCGGAATGGCTTAATACAGTGCGAAATACAATCTTATAGTAACAAAACAATACACAAATTGAACATAGTTTTGAACGTTTTATTACAATAGTATTTACTGTCTCATGTTGCGATGTATAATCCAGCTAGCGTTCCAGTCAGATTCTCCGTTGTTCTTGTTGACAATTTTGGGGTCCGTACTTCCCGTTTCTGTATCCTGATTGGTTTATCAGCTAGAGGTGTCCAAAGATATGCATGAACAACCAGACGGCTGGCCAACAAACGTATTTTGACTCAACATAATAACTAGATATCACACACAAAGAATTGTGTAGTCTGCCAACATGGATCAATCAAGTTCACTTTAGACAGACTCGGCCTCCCATCTAAATGAGTCATTTGGGAGTAGAGGGGCTGGCGTGGGGGGAGGTGCAGGGGGACCTTCAGAAGGCAGTGTAGTATTGAGTGATGTGATTTGATTATATTACGGATACCCATTAGCTGGTGCCATAGCAACCAGCTAGTCTTCCTGGGGTCCACACAAAAAATACAAAAAAAGTAATTGCAAAACTAAATTATTAAAAGTCAGTACTCAACACACAATGCATAATGAAACTAATTAAGATGGCTCAAATTACATGCAAGCACAGAAACAGAAAACAAAACGAAATACTTTAGTGTTAAATACAAGATTATATTTAAAAGTGAATCTACTGTAAATGCAGCAGAGGTTTTGAGGCAGGTTATTCCAAAGAGTTAATGCTCTAAAAATGAAAGATCTCCATAAAGCGTTGGTTTTTGGACCTGGCAATTCAAGCTGCCCACTCCTGGAACCTCTAGTGTAATGCGCATGCACAGTATTACTAAAAACAATCTGTTTATGTATAAAAACAGGAGTTTTACTGCTCATGACCAACTTGAACAGCACAAGTATTTTCAACATTAAGCCAAGAGAGGCAGGCATGCATACGGTTCACATTAGACCTTAGTGAACAGCCCAGTACCAGTGGGGGAGGGGGAGATAAGGCGATGGTGGTGATAGGGGTTTTTGAGAAGTGTGGGGGTGTATGACAGGGTGTGAGGGACATGGGGGTTAGGGATGGAATCTACGTAGAATAGCTGAAATGCATGCAATGCATAGTGTGTGGGGTATATAGTATAGTGTAGATGAAGGATGATGGGGATGGGGAATATTGTGGTTGTAGGAAGTTGTTTTGTAGGTTAGCTTCAGGGTTAGAGAGGGGAGCCTGGAGACTGGCCCACACCCCGGGTCGGTAGGTGGCGGTAATGCCGTAAATAGTTGGTGGCCGAACGCCGTAAAACCCCAAGTAGAAGAAGAAGAAGACTTCACCAGATTGTAGATTCAGATAACCCAGTCAATCTATGTTCTTGCTCCTCATGATATATCTTATCCGTCTGGCGAGATGAAGCTTCATGGTGGTTAACTTGCTCTACTGTGCCATCAAGTGTACAATACATGTAGAACAGGCAGAGTGATTATAATGATACCATGGCTTTGGTGTGTGAAGCTTTGAATTGTGTTTATTTCTTTATTTCTTTATTTCAGATCCCCATTAGTCACTGCCTCAGCAGCGACTATTCTTCCTGGGGTCTGGATCCAAACATATAAAATTAAACAAGAATAATCAATAAAATGTGTTGAATGATGATGCCAATAAACAAATACTATTGTGTGTTTTTCTGACAGAATGATGGCAGGGACAGAGGAGAGAGTGCTTGTGTTACAACATTCTATTCATTAGTATAGTATTTTTCTGACAGAAGGATGTCATTATTATTACTCTACTAGGACCCGAACCTTGATCTGCAGCCGACTATTTCCTGTACCTTGAATCATCATGAATGATGGCTCAGTGGCTCAGGAGGTGGAGCAGTCGTTTGGGAATCTGGAGGTTCCCGGTTCGATTCCCGCGTGTTGAAGTGTCCTTGAGCAAGACAATTAACCCCTAATTGCATCCGACATGCAGGTTGGCACCTTGCATGGCCGCCTCCACCATCGGTGTGTGAATGTGTGAGTGAATGGGTAAAATGTGAGGAACAAATTGTAAAGCGCTTTGACGTTGATCACACAATACATATAGTAGGAGCTAGTTTAATTAAGGGTGCTGATCCTATTATTTTTGTTATATTATATGCGTCTCTCTGTCTCACTAAACAACAAATATTTGCATTGCCAGTGACCATATTCACATGGCAGCTAAAATACTGTGATAAAACACAACATTAGCTAAAATACTGTGATAAAACACATTAGCTAAAATACTGTGATAAAACAAAACAGGCAATTTCTTGCAATGTCACTGTGGTTGCACCTTGTAAAATAATAATAGTTGGTTGTTGAGTAATTTCCAAAGCTCACATGGTTTGTTTATGTTTTCCTCAGTTTTGACATTGACAATGGTGACAATGACAAGAGAATACATTCTACGCGCCAGAAGGCTGGCCACAGGTTAACTACAGGCTAGGTTAGGCACTGCACAGTTGTTTCCTCATTAAGTGTATACTTCTTCCTACTCCTTTTCGAACATGTAAATTGAGTTACGTTTTGTTTCTGTTTATTTATAATTTTTTTCCATTTCATTTCAAGAGATCAATGATTTGTTTTGATTTTATATTGTTTGTATTTACATGTTCGAAATAAAGATTTCAAATCAAATAAAAAAATGTATTGGTAGTCAAACAAGGTGAAAATGGCCAATAGAGAACATTAAATACTTAATCTACAAACATACTGTTCTAACAGCACAATATTGATGTAATTAGTTGATTTGCACATTTTCTTTTAATGCATAGGTTTATAAAACATGCAGAGGTAAAACACAGACCAGGTTGTCAAAAAAGAAAATAAATCATCGAATTATAACGGAGATGATTGAGTAGACCCTTTGATAGCAGATACGGTTTGAAAATGTGAAAAATACTGTCAGAAAATAATAATTGCAGCTTTACATTATGTGTATTACTGTATATTGTGCCAAATTTAAGTTTGATCTCAGTGGTGATCTACTATATTTCTATTGTTTTGCACTTAAATAAATGTGACCAGGCTGATACTCAATACATAAGACCCAGAATTAACTGGAAAAGCTAATGAAAAGAGACTGAAATACCAAAAACATGATTTTATTGACAATTCATAAAACAAAAGGCTGGACATAATGAAGCAGGGGTGAAGTTGTTACGTGCCCCCGTGGGGAGACGCAACACTAGGCCACAGACAGGATCGGTGAGGATGCAGTGACACAAAACACCATAGACGGGTTGTAAAATAACAATATTTATTTTACACAAGTGAGGATCAGCAACACAGAGAGCAAAGAGGACCTACCAGTGAGCACCAAATAATATCAAAATAAAACAAAGCCCCCCCCCCCTTTACAGGCGCGGACGCCCCAAAGTACAGGAGGTGGTGCTCACTCTAAGCTGGTGTCTTTAACAGTGGTTCTCCTACGTGATGCAGGTGTAGACCCCAGGGTATCTTCACTGCCCTCAATGTCCCTGTGTGCGAAACAAAAGGTTAATATATAAGAAAAACAATCACCATAAGCTGGGTGACGAGAAATACATAAATACAGAAACAGGTTATGGGTAAAACAGAAATGTACAACAGGCAGGATCACAAAACGGTACAATACTATAGGGAATTGCTAGAAAACCAGAGCCTTGACCAGCTCTCACACAAACAACAGCTCCACAGAGCTTTCTACTAGCTCATGCACCAAAACATGAGCTCAACAGAGCTTTCAACTAGCTCAAGCACCAATCATGAGCTCAACAGAGCTTTAACTAGCTCATGCACTAAACATGGGCTCAACAGAGCTTTAACTAGCTCATACACAAAAAACAATGAGAGCTCTACCACAACACCACCAGATATAATTACCCACATACACCGACAGAGCTCTAGCTAACAATGCATACACAGGGATTATATGAAGGGATGTGGAGGCCAATTAGGCTGATGAGCCTCAGCTGTGGTTGCTGCTGCTTCTTCTGTTGGTTGGAGTGGAATGGTGATTGACCCTGAGAGGTAGATAGATTATATAGGAGGGAGACAAGAAAACACTACAACCTGCCTAATAATAATAACCCACACAATATAATATTACATGCATACATAATACATAATGAAATAAGGAATGAAATAAGGACAGAGTCCGTAACAGAAGTATATTGAATTTAATACAAAAATAGAATAAACAATGAATGAACAAGCAAAGAAAATAGTTATGGTAGTTAAAACCTCCTCCACCCGACGGGACCGGTACCGGTCCCGAAATGACACCGGTCATAAATCAATATTTTTTAGACTGCTCTATAAAAGTTGCGACATCACTAACATGTGACAACAGCATGTAGAATGTATATTATCATCCATACATATAGCAATAGGTTAAAAGTGTCATTAGATAGATTTAACTTTTCGATTTGGTCCACTCTATTCCGAGAGGGCAACCATTTTGGAAATTTTGAACCATGGGAATTGTAGTTTATTTGCGGCCATTTTGTAATAGACATCGCTAGCTGTCGATCAGCGGTGGCATTTTTCAAAACGACACATCCTGTAAATTTCTATGGGGTTCAAGGTTCAAAGTTCTGTATGGATTATTTCAATAACAGTTCATATTCGGGATAATTCTACCACAAAAGGTAACGTTTTTGACAAATATTGAAACGCAGTTAGTTTCTCCTCCCTATTGTTAGCATGTAGCAACAATTAGATCTGAAATTAGTTTAAAAATGTTTGCACTGTGGTGAAAATAAAAAAGTACAGTAGATTTCATTATCTGTTCTTATGCACACCTGGTGATACTAAATCCATATTGAACTCTGGCATTTGAAAGATAATATATGTATATATATATATAAATGTGCAAATTGGGTATAATAAGGTAATTTATATATATATATTCTATAATAATATTTCAAATGGCATTGGTCCTGATAGGAGAATTCAGTACTGTATCTACAGAACCTTCCGTTTAATCATCTTCCCTTTATTAATTTCCTTCGATTTTTTTGTACATGTGATCTCAAGAAGGTACTGAACTTAAAAACTGAGTTTTTAATGTTTGGTCATTATTAGCATGGTGTTATTCACTGTCAAAGATGCAAAGAAAGATCATAATTCATATTGTTATTTGTTTCATCACAATTTAAGCAAGCCTAGTAATAGACACAATATTTCTGACACTGTGAATACATTCCCTGAGGTCCATAGATGTCCCTAGATACCAATAATATGCAAATGGCCCTTGTAGAAGTGGAGCAATATTCCATTTACCTAGGTATATATTTTAGGCAGATTTTCAGAAAATATTCCACGGTGGGACAGGTTATGTGTAAAAAGAGGAAATTGTCACAAAATGTTACCACATTTTAAAAATAAATAAACCACCACTACACACAAACCAAACCAAAGAACCAAATATTGAACTACTCACAGCAAACTAAGGGGACTCAAACCCAACAATAAAGCAAGATGTCTTCTCTACCGCTCAGTCCCTCCTTAAGCACAGCAAAAAGACCCAGAAGGAAAATAAAACAGAAAATAATTCAAATTGATTATTAGTATTATTAAAGGCACTAAAATAGAATATGTCTGTGGAAAACAGCCAGCGATTGGCTCCTCTATTTGAGTATTTATATAAAAAAAAAAAAAAACAGAAACATGTTGATGTCACAGGTTGGCAGCTCCCCGTGTTAACAACTTTTAATACTTGACTGTCATTTTAACTTGTTTTGCTCACAAACTTCTGTGTTTTGATTCTAGACATAAAATTGGTGTTTGAAGATTAGGGTCAGAAGTTCGTCTGATAAGGATCACAATAGTTGGATTTCTGTCCAGTATGAAACCATATTTCTACAGTTTTAGGGTTTGACAAATGTATGGATAATATGCTGGTGCCTCTTTAAGTTTGAAGAGGTGATGAAGCCCTGCCCACACTTGTCACGGTGTTAGGGCTTCTCTGCTGTATGAATGCGTTGATGTATCTTTAAATATCCAATTGTACTGAAGCTCTTCTCACACTGGTCACAGTGGTAGGGCTTCTCTCCTGTATGAATGCGCCGGTGTATCTTTAATTCTCCAGATGTTTTGAAGCTCTTCTCACACTGGTCACAGTGGTAGGGCTTCTCTCCTGTATGAATACGCTGGTGTATCTTTAATTCTCCAGATTGTTTGAAGCCCTGCCCACACTGGTCACAGTGGTAGGGCTTCTCTCCTGTATGAATGCGTTGATGTATCTTTAAATTTCCAAATATACTGAAGCTCTTCTCAGTGGTAGGGCTTCTCTCCTGTATGAATACGCCGGTGTATCTTTAATTCTCCAGATGTTTTGAACCTCTTCTCACACTGGTCACAGTGGTAGGGCTTCTCTCCTGTATGAATACGCCGGTGTATCTTTAATTCTCCAGATGTTCTGAAGCTCTTCTCACACTGGTCACAGTGGTAGGGCTTCTCTCCTGTATGAACACGCTGGTGTGTCGTTAAAGCACCAGAGTAGCTGAAGCCCTGCCCACACTGGTCACATTGGTAGGGCTTCTCTCCTGTATGAATACGCTGGTGTATCTTTAATTCTCCAGATGTTTTGAAGCCCTGCCCACACTGGTCACAGTGGTAGGGCTTCTGTCCTGTATGAATGCGTTGATGTATCTTTAAATATCCAAATTTACGGAAGCTCTTCTCACACTGGTCACAGTGGTAGGGCTTCTCTCCTGTATGAACACGCTGGTGTGTCGTTAAAGCACCAGAGTGCCTGAAGCCCTGCCCACACTGGTCACAGTGGTAGGGCTTATCTACTCTATGAATACGCTTGTGTATCTTTAATTCTCCAGATTGAGTGAAGCTCTTCCCACATTGGTCACAGTGGTAGGGCTTCTCTCCTGTGTGAAAATGCTTGTGTATCTTTAAATTATAAGATTTAGTGAAGCTCTTCCCACACTGATCACAGTGGTAGGGCTTCTCTCCTGTATGAATACGCTGGTGTATCGTTAATGTTCCAGATTGAGTGAAGCTCTTCCCACATTGGTCACAGTGGTAGGGCTTCTCTCCAGTATGAATACGCTGGTGTATCTTTAATTCTGCAGATGTTTTGAAGCTCGTCCCACACTGGTCACAGTGGTATGGCTTCTCTCCAGTATGAATACGTTGATGTCTTTGAAGATCGCCCTTTCTGATGAAGTTTGTTCCACATTGGCCATAGTAGTGAGGTCTCGACTCAGCCATTATCTCTTTGTCGTTGGGGAGCAATGCAGCGATTGTACCTGGAGAACCGAAAAGCATTCCAATGAAGAACTCAGATTGTGTGTTTTGAATTTGGGTTAGTTTATATTTCTTGTTGTCCAACTGTTCTTTTATTTGTGATTTAAAGGTAATCTGAGTAATCTGTAATTTGATCAAACAGTGACCTTTAGACAAAAGAGCCCTGCTTTGTATTGTACTTGTGCACTTTAAGTAAACATTTATTGCTGTTGTTCTGTAAAGTAATTCAGAATATTACTGAACTGAATCTGCTCCAAAATGGTTTTGAAAACTGGTATTGGGTGGTCATTGTACAAATAAACTCTTACATATATTGAAGACAAATAAACAGACATTCAGGCATATTTAGACTGGTTTTCTTGGAAACACAGAAAGAAAAATACAGAAAATAAGAGAAGCTCTGCAATGTTGTGAAAACAATCCAATACATTTGTACTTACAGATGTTGTGGTGTCGACAGCCTGATCCGTTTTCAGAAGCAAATTTTGATCCAGATGGTTATCAGTAGAAAGTCTTGGTCCAGTATTTATGGTTGAATGAGTATGTCAGTCTGGAAAACAGCCCTGGTCTTATACAAGAGACAAGAGTTGAGAATTTAGCTGCTTGTAACTGATCGGCCAATCACAAGAACAATAATAGACACCTCCATCAAACCTCCTCTAATCATCTTGGAAGACTACACTTTGTACCACTACTGAATCTGCACTTGGATATATCTTTGTTTTATTTGTACATATTGTACTTTATTATTTAAATCCTTTGTCTCTTACAAGATACTGGTTTATCATTTAGCACAATTCCTTTTTCCTAGCATAATCCTTAGTGGGACTTTTCATTTAAGTGTATCTAGGAAATGTATCGATTGGATTTATTCCATGGCATTGGGCAACATCGAATGGAATCAAAGACACTGGTGCTCAAGTTTAACGTGGGAAATAGGAATCAACATTTTATTATTGACCATCAGTTAGCTGCAGTGACTGAAACTGAATCTTGGATTTTGCCACCAGATTACAAAAAAGTTATTGGTCAGGTCAGGATATTGTTTTAAAGGGAGTAATCTGGTTGCCGATGTCAGGGAAGCTAGATCTCTAATAATAAAAAATTGTACCTCTTCACCATAGCTTGCTTGGACTCATTGCATCCAGACTGTGGTTGTTCTGCACTATTGCATTATTTGACTCAGTCTATTCTATTTGACTCTTTTATTACCGTCTATTTTAAAAATGACTGTCAAGACACCATTGAGTTGATTGAATATATTTCCTGCTGTGTGAACTTTGTAATGAAAGTGAAGCACTGCTCTGGGCTTTCTTATTATTTATTGTGACTCAAACGAATACAACAAGTAGACAACCAAGATAGTAGCAAGCCACTAAGGAGATATGCATACCTGACTGTCTTGCTTGCTGTCTGTGCAGTGTACTGCATACCCCCACACAATTTACACATGAAACTATACAGTGACAATGGAAATACCAGAGCCAATGGTCCAGTCATATGTAATAAGCATTTGTATAGCTGCTATAGCAAGTGAGATACAGTAGTCACGTCCATCTCATGATAGATTTGCAATTGAAAAGTCAATATTATGAGACTGAAGTACCCTCTAAACACGTATATAGCAGGGAACAATAAAAGTACTAAGGCTAAATGGGGGTAGTTAGTGTGACCAATCAGTGGCATTATTCATGCTGAATACATACAGACAATAACAACCGCATCAACTCTCACTCTCTTCCAACTCTCACTCTCTTCCAACCCACAGTTCTGAGAAAAGTAATTTAAGTGTAGTATCAAGCAGGGCTCTTTTGACTAGAGGTCACTGTTTAACAACATCACAGATTATACTTTTAAGCCTGAGCCATATTTTCAGAAATATTGTGTCTGTTACTATGCTTGAGTAAATTGTAATGAACCAAAGGAACATAATGATAACATTTCGACTGCTGTTTTGATAGGGTTAGGGTCTTTACTCTTTACATTTGAAAAATAAACGCAACATTAATTAATACAGACTGTATTGATCTATTTACGACGTGATATTAATTCCGTCCCAGTACCGGGCCCGTCAGGCTTAAAGTGAATCTGCTCCAAGATTGGGTTTGAAAACAGGTCAACTTTAGTTAAAATACTGGGCAGTTGCCTGCAATATTGTGGTTGTGTCTGTCATTGTACAAATAAACGTATATATATATTGAAGACAAATAAAAAACAGACATTCAGGCATGTTTAGATTGGTTTTCATAGAAACACAGAAAAAAAATCACAGAAAATAAGAGAGGCTCTGCAATGCCATGAAAACAATATAATACATAATTGTACTCACATATACAGATGGTGTCCACAGTATTATCTCTGACCAGATGGTCTTTAGTAGAAAGTCTTGGTCCAGTAGACAATGTGTTCTGCCACAGAGAGGTGTTCAAGTCAACCAGCAGACTATCCAGTCTTGATGGTTGAATGAGTACTTCAGTCTGAAAAACAGCCCTGTTCTTATACAGGAGAGAATAGTTTAGCATTTAGCCGCTTGGAACTGATTGGCCAATCAGAGGAACAATAGACACCTCCTCCATCAAACTGATATTTCCTCCTCCAATCATCTTGGAAGACAACACTTTGTACAATCACTATGTATCTGTGCAGTATCAGTACTTGGATATATTTTTGTTTTATTTGTACATATTGTAATTTAATGATTTTAATCCTCTCACTCTCTCTTTTACAACGTATATATATATATATATATATAGAAAATAGAATATTTCAGGTTCCAAATCATTATGTGTCTTTAGGAAATGTATTTGGTTCGAGTCCCAAGGCAAACAGGAATCAACATTTTATTAAATTGTAAATGGCTGCATTTTAATAGATTATGCCACCAGATTACAAAAAAGTTATTTGTCAGGTCAGGATATTGTCTTAAAGGGAGTAATCTGGTTGCAAATGTCAGTGAAGCTAGATGACCACCCGCATTTCACTGTATGCCCTGCTATGTATGTGACAAATAAACCTCTCGATTCTTGATCTTTAAATATATAAAAAAAAAAAAAAAAAACCTAAAACGTACACTGCATCAAGACTGTGATTGTTCTACACTATTGCATTATTTGACTCCATCTATTTTACTCTTTTATTACTGTCTATTTAAAAAATGACATAGAACTGTCAGACACCATTGAGTTGATTGAATATATTTCCTGCTGTGTGAACTTTGTAATGAAAGTGAAGCACTGCTCTGGGCTTTCTTATTATTTATTGTGACTAAAACAAATACAACTTTAAGTTGACAACCACGATAGTAGCAAGCCACTAAGGAGATATGCATACCTGACTGTCTTGCTTGCTGTCTGTGCAGTGTACTGCATACCCCCACACAATTTACACATGAAACTATACAGTGACAATGGAAATACCAGAGCCAATGGCCCAGTCATATGCAATAAGCATTTATATTGCAAGTGAGATACTGTGGCCACGTCCATCTCATGATAGATTTGCAATTGAAAAGTCAATATTATGAGACTGAAGTACCCTCTAAACACGTATATAGCAGGGAACAATAAAAGTACTAAGGCTAAATGGGGGTAGTTAGTGTGACCAATCAGTGGCATTATTCATGCTGAATACATACAGACAATAACAACCGCATCAACTCTCACTCTCTTCCAACTCTCACTCTCTTCCAACCCACAGTTCTGAGAAAAGTAATTTAAGTGTAGTATCAAGCAGGGCTCTTTTGACTAGAGGTCACTGTTTAACAACATCACAGATTATACTTTTAAGCCTGAGCCATATTTTCAGAAATATTGTGTCTGTTACTATGCTTGAGTAAATTGTAATGAACCAAAGGAACATAATGATAACATTTCGACTGCTGTTTTGATAGGGTTAGGGTCTTTACTCTTTACATTTGAAAAATAAACGCAACATTAATTAATACAGACTGTATTGATCTATTTACGACGTGATATTAATTCCGTCCCAGTACCGGGCCCGTCAGGCTTAAAGTGAATCTGCTCCAAGATTGGGTTTGAAAACAGGTCAACTTTAGTTAAAATACTGGGCAGTTGCCTGCAATATTGTGGTTGTGTCTGTCATTGTACAAATAAACGTATATATATTGAAGACAAATAAAAAACAGACATTCAGGCATGTTTAGATTGGTTTTCTTAGAAACACAGAAAAAAAATCACAGAAAATAAGAGAGGCTCTGCAATGCCATGAAAACAATATAATACATAATTGTACTCACATATACAGATGGTGTCCACAGTATTATCTCTGACCAGATGGTCTTTAGTAGAAAGTCTTGGTCCAGTAGACAATGTGTTCTGCCACAGAGAGGTGTTCAAGTCAACCGGCAGACTATCCAGTCTTGATGGTTGAATGAGTACTTCAGTCTGAAAAACAGCCCTGTTCTTATACAGGAGAGAATAGTTTAGCATTTAGCCGCTTGGAACTGATTGGCCAATCAGAGGAACAATAGACACCTCCTCCATCAAACTGATATTTCCTCCTCCAATCATCTTGGAAGACAACACTTTGTACAATCACTATGTATCTGTGCAGTATCAGTACTTGGATATATTTTTGTTTTATTTGTACATATTGTAATTTAATGATTTTAATCCTCTCACTCTCTCTTTTACAACGTATATATATATATATATATATATATATATATATATATATATATATATATATATATATATATATATATATATATATATATATAGAAAATAGAATATTTCAGGTTCCAAATCATTATGTGTCTTTAGGAAATGTATTTGGTTCGAGTCCCAAGGCAAACAGGAATCAACATTTTATTAAATTGTAAATGGCTGCATTTTAATAGATTATGCCACCAGATTACAAAAAAGTTATTTGTCAGGTCAGGATATTGTCTTAAAGGGAGTAATCTGGTTGCAAATGTCAGTGAAGCTAGATGACCACCCGCATTTCACTGTATGCCCTGCTATGTATGTGACAAATAAACCTCTCGATTCTTGATCTCTAAATATAAAAAAAAAAAAAAAAAAACTAAAACGTACACTGCATCAAGACTATGATTGTTCTACACTATTGCATTATTTGACTCCATCTATTTTACTCTTTTATTACTGTCTATTTAAAAAATGACATAGAACTGTCAGACACCATTGAGTTGATTGAATATATTTCCTGCTGTGTGAACTTTGTAATGAAAGTGAAGCACTGCTCTGGGCTTTCTTATTATTTATTGTGACTAAAACAAATACAACTTTAAGTTGACAACCACGATAGTAGCAAGCCACTAAGGAGATATGCATACCTGACTGTCTTGCTTGCTGTCTGTGCAGTGTACTGCATACCCCCACACAATTTACACATGAAACTATACAGTGACAATGGAAATACCAGAGCCAATGGCCCAGTCATATGTAATAAGCATTTATATTGCAAGTGAGATACTGTGGCCACGTCCATCTCATGATAGATTTGCAATTGAAAAGTCAATATTATGAGACTGAAGTACCCTCTAAACAAGTACATAGCAGGGAACAATTAAAGTACTAAGGCTGATGGGGGTAGTTAGTGTGCCCAATCAGTAGCATTATTCATGCTGAATACATACAGACAATAACAACCCCTTCAACTCTCACTCTCTTCCAACCCACACATCTGAGAAAAGTAATTTAAGTGCAGGATCAAGCAGGGCCCTTTTGCCTACAGGTCAATGTTTAATAACATTACAGTTTATACTTTTAACCTCTTAAGCCTGAGCCATATTTTCAGAAATATTGTGTGTCTGTTACTATTCTTGAGTAAATTATAATGAACCAAAGGAAAATAATGCTAACATTATCTGCTTAGAACTGATTGGCCAATCAGAAGAACAATAGAAACCTCCTCCATCAAACTGATATTTCCTCCTCTGCTCATCCAAGACTACACTTTGTATACTTACTGTATATTTGCAGTATATGGACTTGTATATATTTGAGTTTTATTTATACATATTGTACTTATTTATTTATTATAAAATTATTTAAATAGGCCTACTCTCTCTTACAAGATACTGGGTTATCATTTAACCTATTTTTTTTTCTTTTCTTTTTGAAAATATAATTGTTTGCCATATTTCATGTTCCAAATCAGACATAATCCTCAGTGGGACTTTTAATTATGTGTCTTTAGAAAATGTATTGATTTTATTTATTCCATGTCAAACATAGAGTTGAAGGATACAAATTAAAATCAAACTAGACTAAGACTAGTGCTCACGTTTAATGTGGGATACAGGAATCAACATGTTATTAGTATTGACCATCAGTTAGCTGGTGACTGAAACTGTGGTTCTTGGATTATGCCACCAGATTCAGGTCAGGATATGGTTTTACAGATGTGATTTCATGATCTTCAAAACATCAGATGTTGACAAGATGTATTTTATATTGATTCATGTAGGTCACAATTTATTTCACAATATAAACATTTATAATGCCTCTGCAGCCCAGTGCCCCTCCCTGCCTACCCCCAAACAATTTAAACATGAAACTATACAGTGACAATGGAAATACCAGAGCCAATGGCCCAGTCATATGTAATACGCATTTGTATAGCAAGTAAGATACTGTGGTCATATCCACCTCATGATAGATTTGCAGTATGATGCGACTGAAGTACCCTATAAACATGTAGGCCAACATAGCAGCAAACAATTAGGGTATTAAGGCTGAATGGGGTAGTTAGTGTGACCAATACAGTAGCATCATTAGGGATGGTACAGATCTCAGTATCGGTCCGATATGTATTGTGTATGTAAAATGTATTATCATTAATTTTCTCATTCTCACATTGCTAATGTCATTACTATTATTGTGGTATTGTGAGGTCTTATTATTGTATTTGTCTTGTTTTGTGTATACAAATCCACATCAATGAAAATATTTTATATAAAACGTTTATTTTTAGTTAAATTTTTTACATATCCATCATCCATCAGATGACCCGAGGGCGGGCCGTCACACATGTGCGCACATCAGAGCACTTTGCCCTCGTCTGTCGGCTTCAGGCTGTGTTTTCGCCGATTTGACACCCTACTCAACCTATTACACGCTTCCAATATCGGGTTACAAGACCAAACAACCAATGAGAGTTTTAATAGGAACCATGTTTTTGACTCTATGGTAATTATTCATTAAGAAGGTTATTTATTCATTTATTTCAGATATTGATTGAAGAAGTGTGTTTTAGTCGACGGCAAACGATTGGTCAGGTTTCTTCTGTCCTAACTGTGGTGTGAAGTTCGTTCCACCATTGAGGACCAATAATATAATGATGCATTTGAATATAATGAATCATAATGATGATGTTGAATCAGCAGAGTGAGTTCTTTCTCAACACAATCCAAGCTGTTCCTCATACTAGCTCTGGCTAGTTATGTAAATTAGATATTTTCTGTGTACATGGCTCACAACTCAAGAATGTATGGGTATAAACAATTAACTTTTGACTTTATTTTATACTTATCTATTTTTTTTTATCTAGCACACTCTCAGGAGCATAACAGAAAAAAAGTGTTTCATATAAAAGTATTCTGTATTTGTGTATGACAACTAATAAAGAAACTTGAAACTTGAACATATACCAGTAGAGGGCAGCAAGGAGCTATTGTGAACAAAGCATTGATTCTCCTCCCAAAATGAAAGCCTTGTTTTATCTCACCAACGTGATCATTGTAAATATTAGGGATGCACCGAATGGGAAATTCTTGGCCGAAACAGATACCGAAAATAGGAAACAGTTGGTCGAAAACCGAATGCCGAAAGGCCGAAAATGATTCATAGAATAGAATTTTCTTTTTACCAATGTTGTTCAGCTACCTGATTATGGAAAAATATATGATTATGGCAAACCTTAACTTAAATCACTATTATGGGTCTTTTTGTATCACAAACAGTACTGTATTTGCAAATCTGGTATGTCATAAATGTATAGATGTAGCAGTACTGTCTATATCTATATGTCCTGATGAATTGAAAATGGGGGACCCTGATGTAAACAAGACGAAAGTCTTTCTCTGGTCTGCATTCCCTTAACAATTGTGTGTATTGAGCTGTACTGTACTGTACCCATTCTGCAATCTGTTAATAAAGTTATCAATCAATCAATCAATCAGAGAGAGAGAGAGAGAGAGAGAGAGAGAGAGAGAGAGAGAGAGAGAGAGAGAGAGAGAGAGAGAGAGATCTGTGCTCTACTGAGCGCACCTTTCTAGTCACCAGATGAATCCGCTCTCTTGACTTTGGCACAGTAGACACGCGACAGCGTCAATGTGAGAAACACAATCCCTCTCGCTCTGAATAATATGCATATTAGATCACTCTGTGATTAACCGCGACGGGCATAGTAAATAAGGATATAAACTATAAACTATAAAGCATGTTAAAGACGCATTTATTGGACTCGTTGCGCGCAGAGTTTACAGCGCGCCTCCCGAGTCCCAAGAGGAGTTATCACACAGGCTGCAGAACGCAGGACTGGAGAGCTCACGTTTGCGCATGTAATGACTGAATCCGCGTTTTGATGACATCATCACAACAACACGCGTTAGGTTACAGCTGGTGGTTTCTGTTTCTGTGATATATTTTCGGTGAAAAAACTCTTTCGGCCGGAAGCCGAAAGGCCATTTTTGGCCATTTTCGGCCGAAAACATTCGGTGGCCGAAATTTCGGTGCATCCCTAGTAAATATATCATGTATAAACATAGCCCTAACATATGTATAAACATAACCTTGGTGCAACAATCTTGAAATTGGTTTTTTATAGTACAAACAACATCCTCTTGATCATTTCTTGGTTGTCAAACAAGGTGAAAATGGCCAACTTTACTTACTTCTTACTTAGGCCCATCGCTCCCAATGGAGCATAGGCCATCTACGACTTTTCTCCATCCAACACGGCTTTGGGCTGTCCTTTCTGCCTCCCCCCAGGTAGTGAAAACGTGCCGAGACAGCTTGTACACGACCCTCAGCCTGTCTGGCCTCACGTGGTATGAGGCTGCAATCCATCACCTGGAAGACAATAGGCGTGGGAAGAGGACTAACAAGCCAACTCCAAAACCCTCCCCCATAGGTTAAATGGGTTTGCGTAGGGCCAACAACCCTACCTGGAAAAAAAGCACGTTACTAAAGCATCTACGAAAATGGCCAACAGAGAACATTAAATACTTAATCTACAAACATTCTGTTCTGACAGCAGAATATTGATGTAATTAGTTGATTTGCAGATTATTTATTATTATTATTAAAATGTAGAGGTAAAACACAGTCCAGGTTTTAGACCTTTTGATAGCAGATAAGGTTTGGCCGAAACCCGTCCAATCTTTCGCCGTCGACTAAAGTTGCACTTCTAAAAATATATATATATCTAGTCCTAACTAACCTTACTGTCATGCACTTGTCCTAATAAACTAACCTACACTGTAGCACTCAACACTTTGATGAACATTGTTACTCAGCTGATAGAGTTGTGCCCTTCCTGATGACTGGTCGTACAGAACTTGTAAATCGCTTTTGGATAAAAGTGTCAGCTAAATGACTAAATGTAAATATAAATGTAAAATACAGTAAGAAAATAATAATTGCAACTTTAAATTCTGTGTATTACTGTATATTGTACTGTATATCTATGTTTTATCTCCCTGGTGATCAGGCTCTGTAGCCTCCACTACAATTCTATGGTAAACAAGGCCCAGAATGAACTGGAAATGCTAAAAAAAAGAACCGGAGACTGAAATACCAAAAAAAAGGATTTAATTGACAATTCATAAAATAAAACACTGGCCATAATAAAGGAGGGATGGAGTAAATTGTATTACTTATATAACTCAACAATAAATGAACAAGAAAACACGTATGCTGCACTACCGGGAACGTTATGGTAGTTATGTGTAAAAAGAGGAAATTGTCACAAAATATATAGACAAATAAAATTTAAATTTAAAAACACTACAAACAAACCAATTCAAACCAACCAAACAACCAAATATTGACCTACTCACTATAAACTAAGGTGACTCAAACCACACAATGAAGCACAATAAAGCAAGATGGCTTCTCTACCGCTCAGTACCTCATTTAGAACAGCAAAAATACCCACAAGAAAAATAACAGAACATTATTCAATTGATTATTTAAAAACTAAAATAAACAGAAACATGTTGATGTCACAGGTTGGCAGCTCCCCCTGTTAACAACTTTTAATACTTGACTGTCGTTTTAACTTGTTTTGCTCACAAACTTCTGTGTTTTGGTAAAATTGGTGTTTGATGATGGGGGTCAGAAGTTCTTCTGATAAGGATCACAACAGTTGGATTTCTGTCCAGTATGAAAGCATATCTCTACAGTTTTAGGGTTTGACAAATGTATGGATATGCTGGTGCCTCTTTAAGTTTGAAGAGGTGATGAATCTCTTCCCACACTGGTCACAGTGGTAGGGCTTCTCTCCTGTGTGAACACGCTGGTGTGTTGTTAAAGCATCAGAGTACCTGAAGCCCTGCCCACACTGGTCACAGTTGTAGGGCTTCTCTCCTGTATGAATACGCTGGTGTATCTTTAATTCTCCAGATGTTTTGAAGCCCTGCCCACACTGGTCACAGTGGTAGGGCTTCTCTCCTGTGTGAATACGCCTGTGTATCTTTAATTCTCCAGCTGTTTTGAAGCTCTTCTCACACTGGTCACAGTGGTAGGGCTTCTCTCCTGTGTGAATACGCTGGTGTATCTTTAAGTTTGAAGAGTGGATGAAACCCTTCCCACACTGGTCACAGTGGTAGGGCTTCTCTCCTGTATGAACACGCTGGTGTGTCGTTAAAGTACCAGAGTTCCTGAAGCCCTGCCCACACTGGTCACAGTGGTAAGGCTTCTCTCCTGTATGAATACGCTGGTGCCTCTTTAAATTTGAAGAGTCGATGAACCCTTCCCACACTGGTCACAGTGGTAGGGCTTCTCCAATGTATGTATACGCTGGTGTTTCTTTAAGTTTGAAGAGTCGATGAAACCCTTCTCACACTGGTCACAGTGGTAGGGCTTCTCTCCTGTATGAATACGCCTGTGTATCTTTAATTCTCCAGCTGTTTTGAAGCTCTTCTCACACTGGTCACAGTGGTAGGGCTTCTCTCCTGTGTGAATACGCCAATGTATCTTTAATTCTCCAGCTGTTTTGAAGCTCTTCTCACACTGGTCACAGTGGTAGGGCTTCTCTCCTGTATGAACACGCTGGTGAATCTTTAAGTTTGAAGAGTTCCTGAAGCCCTGCCCACACTGGTCACAGTGGTAGGGCTTCTCTCCTGTGTGAATACGCTGGTGTATCTTTAAGTTTGAAGAGTGGATGAAACCCTTCCCACACTGGTCACAGTGGTAGGGCTTCTCTCCTGTATGAACACGCTGGTGTGTCGTTAAAGTACCAGAGTTCCTGAAGCCCTGCCCACACTGGTCACAGTGGTAAGGCTTCTCTCCTGTATGAATACGCTGGTGCCTCTTTAAATTTGAAGAGTCGATGAACCCTTCCCACACTGGTCACAGTGGTAGGGCTTCTCCAATGTATGTATACGCTGGTGTTTCTTTAAGTTTGAAGAGTCGATGAAACCCTTCTCACACTGGTCACAGTGGTAGGGCTTCTCTCCTGTATGAATACGCCTGTGTATCTTTAATTCTCCAGCTGTTTTGAAGCTCTTCTCACACTGGTCACAGTGGTAGGGCTTCTCTCCTGTGTGAATACGCCTATGTATCTTTAATTCTCCAGCTGTTTTGAAGCTCTTCTCACACTGGTCACAGTGGTAGGGCTTCTCTCCTGTATGAACACGCTGGTGAATCTTTAAGTTTGAAGAGTTCCTGAAGCCCTGCCCACACTGGTCACAGTGGTAGGGCTTCTCTCCTGTGTGAACACGCTTGTGTGTCTTTAAATTATCAGATTTAGTGAAGCTCTTCCCACACTGGCCACAGTGGTACGGCTTCTCTCCTGTGTGAACACGCTTGTGTATCTTTAATTCTCCAGATGTTTTGAAGCTCTTCTCACACTGGTCACAGTGGTAGGGCTTCTCTCCTGTATGAATACGCTGGTGTATCTTTAATTCTCCAGATGTACTGAAGCTCTTCTCACACTGGTCACAGTGGTAGGGCTTTTCTCCTGTATGAATAAGTTGATGTATTTGAAGTTTGTCCTTTCTGATGAAGCGTGTTCCACATTGGTCACAGTAGTGAGGCCTTGACTCAGCCATCGTCTGTTTGTCGTTGGGGAGCAATGCAGTGATTGTACCTGGAGAAGAGAGAAGCACTCCAATGAAGAACTCAGATTGTGTGTTTTCCAAGTTCCAAAAAAAATCTACTTCCTTGCATGCGATTTAACAATATATTCTGTAATTCACTCAAAAGGTGACCTCTAGACAAATACCGGCTTCGTATTGTACATCATTCTGGCACGTTTAGACTGATTTTCACGGAAAGAAAACACACCGAAAATAAGAGAGGCTCTGTCATGAAAACCATCTAATAAATAATTGTACTTACAGATGTTGTGGTGTGCAGTCTGATCTTTCAGAAGCACGTTTTGGTCCAGATGGTTTTTAGTAGAAAGTCTTGGTCCAGTAGACAATGTGTTCTGCCACAGAGAAGCGTTCCCGTCCTTGTAGTTGAATGAGTACTTCAGTCTGGAAAACAGCCCTGTTTTTTTTTTACATTTACCTGCTTGGAACCGATTGGATCAGAAGAACAATAGATACCTCCATCAAACGCAAGCTGATATTTCCTCCTCTAATCATCTTACACTTACATACATCTTTGTTTTATTTGTACATATTTTATCCTCTGTCTCCTACAAAATTATGTTACATGTTTGTTTTCCTAACATAATCCTCAATGGGGATTCTCATTTAAGTGTATCTAGGAAATGTATTAATTAAATGTATTCCATGGCATTTGTTCAACATAGAATCTCAGAATAGAAATGGAATCAAATACACTAGTGCTCAAGTTTAACGTGGAAAACAGGAATAAACATTGTATTATTGACTATTATTGATCAGTTAGCTGGTGACTGAAACTGTGAATCTTGGATTATGCCACCAGTTGGCACCTTGCATGGTTGCCTCCGCCGTCTGTGTGTGAATGTGTGAGTGAATGTGTAAAATGTAACATAAGCGCTTTGGATAAAAGCGCTATATAAAAAAGCAGCCATGTTACTATGCTTGAGTAAATTGTAATGAACCAAAGGAACACAATGCTAACATTTTGACTGCTGTTTTGATACGGTTAGGGTCTTTACTCTTTACATTTGAAAAAGAAATTATCTGTATTTATGACGTGATATTAATTTCGTCCCAGTACCGGCCGTCTGGCTTAAAAGTGAATCTGCTGCAAGATTGGGATTGAAAACAGGTAAACTTTAGTTAAAATACTGGGCAGTTGCCTGCAATATTGTGGTGGTACCGGTCATTGTACAAATAAACATACATATATTGAAGACAAATAAAGAACAGACATTCAGGCATGTTTAGACTGGTTTTCTTACAAACAGAAAAAAAATCACAGAAAATAAAGAGAGGCTCTGCAAGGCCATGAAAACAATCTAATACATAATTGTACTTACAGATGTTGTGGTGTCCAGTCTGATCTCTGACCAGATGGTCTTTAGTAGAAGTCTTGGTCCAGTAGACAATGTGTTCTGCCACAGAGAGGTGTTCAAGTCAACCGGCAGACTATCCAGTCTTGATGGTTGAATGAGTACTTCAGTCTGGAAAACAGCCCTGTTCTTATACAAGAGAATAGTTTAGCATTTAGCCGCTTGGAACTGTGTTGGTGGGCCTTATAAATACATTTTATTTGATTTGATTTGATCCCACTTCCTCATATAACCTCCCACACCAGTCTGCTCTAAGCCACAGGGTCCTACCAGTTACATATAGTAACACTTAATTTCAGCTGCATTTTCTAGTTTCAGTTGGTCTCTCATGGTTGGTTTACTAAAACGTTGTCAGTTAAAACATAATCTACTTGTCTACACAGCAGAGGATGACTTTCAAGCTCTCCAACATGTTGTCACCCCCCCACCCCCACGCCCTCCTAATGTACAGTCCCATCCCCATCATATGTATACAATCTGTCAGGATATATGGGTACAGTACTGTATATTTGAATATCGTATATGTCACAAATGTAACAGTACTAAATACCTGTATGTCATGTATGTCCCTATGCCATAAATGTCATGTATGTTGTGTATGTCATAAATATCACTATGAATTGAAAATGGGGGACCCTGATGTAAACAAGACAAACGTCTTTCTCTGGTCTGCATCCCCTTAACAATTGTGTGTATTGAGCTGTACTGTATTGTACCCATTCTGCAATATTTTAAATAAAGTTTTCATTCATTCATTCATCCTAGTTCCTTGTCATCTGTGTGCGAGTATGAGTGGAAATTACAGGATTGGAACCTGGTGTGGAGTCAGGCCCCAAGCATCCATGGCTGCCAGCTATCAACTAATCATCCGTCTACAAATACCCAGCTCAAACTCTCTACCAGTTGGACCGTAACACGTGTAAATAGTTCCGTGATTCAAGAGATTACATGTCAACTTTATTGATAGTCAGATGGCAGGTTTTGTGAATTAAATTGTATGTGTACAAGGCTACAACTCAATAATGTATGGGTATACATATGTACATAATATGTATATTATGTACATATTATGTCTTTTGTGGTGTCTGTAATAGTATAAGTTGATCATTTTTGTTCTGTATTTATTATTTGTATTATTGCTAATGTCATTATTATTATTGTGGTATTGTGAGGTCTTATTATTGTATTTGTCTTGTTTTGTGTATACAAATACACATCAATAAAAATATTTTATATAAAACGTTTATTTTTTGTTAAATTTTTTACATATTATCCATCAGATGGCCCGAGGGCGGGCGTCACACATGTGCGCACGTCAGAGCACTTTGCCCTCGTCTGTCGGCTTCAGGCTGTGGTTTTGCCGATTTGACACCCTACTCAACCTATTACACGCTTCCAATCTCGGGTTACAAGACCAAACAACCAATGAGAGTTTTAATAGGAACCATGTTTTTGACTCTATGGTAATTATTCATTAAGAACGTTATTTATTCATTTATTTCAGATATTGATTGAAGAAGTGTGTTTTAGTCGACGGCAAAAGATTGGTCAGGTTTCTTCTGTCCTAACTGGGGTGGGAAGTTCGTTCCACCATTGAGGACCAATAATATAATGATGAATTTGAATATAATGAATCATAATGATGATGTTGAATCAGTAGAGTGAGTTATTTCTCAACACAATCCAAGCTGTTCCTCATACTAGCTCTGGCTAGTTATGTAAATTAGATATTTTCTGTGTACATGGCTCACAACTCAATAATGTATGGGTATAAACAATGAACTTTTGACTTTATTTTATACTTATCTATTTGTTTTTATCTAGCACACTCTCAGGAGCAGAACAGAAAAAAGTGTTTCATATAAAAGTATTCTGTATTTTTGTATGACAACTAATAAAGAAACTTGAAACTTTAACATATACCAGTAGAGGGCAGCAAGGAGCTATTGTGAACAAAGCATTGATTCTCCTCCCAAAATGAAAGCCTTGTTTTATCTCACCAACGTGATCATTGTAAATATATCATGTATACACATAGCCCTAACATATGTATAAACATAACCTTGGTGCAACAATCTTGAAATTAGTTTTTTATAGTACAAACAACATCCTCTTGATAATTTCTTGGTTGTCAAACAAGGTGAAAATGGCCGACAGAGAACATTAAATACTTAATCTACAAACATTCTGTTCTGACAGCAGAATATTGATGTAATTAGTTGATTTGCAGATTATTTATTATTATTATTAAAATGCAGAGGTAAACCACAGTCCAGGTTTTAGACCTTTTGATAGCAGATAAGGTTTGAACATGTGAAAAATAAATAAACAGCCCCACAATGGTGGAATGAACTACCCACCCCAGTTAGGACAGCCTAAACCCGTCCAATCTTTCGCCGTCGACTAAAGATGCACTTCTAAAAAAAAAGAAAAAAAAAGAAAAAAAAAAAATATATATATATATAACCCTAACTAACCTTACTGTCATGCACTTGTCCTAATAAGCTAACCTACACTGTAGCACTCAACACTTTGATGAACATTGTTACTCAGCTGATAGAGTTGTGCCCTTCCTGATGACTGGTCGTACAGAACTTGTAAGTCGCTTTGGATAAAAGCTTCAGCTAAATGACTAAATGTAAATGTAAATGTAAAATACAGTAAGAAAATAATAATTGCAACTTTAAATTATGTTTATTACTGTATATTGTACTGTATATCTATGTTGTATCTCCTTGGTGATCAGGCTCTGTAGCCTCCACTACAATTATTTGGTAAACAAGGCCCAGAATGAACTGGAAATGCTAAAAATGATTTTATTGACAATTCATAAAATAAATCACTGGCCATAATAAAGGAGGGATGGAGTAAATTGTATTAATTATATAACTCAACAATAAATGAACAAGAAAACACGTATGCTGCACTACCAGGAACGTTATGGTAGTTATGTGTAAAAAGAGGAAATTGTCACAAAATATATATAGACAAATTAAATAAAAATGTAAAAACAACCAAATATTGACCTACTCACTATAAACTAAAGTGACTCAAACCACACAATAAAGCACAATAAAGCAAGATGGCTTCTCTACCGCTCAGTACCTCCTTTAGAACAGCAAAAATACCCACAAGAAAAATAACAGAACATTATTCAATTGATTATTTAAAAACTAAAATAAACAGAAACATGTTGATGTCACAGGTTGGCAGCTCCCCCTGTTAACAACTTTTAATACTTGACTGTCATTTTAACTTGTTTTGCTCACAAACTTCTGTGTTTTGGTAAAATTGGTGTTTGATGATGGGGGTCAGAAGTTCTTCTGATATGGATCACAAAAGTTGGATTTCTGTGCAGTATGAAAGCATATCTCTACAGTTTTAGGGTTTGACAAATGTATGGATATGCTGGTGCCTCTTTAAGTTTGAAGAGGTGATGAATCTCTTCCCACACTGGTCACAGTGGTAGGGCTTCTCTCCTGTATGAACACGCTGGTGTGTCGTTAAAGTACCAGAGTTCCTGAAGCCCTGCCCACACTGGTCACAGTGGTAGGGCTTCTCTCCTGTATGAACACGCTGATGTGTCGTTAAAGTACCAGAGTTCCTGAAGCCCTGCCCACACTGGTCACAGTGGTAGGGCTTCTCTCCTGTATGAATACGCTGGTGCCTCTTTAAATTTGAAGAGTCGATGAAACCCTTCCCACACTGGTCACAGTGGTAGGGCTTCTCCAATGTATGGATACGCTGGTGTTTCTTTAAGTTTGAAGAGTCGATGAAACCCTTCTCACACTGGTCACAGTGGTAGGGCTTCTCTCCTGTATGAATACGCTGGTGTTTCTTTAAATCTCCAGAGTTGCTGAACCTCTTCCAACACTGGTCACAGTGGTAGGGCTTTTCTCCTGTATGAATACGCTGGTGTGTCTTAAAGTTTACAAATTGAGTGAAGCTCTTCGCACACTGGTCACAGTGGTAGGGCTTCTCTCCTGTATGAATACGCTGGTGTATCTTTAATTCTCCAGATGTTTTGAAGCTCTTCTCACACTGGTCACAGTGGTAGGGCTTCTCTCCTGTATGAATACGCTGGTGGATCTTTAAATCTCCAGAGTTACTGAAGCTCTTCCCACATTGATCACAGTGGTAGGGCTTCTCTCCTGTATGAATATGCCGGTGTGTCATTAAACTACCAGATTGAGTGAAGCGCTGCCCACACTGGTCACAGTGATAGGGCTTCTCTCCTGTATGAATACGCTGGTGTATCTTTAATTCTCCAGATGTTTTGAAGCTCTTCTCACACTGGTTACAGTGGTAGGGCTTCTCTCCTGTGTGAATACGCTGGTGTATCTTTAATTCTCCAGCTGTTTTGAAGCTCTTCTCACACTGGTCACAGTGGTAGGGCTTCTCTCCTGTATGAATACGCTGGTGTATTTGAAGTTTGTCCTTTCTGATGAAGCTTGTTCCACATTGGTCACAGTAGTGAGGCCTTGACTCAGCCATCATCTGTTTGTTGTTGGGGAGCAATGCAGTGATTGCACCTGGAGAAGAGAGAAGCACTCCAATGAATAACTCAGATTGTGTGTTTTCCAAGTTCCAAAAAAAATCTACTTCCTTGCATGCAATTTAACAATATATTCTGTAATTCAGTCAAAAGGTGACCTCTAGACAAATACCGGCTTCGTATTGTACATCATTCTGGCACGTTTAGACTGATTTTCACGGAAATAAAACCAACAGAAAATAAGAGAGGCTCTGTCATGAAAACCATCTAATAAATAATTGTACTTACAGACGCTGTGGTGTGCACAGTCTGATCTTTCAGAAGCACGTTTTGGTCCAGATGGTTTTTAGTAGAAAGTCTTGGTCCAGTAGACAATGTGTTCTGCCACAGACAGGCGTTCAAGTCAACCAGCAGACTATCCCGTGCTTATGGTTGAATGAGTACTTCAGTCTGGAAAACAGCCCTGTACTTATACAACAGAGACAATAGTTGAGCATTTAGCTGCTTGGAACCGATTGGATCATAAGAACAATAGATACCTCCATCAAACGCAAGCTGATATTTCCTCCTCTAATTATCTTACACTTAGATACATACATCTTTGTTTTATTTGTACATATTTTACTTTAATTATTTAAATCCTGTCTCCTACAAAATTATGTTACATGTTTGTTTTCCTAACATAATCCTCAATGGGGATTCTCATTTAAGTGTATCTAGGAAATGTATTAATTTAATTTATTCCATGGCATTTGTTCAACATAGAATCTCAGAATAAAAATGGAATCAAATACACTAGTGCTCAAGTTTAACGTGGGAAACAGGAATACACTTTGTATTATTGACTATTATTGATCAGTTAGCTGGTGACTGAAACTGTGAATCTTGGATTATGCCACCAGTTGGCACCTTGCATGGTTGCCTCCGCCGTCGGTGTGCAATGTGAGTAACATAAGCGCTTTGGATAAAAGCGCTATATAAAAAAGCAGCCATGTTACTATGCTTGAGTAAATTGTAATGAACCAAAGTAACATAATTCTAACATTTTGACTGCTGTTTTGATACGGTTAGGGTCTTTACTCTTTACATTTGAAAAAGAAACGCAACATTAATTAATACAGACTGTATTGATCTGTATTTATGACGTGATATTAATTTCGTCCCAGTACCGGGCCGTCTGGCTTAAAAGTTAATCTGCTGCAAGATTGGGATTGAAAACAGGTAAACTTTAGTTAAAATACTGGGCAGTTGCCTGCAATATTGTGGTGGTACCGGTCATTGTACAAATAAACATACATATATTGAAGACAAATAAAGAACAGACTGGTTTTCTTAGAAACAGAAACAAAATCACAGAAAATAAGAGAGGCTCTGCATTGCCATGAAAACAATCTAATACATAATTGTACTTACAGATTGGCCAAGCAGAATAACAAGAGACACCTCCATCAAACTGATATTTCCTCCTCCAATCATCTTGGAAGACTACACTTTGTACAATGACTATGTATCTGTGCAGTATCTGCACTTGCATATATTTTTGTTGTATTTGTACATATTGTACTTGATGATTTTAATCCTCTCTCTCTTACAACATACTGGGTTATCATTTAACCCACTTCGTTTATTTATATATATATATATATATATTCAAAATAGAATATTGCAGGTTCCAAATCATTATGTGTCTTTAGGAAATTTATTTGGTATGAGTCCCAAGGCTGTCCGGTATATTTACTGTATTAGAGGAGATAACAGTAGACAGTGAAACACATGATCAGAATAATACTCTTGTACATTTTCTCATTGCATTTAGTCAATGCAATAGTGAAATTAAACTATTCTTCATTGTTCTGGAAAAACCTCAAGGACCCCTGGTGTTCAGAACCAAGATAGTAGCAACAGACCAGGCTGCAGAAACAAATTAGTGGGGGGCATAAAATGTTCTCGGGGGGCACAATGGTTTTTCAACACGGGTTCCCTTTTATACGTTTCAGCTGGGACAACGGCGCTGTGGCTTGCTTGGCGCTGCCCACAGTGCTGAACAGCAGAGAGGCAATTGAAAAATCTAATTTCTCTCTATCTTAAAAACATTCACTTATACAAAAACAGACTGAACGGATATATATATAACAGACCTGCTGGGGTGGAGCTGGACTCTAGCGAGGGTGGCGGAGAGGAGGAACCTTGCTAAGCTCCAGGCCATCAGGGAAAACCCCTCCCACCCACTATACACAGACTTGGCTGACAGGAGGAGCATGTTATAGGCTCACACTACCTAAATGCAGAACTGAACGGCATAGGAAGTCCTTCATTCCGACAGCCATCAGACTATACAATGCATCACTGTGCCTCACTGCATCACTGAGCACAGAGTGACAGTTACCATCTTCCTGGACTCTTACTTTTTAAACAGCACTGTGCAATATTACACCTACTGTAGACTTCAGTATATTTTTACTGTATTTATTTACTGTATCTTTTATTCTATTTCATTTTATTCTATTCTATTCTTAGGCCATTTGTTTTGTTATTCGTGACTTGTTCTGTCTAAATGTTTAATGTTGAGTGATTTGCAGTGTAAAACTTTCCTCAGGATAATACATTTCTATTCTATTATATTCTATATCTTTGAAAGGTCTCCATTTATTCAACACTTCTGAATTCACTGACAAACTGAACTGAACTGACAAAAATAAGGTGCATAAAAAAGCTAACAAAATTCCTCCACAGGCTACTCATTAGTAGAGTGGCAAGCAGCGTTTGGGGACAGAGTGAAATCACTTAAAACACTGCCCCTCCACTCATTCCTGAACTTTTTTGTTAAGTCCTTCTCAAATGCCAACTGAATTAAATTGGCCTTGCGTCGATGAAGCATACTAAGGCGATATTCTGTAAATACGTTCTTGAGGGTAGAAAACTAATTCTCACAGAGTGCCGTGCTAGCTTCAGTAGTGTTGTTGTTGACATCAGTGCCCACTAGGGCTGTCCCTGACTAAGGATTTGGATAGTCGACTTTGATTGACAAAAAGAAAACAAAAAAAAAATAAAAATGTACCAGGGTGGGCACAGGTGACTCAGTGGGCGGGCCCGGCCCCCTAATACCCGCCCATGGCGCCGGGTCTGAGTAGCAAGCCACTAAGGAGATATGCATACCTGACTGTCTTGCTTGCTGTCTGTGCAGTGTACTGCATACCCCCACACAATTTACACATGAAACTACACAGTGACAATGGAAATACCAGAGCCAATGGCCCAGTCATATGTAATAAGCATTTGTATAGCAAGTGAGATACAGTGGCCACGTCCATCTCATGATTGATTTACAATTGAAAAGTCAATATTATGAGACTGAAGTACCCTATAAAAATGTATATAGCAGGGAACAATTAAAGTACTAAGGCTGAATGGGGGTAAGTTAGTGTGACCAATACAGTAGCATTATTCATGCTGAATACAGACAATAACAACCCCTTCAACTCCCACTCTCTTCCAACCCACACATCTGAGAAAGTAATCTAAGTGCAGTATCAAGCAGGGCTCTGTTGCCTAGAAGTCACTTGTTTAATAACATTACAGATTATACTTTTAAGACTGAGCCATATTTTCAGAAATATTGTGTCTGTTACTATTGTCTTCAATGGTCCTTACTCTTTACATTTGAAAAAGAAACGCAACGTTAATTAATACAGACTGTATTGATCTATTTATGACGTGATATTAATTTCGTCCCAGCACCGGGCCCGTCTGGCTTAAAAGGGAATCTGCTCCAAGATTGGGTTTGAAAACAGGTCAACTTTAGTTAAAATACTGGACCTGGCCTGCAATATTGTGGTGGTACCCGTCATTGTACAAATAAACTGACATATTGAAGACAAATAAAGAACAGACATTCAGGCATGTTTAGACTAGTTTTCTTTGAAACCCAGAAAAAACAACAGAAAATAAGAGAGGCTCTACAATGCCATGAAAACAATCTAATAAATAATTGTACTTACAGATGTTGTGGTGTCCAAAGTCTGATCTCTGACCAGGTGGTCTTTAGAAGAAAGTCTTGGTCCAGTAGACAATTTGTTCTGCCACAGAGGTGTTTGAGTCAACCGGCAGACTATGTCTTTATGGTTGAATGAGTACTTCAGTCTGGAAAACAGCCCTGTTCTTATCCAAGAGAGAATAGTTGAGCATTTAGCCGCTTAGAACTGATTGGCCAATCAGAATAACAAGAGACAAGCTGATATTTCCTCCTCTAATCATCTTACACTTACATACATACAACTTTGTTTTATTTGTACATATTTTACTTTTAATTATTTAAATCCTGTCTCCTACAAAATTATGTTACATGTTTGTTTTCCTAACATAATCCTCAATGGGGATTCTCATTTAAGTGTATCTAGGAAATGTATTAATTAAATTTATTCCATGGCATTTGTTCAACATAGAATCTCAGAATAAAAATGGAATCAAATACACTAGTGCTCAAGTTTAACGTGGGAAACAGGAATAAACATTGTATTATTGACTATTATTGATCAGTTAGCTGGTGACTAAAACTGTGAATCTTGGATTATGCCACCAGTTGGCACTTTGCATGGTTGCCTCCGCCGTCGGTGTGAAATGTGAGTAACATAAGCGCTTTGGATAAAAAAGCAGCCATGTTACTATGCTTGAGTAAATTGTAATAAACCAAAGTAACATAATTCTAACATTTTGACTGCTGTTTTGATACGGTTAGGGTCTTTACTCTTTACATTTGAAAAAGAAACGCAACATTAATTAATACAGACTGTATTGATCTGTATTTATGACGTGATATTAATTTCATCCCAGTACCGGGCCGCCTGGCTTAAAAGTTAATCTGTTGCAAGATTGGGATTGAAAACAGGTAAACTTTAGTTAAAATACTGGGCAGTTGCCTGCAATATTGTGGTGGTACCGGTCATTGTACAAATAAACATACATATATTGAAGACAAATAAACAGACATTCAGGCATGTTTAGACTGGTTTTCTTAGAAACAGAAACAAAATCACAGAAAATAAGAGAGGCTCTGCATTGCCATGAAAACAATCTAATACATAATTGTACTTACAGATGTTGTGGTGTCCAGTCTGATCTCTGACCAGATGGTCTTTAGTAGAAGTCTTGGTGCAGTAGACAATGTGTTCTGCCACAGAGAGGTGTTCAAGTCAGCCGGCAGACAATCCAGTCTTTATGGTTGAATGAGTACTGCAGTCTGGAAAACAGCCCTGTACTTATACAAGAGAGACAATAGTTGAGCATTTAGCCGCTTGGAACTGATTGGCCAAGCAGAATAACAAGAGACACCTCCTCCATCAAACTGATATTTCCTCCTCCAATCATCTTGGAAGACTACACTTTGTACAATGACTATGTATCTGTGCAGTATCTGCACTTGCATTATATTTTTGTTGTATTTGTACATATTGTACTTGATGATTTTAATCCTCTCTCTCTTACAACATACTGGGTTATCATTTAACCCACTTCGTTTATATATATATTCAAAATAGAATATTGCAGGTTCCAAATCATTATGTGTCTTTAGGAAATTTATTTGGTACGAGTCCCAAGGCTGTCCGGTATATTTACTGTATTTGAGGAGATAACAGTAGACAGTGAAACACATGATCAGAATAATACTCTTGTACATTTTCTCATTGCATTTAGTCAATGCAATAGTGAAATTAAACTATTCTTCATTGTTCTGGAAAAACCTCAAGGACCCCTGGTGTTCAGAACCAAGATAGTAGCAAGCCACTAAGGAGATATGCATACCTGACTGTCTTGCTTGCTGTCTGTGCAGTGTACTGCATACCCCCACACAATTTACACATGAAACTACACAGTGACAATGGAAATACCAGAGCCAATGGCCCAGTCATATGTAATAAGCATTTGTATAGCAAGTGAGATACAGTGGCCACGTCCATCTCATGATTGATTTACAATTGAAAAGTCAATATTATGAGACTGAAGTACCCTATAAACATGTATATAGCAGGGAACAATTAAAGTACTAAGGCTGAATGGGGGTAAGTTAGTGTGACCAATACAGTAGCATTATTCATGCTGAATACAGACAATAACAACCCCTTCAACTCCCACTCTCTTCCAACCCACACATCTGAGAAAGTAATCTAAGTGCAGTATCAAGCAGGGCTCTGTTGCCTAGAAGTCACTTGTTTAATAACATTACAGATTATACTTTTAAGACTGAGCCATATTTTCAGAAATATTGTGTCTGTTACTATTGTCTTCAATGGTCCTTACTCTTTACATTTGAAAAAGAAACGCAACGTTAATTAATACAGACTGTATTGATCTATTTATGACGTGATATTAATTTCGTCCCAGCACCGGGCCCGTCTGGCTTAAAAGGGAATCTGCTCCAAGATTGGGTTTGAAAACAGGTCAACTTTAGTTAAAATACTGGACCTGGCCTGCAATATTGTGGTGGTACCCGTCATTGTACAAATAAACTGACATATTGAAGACAAATAAAGAACAGACATTCAGGCATGTTTAGACTAGTTTTCTTTGAAACCCAGAAAAAACAACAGAAAATAAGAGAGGTTCTACAATGCCATGAAAACAATCTAATAAATAATTGTACTTACAGATGTTGTAGTGTCCAAAGTCTGATCTCTGACCAGGTGGTCTTTAGAAGAAAGTCTTGGTCCAGTAGACAATTTGTTCTGCCACAGAGGTGTTCGAGTCAACCGGCAGACTATGTCTTTATGGTTGAATGAGTACTTCAGTCTGGAAAACAGCCCTGTTCTTATCCAAGAGAAAATAGTTGAGCATTTAGCCGCTTAGAACTGATTGGCCAATCAGAATAACAAGAGACAAGCTGATATTTCCTCCTCTAATCATCTTACACTTACATACATACAACTTTGTTTTATTTGTACATATTTTACTTTTAATTATTTAAATCCTGTCTCCTACAAAATTATGTTACATGTTTGTTTTCCTAACATAATCCTCAATGGGGATTCTCATTTAAGTGTATCTAGGAAATGTATTAATTAAATTTATTCCATGGCATTTGTTCAACATAGAATCTCAGAATAAAAATGGAATCAAATACACTAGTGCTCAAGTTTAACGTGGGAAACAGGAATAAACATTGTATTATTGACTATTATTGATCAGTTAGCTGGTGACTAAAACTGTGAATCTTGGATTATGCCACCAGTTGGCACTTTGCATGGTTGCCTCCGCCGTCGGTGTGAAATGTGAGTAACATAAGCGCTTTGGATAAAAAAGCAGCCATGTTACTATGCTTGAGTAAATTGTAATAAACCAAAGTAACATAATTCTAACATTTTGACTGCTGTTTTGATACGGTTAGGGTCTTTACTCTTTACATTTGAAAAAGAAACGCAACATTAATTAATACAGACTGTATTGATCTGTATTTATGACGTGATATTAATTTCATCCCAGTACCGGGCCGCCTGGCTTAAAAGTTAATCTGTTGCAAGATTGGGATTGAAAACAGGTAAACTTTAGTTAAAATACTGGGCAGTTGCCTGCAATATTGTGGTGGTACCGGTCATTGTACAAATAAACATACATATATTGAAGACAAATAAAGAACAGACATTCAGGCATGTTTAGACTGGTTTTCTTAGAAACAGAAACAAAATCACAGAAAATAAGAGAGGCTCTGCATTGCCATGAAAACAATCTAATACATAATTGTACTTACAGATGTTGTGGTGTCCAGTCTGATCTCTGACCAGATGGTCTTTAGTAGAAGTCTTGGTGCAGTAGACAATGTGTTCTGCCACAGAGAGGTGTTCAAGTCAGCCGGCAGACAATCCAGTCTTTATGGTTGAATGAGTACTGCAGTCTGGAAAACAGCCCTGTACTTATACAAGAGAGACAATAGTTGAGCATTTAGCCGCTTGGAACTGATTGGCCAAGCAGAATAACAAGAGACACCTCCTCCATCAAACTGATATTTCCTCCTCCAATCATCTTGGAAGACTACACTTTGTACAATGACTATGTATCTGTGCAGTATCTGCACTTGCATATCGCTGCTGTCGGTACAAAACCTCATAACTCCAAAAACCCAACTTTTCAGCAGATGAAAAAAACTAACACAGATTTGAGGGTGAATAGAGTTAAGAGGTTTAGAGTAGACAGATGATCGGTTTAATGCTTTCCCATTGTTTAAACTTTGTAAAACCCACACACACATATGGAGGATGATCTATGGAGTTGATTTATATAATAAAAAAAAAAAAAATTGAGTTATGAGGTTTTGTCCCGACAGCAGCGATATATTTTTGTTGTATTTGTACATATTGTACTTGATGATTTTAATCATCTCTCTCTTACAACATACTGGGTTATCATTTAACCCACTTCGTTTATATATATATATATATATTCAAAATAGAATATTGCAGGTTCCAAATCATTATGTGTCTTTAGGAAATTTATTTGGTATGAGTCCCAAGGCTGTCCGGTATATTTACTGTATTTGAGGAGATAACAGTAGACAGTGAAGCACATGATCAGAATAATACTCTTGTACATTTTCTCATTGCATTTAGTCAATGCAATAGTGAAATTAAACTATTCTTCATTGTTCTGGAAAAACCTCAAGGACCCCTGGTGTTCAGAACCAAGATAGTAGCAAGCCACTAAGGAGATATGCATACCTGACTGTCTTGCTTGCTGTCTGTGCAGTGTACTGCATACCCCCACACAATTTACACATGAAACTACACAGTGACAATGGAAATACCAGAGCCAATGGCCCAGTCATATGTAATAAGCATTTGTATAGCAAGTGAGATACAGTGGCCACGTCCATCTCATGATTGATTTACAATTGAAAAGTCAATATTATGAGACTGAAGTACCCTATAAACATGTATATAGCAGGGAACAATTAAAGTACTAAGGCTGAATGGGGGTAAGTTAGTGTGACCAATACAGTAGCATTATTCATGCTGAATACAGACAATAACAACCCCTTCAACTCCCACTCTCTTCCAACCCACACATCTGAGAAAGTAATCTAAGTGCAGTATCAAGCAGGGCTCTGTTGCCTAGAAGTCACTTGTTTAATAACATTACAGATTATACTTTTAAGACTGAGCCATATTTTCAGAAATATTGTGTCTGTTACTATTGTCTTCAATGGTCCTTACTCTTTACATTTGAAAAAGAAACGCAACGTTAATTAATACAGACTGTATTGATCTATTTATGACGTGATATTAATTTCGTCCCAGCACCGGGCCCGTCTGGCTTAAAAGGGAATCTGCTCCAAGATTGGGTTTGAAAACAGGTCAACTTTAGTTAAGGGGAGACACTGCAGGTGAATAGGGTAAAAAAATTAACTAATAGATATCACAATGAAACTTCCCCAGTTGATTACTTATATTAAGACAAGACTTTTTTGTATTACAAGTTGTCTGAAATTGTATGTTTAAATATGCAAATGAGGCATGATCTACTTAAATATGCACTAATTTGCATATAATTCCAGGACAGAAATCTGAACATTGGATAAAGCCATTTTCAAAATTATAGTTTCATTTTGTTGACATATTAGAGCCAAAGGTTATTACAGAGGGGATTTTGGATATCTCTTTTTATCACTCCATAAATCAGAAAATACTCCATTCAGTCCATTTTTATGGTAAAATTCCATATTTCGCCATGTTTTTAGGAATAAAATGTGATATAAATCAGGGTATGAATGCGATATCAACAAACCCTTCTGTAAATACCTTCAGAACATAGATATGAATAGAACTGGAAGGTTTGGTGTATGTGTGTGCTACTGAAGTGGAGACTTCTGGCTCAGAGTATGAGGAAAAACTCTTAAAACTCATTTTTGGGAAAACGCCTTCAAAGTTCTGTATTGTAAAATGCCATACTCTTTTTTTTTTAAACAGATATTTACAAACACAATACCTAATCAAACCATTAGTAATAGACAACCTAAACACATGCCTGATAACTGAATAATAATAATAATAATGATGTTATTGAACTGAACAGAACTACACACAGGCTACAAACAGTGTAGTACAGTGTAGTACCCCCTAATAGGCAAACAAATATTTGAATAGATATCACTATGAAACTTTCCCAATTTGTTATGTACATATAAACTAAGAAAAAATATATTGCAAGTTTTCTGAAATGTATGTTTATATATGCAAATGAGGCACTTCCCCATTAAATATGTGCACATTTATGGATGCAATAAGGCAAAATGATGTAAAATAAACAACTAAATGTGTGTTATTGACGTTTTATTGTCACTAGTTTCATAGAAGACATGTTTAGGAAGCAAAATATAACAAAATCTCAAAATCAACAAAAAAAGGTATATTTGACTATTCACCTGCAGTGTCTCGCCTTAAAATACTGGACCTGGCCTGCAATATTGTGGTGGTACCCGTCATTGTACAAATAAACTGACATATTGAAGACAAATAAAGAACAGACATTCAGGCATGTTTAGACTAGTTTTCTTTGAAACACAGAAAAAACAACAGAAAATAAGAGAGGCTCTACAATGCCATGAAAACAATCTAATAAATAATTGTACTTACAGATGTTGTGGTGTCCAAAGTCTGATCTCTGACCAGGTGGTCTTTAGAAGAAAGTCTTGGTCCAGTAGACAATTTGTTCTGCCACAGAGAGGTGTTCGAGTCAACCGGCAGACTATGTCTTTATGGTTGAATGAGTACTTCAGTCTGGAAAACAGCCCTGTTCTTATCCAAGAGAGAATAGTTGAGCATTTAGCCGCTTAGAACTGATTGGCCAATCAGAATAACAAGAGACAAGCTGATATTTCCTCCTCTAATCATCTTACACTTACATACATACAACTTTGTTTTATTTGTACATATTTTACTTTAATTATTTAAATCCTGTCTCCTACAAAATTATGTTACATGTTTGTTTTCCTAACATAATCCTCAATGGGGATTCTCATTTAAGTGTATCTAGGAAATGTATTAATTTAATTTATTCCATGGCATTTGTTCAACATAGAATCTCAGAATAAAAATGGAATCAAATACACTAGTGCTCAAGTTTAACGTGGGAAACAGGAATAAACATTGTATTATTGACTATTATTGATCAGTTAGCTGGTGACTGAAACTGTGAATCTTGGATTATGCCACCAGTTGGCACTTTGCATGGTTGCCTCCGCCGTCGGTGTGAAATGTGAGTAACATAAGCTGTTACAAAGGGTCAGATTGAACCGAATATATATATTTATTACTTGAGATATATTGTATAATATTTGTATATCGTCTGATATCCCTTGTATATTCTTTGTACATATACACGGAGTATCCCTTTACCTAGGTACAGGCCAGACCATAATATTCGTTCTCCTATTGGACAGCGACCCCTAGGCGCCAATGGCCATACCCCCAATGTCGAGTTCAAAGCCACCGCTAAGACATGTCTCAACATTCCCAGGTTTGCGCAGTAATACGAGACAGAAATGAGGTTGGCACTAGATTATTCACCTTACGTATAAATACGTCGCAGGTGGATACAGCAGTTAGTTAGACCAAAACGTTGAAGCCTTCACCACGATACAACGTGCTGTGAAGTGGGCCCTTTTTGCCCCTAAATAGAGCCTTGAGAACCGCGTGCGAATTGATAGCTAAAGTGTCAGAGTTTAACGCTGTATCATCGAGTTCGACTTATTCTATTGTAAAGTAATAGTCTATTATGTATAGTGTATCGTGCAGTTACCGTTCTACAGTGACCAGCATTACCACCGGTTCGTCGTACCGAGCTAGTGCACTTATCCAGGCTGGGCGGCCTAACCTCGTGCCGCCATCCGAGGAGTCCTAGATAGGAACCGTGTGGATATGTACACCGGAGAACCTACACCGACGAATGCAGAGCCTTTTCCGGCTGGATTATATTGCTTTGGTACTGTGGCTGCTGGAGCAGAGAACCGTCTACCCCACTGCTGTGTGGGATCTACCCTGTGAGGAGCACCGTCGAGCCCGCCTCTAGGACCCACAGAGGCTGGCTAGCTTTCATCCATGCTGCCATGCATACCGGAGTATAGCTGTTGCTTTGTCTACGGACCAAAGGATTATTGCACCGTCTCCTGTATCTGGAGTCTCTTTATTCCTCGTTGATCCAGACTTTGCTCCCGACAATTCCTCTCCCCTGCTGGCTTACAACCGGAGGGAACCCCCTTAGTATCTCCAGCTGACTACGAGTGTGCCTTATATAATTCTTATGCTACAGGTGGTATTAATTATACCCATCGTAATATGCTCATGGACTTACGCTCTTGACCTACTTAAGTGTTCTTCGGCATATAAGCGCAATTCATAATTCTCAATATTGTAATCTACTATTGCTGCTCTGCTAATAAATACTTCTAAATATGTTCCGCGGCACACAGGGGTTCCGCGGAGAGCTGTCAGGGGTTCCGCGAGATGCCTGATGGGAATGTTTCTTTAAGAATATAGAATGACAACTATTAACTAAACAAATAGTCTATCTAGTGCTTCATGTGTATACAATAATTGCCTAATCTAATAACATGAACTAAAAAAGAAATCGATCAAAATGTCTTCACACGTTTCGTAAAGTTATTATAGAAACAACTTAACGTCCGCGTCAGGCGTCATTGCTTTTACCAACAGATTTTCCAACGCATTTCCAGAGAAGTCGCATTCGTGTGATGTCACATCGCGGGTCCTATCTCCGTTACAGGGCCGGCTCTGATCCGTTATCAATGAATTGCAAAGCGGGCGGCTGTCGTGATAATAATTACTAAATGCATTCAGTGCTGGATCTAATCAAATGGATTTATCGAGACACGTTATGGAAAGTTCAAGACCGGATCACAAGCGTGCTAATTACACGCTTGGGCTACGGTGATGGGCTACTCGCCAAGTGCAGACAAAGTGAGTGTATCCGCTGCTGTTATTATTATGATACAAAATGTGAATGAATGAATGAAAACTGTATTTAACAGATAAACAGTAAAAGGCACTCTGCAGATTACATTTATATATAGCTGTTTTATACGTCAACATTGTGTCCCTGACCGTCAACAAAGAATGGCAGGATGTGATGTCATAAACAAGCGTCACCTCACTAGAATAATATTTCCAAATGGTCACACTATGTTATTTTTATAGAAAACAGTGCAGCTGCAACAGATAGCACTTTATTGATATTTTTCTGTATTTAAAAAAATAAATACATGATTTTCTGTTTTGAGAAATGGTCACACTAGTTTTTATTTTTTTTTGAAAACAGTGCAGCTGCAACAGATAGCACTTTATTGATATTTTTCTGTATTTAAAAAAAGAAATACATGATTTTCTGTTTGATAAATGGTCACAATGTTATTTGTATAGAAAACAGTGCAGCTGCAACAGATAGCACTTTATTGATATTTTTCTGTATTTAAAAAAATAAATACACGATTTTCTGTTTGATAAATGGTCACACTATGTTATTTTTATGGAAAACAGTGCAGCTGCAACAGATAGCACTTTATTGATATTTTTCTGTATTTAAAAAAATAAATACATGATTTTCTGTTTGATAAATGGTCACACTATGTTATTTTTATGGAAAACAGTGCAGCTGCAACAGAGCACTTTGATATTTTTCTGTATTTAAAAATAAAATACATGATTTTCTGTTTGTTTCCCGGTTTCAATGGGTTAAATAAACGTTATTTTGAAAGCAAGCACTTTTGTCATCATTGTAGCAAAAAAGACAGGACCGCAAAAGTCTTTATCGTATGTAGGGGTGCCCTGGAATATTTTTTTGGACACAGGGGTGCCTTGGCAGCAGAAAGGTTGAGAACCCCTGGCCTAGAAGTCACTTGTTTAATAACATTACAGATTATACTTTTAAGCCTGAGCCATATTTTCAGAAATATTGTGTCTGTTACTATTGTCTTCAATGGTCTTTACTCTTTACATTTGAAAAAGAAATGCAACGTTAATTAATACAGACTGTATTGATCTATTTATGATGTGATATTAATTTCGTTCCAGCACCGGGCCCGTCTGGCTTAAAAGGGAATCTGCTCCAAGATTGGGTTTGAAAACAGGTCAACTTTAGTTAAAATACTGGACCTGGCCTGCAATATTGTGGTGCTGGGTGCATTACCGCCACCTCCTCTAGCTTGACACGGTCTTAACGTTGCAATACCGCCATCTTCTGGACCCCTTTACCTCCCACAATGTCCATTCTGCGTTCACCATCCTGGAGTGCAGCTAACGCTGCTTCCTCCTGACTGAGTTCCCCTCCGCGAGACATGCTTCGCCTCTTGTGGCCTGACTCTGGACTACTCGATCACTCACACCCCCCTTCTCTAACTCTCCTACTTGATCACCCACAACCACCTTCCTTAACTCCCTTACAACTTCCTCCAGTGTCAACCCCTTCATACCCAAGTGTATCACTGCTGCTTGAACTATCAACTTGGTCCTATCTGTCCTACTGCTAACCATCGCTGTTGTATTCACTACTCCTGCCACAAAGGCCACTATATCCAACTTCTCCCCCCACACCCTCTCTTCCTCTACTGACAGATGCCCTTTTCTAAAACCCTGTTCCATATCTTGCTTTCCCTGATCCTCCTGCACAATCCTTACTGCCAACTGCCCTTCTCTAAACCCCTGTCCCTTGTCTTGCTTTCCCTGTCATACCTTCCTAGCTGCCTCTGCATATGAAATCCTACCTTCCCTTCTCACCTGCTGGACAACTACCTCTCGTTTCATCGCCTCACAACCCCAATACGCTACACTATGCTTCCCACCACAACTACAACACCTCGGCTCCACTCCCTGCTAACACTCCCCATACGTATGCTCCCCACTACATCTACCACATCTCTGCCCCTTCCTACATAACTTAGCTATATGTCCAAACTCCTGGCAAACTCCCTAACCCTATATGCCAAATACCCTAAAAATACCTCTTTCAGACTAACCTCACCCTCAAACTGAATGACTATCGTCCCTGTCTCCTCCTTCTCTGCCCCTCTCTTAATCCTTTCTACACTTTCCCATTACGTTTGTTACTCCTCAACTCTCCTAACAACTGCTCTTCACCAACCTTAATTGGAATCCCACTAATTACCCCCTTGCAACCACCATCCCTTTTCTCCCCTACTATCACTACTCTACAGACATTCACTTTGCCAATGCTGTTAATTTCCCTTGCCTTCTCTACCTGCACTACACTTACACATCCTATAAACAAGTTCCCATCCCCCAACATCCTTGCGTACCTTACCTCTCCTAACTGCGCTTTAATGATTCTTGACAGCTGTCTCGGCTCTATATTCCTAACTCTGTCTTCTCCCTCAAATCGCACCACTACATTCAACCCTTCTACAAAATCCTTCCCTCTACCCTCATCCTCTGACCCACTCAAGCTATCTCCCCTCTCTTTCTTCCTCTTACTCCCCTTCCCCTCACTTACCCTACTCTTCTTCTCCACCTTTGTCCACCCTTCTCCCCCGATCTCCTCTCCCTCACTACACTCCATACTGTCACTATCCGTCTCCTTTTCCTTGGCTGAAGTCTCCGTCACCTCACTTCCCTCTCCACACGTCGCACCCCAAGGGGACACTGGGCTCGCACCCGGCGACTCGCGTCTGTGAGGATTCGCCTGTTCCCTGGACCTTTATTCCCTGTCTCCTCACCTCACCAGCCCCCACCTTTGGACTTTCCCTGTCTACTCTCCTCAACAGCCCCCACCCTTGCGATGTTTTACTCTTCTCTACTCTTCACCAGCCCCCACCCTTGGACTACCTTTCGCAGCTGTCATAGTTTATGATTAGCGCCCCAGAGGGCTTTAAATACCTGGACCTCCCTCCAGTCCTGGTCGGGTCGTTCTTGTTACTACAATCTACTGCCGCGTCTCCGGCGTGAGACGTCGTGCCACCCCTGTACTTCACCACCTGTCGCCGTTTGCCTGGAGTGGGACGCCGTCTACGCTCTCTAATTCTCTACGGGAGGTTTTCCAGTGTTCCCACTCCAGACGTCAAGCCGGCGCGCATCGCTTCCTAATTCCACGGGAGGATGCGTCTCTTCGCCCCGGTCCCCTGGGACCCCTGTGTTCTGCGCTGCCCGTCTGCAGCATCGGAGGTGGGATCTCCGTGCCAGGCCTGGAGTGGTGTTCCCACTCCAGACGTCAAGCCGGCGCGCTCCCACTCCAGACGTCAAGCCGGCACGCTCCCACTCCAGACGTCAGGCCGGCGCGCATCGCTTCCTAGTTCCACGGGAGGATGCGTCTCTTCGCCCCGGTCCCCTGGGACCCCTGTGTTCTGCGCTGCCCGTCTACAGCTTCCCAGGAGGATCTCCGTGCCAGGCCTCCGCCGTCGGGCCCCTGGTCCCCGTGCCAGGCCTCCGCCGTCGGGCCCCTGTTCCTCATCCCTGTAAGCAGCTCTGGCCCTCGCCCTGTCCAAGGCCTTAACCCTTTCTCTGTCCCTGTCTCCAGCCCGCCTCTCCGGGCCTCTGTCCCTGTCCCCCTCTCCAGTGCCCCTGGTCCTGGTCCTTGACATTTTGCCCTGGCCCTTTTCCTTAGCCTTAGTCCCTTAGCCTGTTCACCTCTTAAAGGCACAGTGCCGCATTTTCCCTATTTTCTTGTTTCTAGTGTTTTTGTGTTCTCCCTTAAAGGGACAGTGCCGCTTTTTGTTATGTAATGAATAAATGCCCTGTTTTGGCTTACTCTCATACCTGTCTTGTGTTGTGCGATTGGGGTCGGTTACAAACCATAACAGTACGACCCGACCAGTCGACGACCCCAGCCCAGCACAGACAGTGTATGTGAGTTAGCCCTTGTTAGTTCCCCTGTTAGTTCCCCTGTTAGTTCCCCTGTTGACTCCCCTGGTAGCCTCGTTAGCTCCCCTGTTAGCTATCCTGTTCCCCACTGCTAGGACTGCCCCTTCAGCTAGCAAGGTCAGTCTCCCCACTGCTAGGACTGCCCCTTCAGCTAGCATGGTCAGTCTCCCCGCTGCTAGGACTGCCTCTTCAGCTAGCAAGGTCAGTTTCCCCACAGCTAGGACTGTCCTTCCAGCTAGCTTGTTCTCCTTTGCTAGTCCAGCCCTGTCTGCTAGCCTAGCTCCGGCAGCTAGCGCAGCCTCTATGCTTATGTAGCAGTACAGCTAGCATAGGCCCTGTAGCTAGCAATGCTCTGGCAGCTACCCAGTCCCTCTGCTAGCCCCACTTTAGGTGTAGCTTCCCCTGCTAGCATGGCCCAGTTTTTTTTTGTTTGTTGCTTTATCATGTCCCCTGCACCGCTGTCTGATTTTTTGGGTCGCCCGGTGGCTCCCGTGGAGGGGGAGGTACTGTGATGATTCGCCTGTTCCCTGGACCTTTATTCCCTGTCTCCTCACCTCACCAGCCCCCACCTTTGGACTTTCCCTGTCTACTCTCCTCAACAGCCCCCACCCTTGCGTTGTTTTACTCTCCTCTACTCTTCACCAGCCCCCACCCTTGGACTACCTTTCGCAGCTGTCATAGTTTATGATTAGCGCCCCAGAGGGCTTTAAATACCTGGACCTCCCTCCAGTCCTGGTCGGGTCGTTCTTGTTACTACAATCTACTGCCGCATCTCCGGCGTGAGACGTCGTGCCACCCCTGTACTTCACCACCTGTCGCCGTTTGCCTGGAGTGGGATGCCGTCTAAGCTCTCTAATTCTCTACGGGAGGTTTTCCAGTGTTCCCACTCCAGACGTCAAGCCGGCGTGCATCGCTTCCTAATTCCACGGGAGGATGCGTCTCTTCGCCCCGGTCCCCTGGGACCCCTGTGTTCTGCGCTGCCTGTCTGCAGCATCCGAGGGGGGATCTCCGTGCCAGGCCTGGAGTGGTGTTCCCACTCCAGACGTCAAGCCGGCGCGCTCCCACTCTAGACGTCAGGCCGGCGTGCATCGCTTCCTAGTTCCACGGGAGGATGCGTCTCTTCGCCCCGGTCCCCTGGGACCCCTGTGTTCTGCGCTGCCCGTCTACAGCTTCCGAGGAGGATCTCCGTGCCAGGCCTCCGCCGTCGGGCCCCTGGTCCCCGTGCCAGGCCTCCGCCGTCGGGCCCCTGTTCCTCATCCCTGTAAGCAGCTCTGGCCCTCGCCCTGTCCAAGGCCTTAACCTTTTCTCTGTCCCTGTCTCCAGCCCGCCTCTCCGGGCCTCTGTCCCTGTCCCCCTCTACAGTGCCCCTGGTCCTGGTCCTTGACATTTTGCCCTGGCCCTGTCCCTTAGCCTTAGTCCCTTAGCCTGTTCGCCTCTTAAAGGCACAGTGCCGCATTTTCCCTATTTTCTTGTTTCTAGTGTTTTTGTGTTCTCCCTTAAAGGGACAGTGCCGCTTTTTGTTATGTAATGAATAAATGCCCTGTTTTGGCTTACTCTCATACCTGTCTTGTGTTGTGCGATTGGGGTCGGTTACAAACCATAAAAGCGTCCCTCCTGACACAAGCCCTCATACCATTCGCTCCCATCTCGATTTACCCAAAAAACAGTCTTCCACTGGCCAGGGCCAATCACGAGGACGCCACTCTCCCAGCCGGTAACCTGCATCGTTTGCCTTCCACCACCGCTCACTCCCCTTCATGTCCGATCGCCACCAAAACTAGTTCAAAATCGCTGCGGACCGTCGTCACAACCAAACTGTCTCCAAAACAGGAAGTCACCAGACACTCGACGACATCAGTCATCCACTGCTCTTCCCACTCATCAAGCAGCCGCCCCAAGCATCCACGGCTGCCAGCTATCAACTAATCATCCGTCTACAAATACTCAGCTCAAACTCCAAGACTTCACCAGAGCACTGGCCAGATCACTTCCGGTCGGACTGATAGCATGTGGAGTGGTCTGGTAGTGGAATTAGTTGCTAGCAGTGTTAATTTTGGCAGCTATTTTCATTTTAGTTTTAGTCTTAGTCATGTGTCAAGTGCTCCTTTTTCGTTTTCATCATATTTAGTCATCTGCATTTATTTTTCATTTAGTCAGTTTTAGTCAACTAAATGTCTGAGCATTTTAGTCTTAGTCAGTGTTAGTCTCGATTTTGTCTTTTTTGTTTTTGTCTAGATTTAGTCGCAGAAAACTGATGATTTTTGTCTAGTTTTCGCGAATGAAAAAAAGGCATTTTATATTTTTATATTGTAAAGAATGCAATTCTATTTATTAAGTATAGTCTAGCCAAAACCCTATCAGCTGATTCACAATAAGTTCAGTAGAAGGCTAGAAGCCCAATAGTAACCAAACATTCCTTGAAATGGTCAATAGATTCAGAAATAGTCAGACATGGAATGGAACATATTCTGATTTAAATTGCTTATTTTTTTTTAACCAACAAAGGAACATTAGGATAGTGTAAATACACAGTACACACTGATTGCAATTCTCACTGGGACCTACTGTACAAATTTCACACATGTCACACACACATTCCCTTTTGTCCCTTGAGTCATACCGTAGATCGCCAACGTCACTTTAAAATTAAAATGGCGGCCCCCATCAGAGCATTCGGCTAACAACATTAGCTTAGCGAACCTGCCACCGCACTTCTATGTGCATAAAGTGTGGTAACAAAATATCACAGCCCCTAAGACTGGGAGCATTCTAACTCTACTGAGCATGTACCCAACATTATATGAAAAATAAAAAGTCATTACGGCGTTTTAGTGCACTTCAAGCGCTAAAGGGATTCATAACTTATAGCAGGGTCAATCTCAGTGTTAGTACTCATCTGTTTCTTTTCTTTTCATACCTTTTTAAGTGAACGTGGTCTTGTCCTTGTTGTATCCATGTGTAATGTTGATAGTAGTGGCTGTACACAGATGAAAGAGAGCAAGTCTGTGTCTGGGATATAGGTCCCGACTCCCAGGCTATTAGCCTAGCCATCCTCTCAGCCTCAGTCGTCTTAAATGCTATGTTCTTTTGGTAGAACTGTTCGGCTGCCGCAGGAGTGTTGAGAGAGTAGCAGATTCCGTTCATGGTTATTGGTATAAACTGTAGTCATGAGAGACCTGGGACGCGGTTTTTAGCCTCACGTATGTTATGTAGCTTGGCTTTTAGCCATAAACGCTGCTGAGTTTAACCCGGAAACGGAAATGTGAAATGCTGAAATAATAACGTGACTTATTCTAAAAGTTATAATTATTTTGTCTCATCTTGTTTTAGTCAACATAAATTAAGAGATAATTCGTCATGGTTTTTGTAAACTAAATTTTTGTGTCCTCAGTTGTGGTCAACGATATTTAATTAATAATTTAGTGATGTTGGCGTCACATGGTGTTCAATAACGTGACGTCACGTCTCGTTGTCGTTGCGGGAAAAAGCTTTGTTGACGAAGATCTTTCGTCATCAAATTCGTTGACAAAATTAACATTGGTTGCTAGCGAGGAATGGTGGAAGTCCGCGGCCATGGCAGAGGCTCGATCCATGTCAGGGGGAATGTCACTCGAGTGGCGCCGTTGGGCAATAATGTGAACAGAGACTTTGCAGAGAAGATGCGCTGTCTTGTGAGGCGTGGGTCTGGCTGGGAGGAAGAGCAGATAGAGATGGAGTTAGGTAGGGAAACTCGATTGAGTAAGAAGAGGGCTGAGTTCAGGTTAGCCGTGGTAGCGGAGAGGGGAGTGGAGCAGGCAGAGCAGGGGGAGGTGAGGGTCGGAGGGAGATGAAATGTATTGTAGTAGTACGGTTTGGGGAGGAGGAGCAGAAAGTGATGAAAGGGATGAGCCCATTGGTGCTGACCAAAGAACTGAGCGGGCAGCTGGGGAAAATAGAATATGCGAGGGTCCTACCTGATGGGAACCTGTTGGTCTCATGTCTGGATGAGGGGCAGGCTGAGAAGGCTAAAGGAATGGCAAAGGTAGAAAAGCTTATGATGGTGCAAGTGGGTAAGGTGGGGCAGTGGAGAGGGACAGGCAGTAAGGGGGTGATAGCCGGGGTGCCGAAGGACTTGAGTGAGGAAGAAATAAAAGTGAATGTTCAGGGAGGTACGCTAGTCAGTGTAAGTAGGATGCCAATGACTAGAGATGGGAGGAAGGAGCCTAGTGAGGCAGTGTTACTGGAGTTTGAAGGAGAGGGGCTGCCTGGAAGAGTGAATCTGGGGTTTATGAGCTACTCACAGCACACACATCCACACGTACACACTCACTTTAAATAAACAACTCACTGTAGCACCCACTTTACCCACTTTAGACACTTTAACACACTTTATATTTATTGGTAAAGAGATTTGCACTACAACTCATACCTCATTTCACCTTACCCTAAGTTGTACCTCATCCCATTTCTGCATTGTACTGTATATTGTATTGTAACTCAGTTACTCTTTTGTTCTACTCTGTATTGTGTATTTTATATATGTATATTTAACACTTTTGTTTACACTTGTTTATGTACTTTTGACTTTTCTACTTTATCTATTTTTATCTAGCTTACTCTCAGGAGCAAAACAGAAAAAAGCATTTCATATAAAAGTATTCTGTATTTTTGTATGACAACTTATAAAGAAACTTGAAACTTGAACTCTGTGAGGGCTTGGTGATGTGCCGAGGGCGCTGCGGTGCTACAACTGCCAGCGTTTTGGCCATATGGCCCGGGATGTAGGGAAAACAGGAGGTGTGCGAGGTGTGGGGGGGACCATGAGTATGGGGAGTGCGGAGTAGGGGTGATAGAAGCTAGGTGCTGCAGCTGTGGTGTTGAGCACAATGTGGCATCTGGGGGCCGTGAGGTCATGAGGAGGGAGTTGAATGTCCAGATGGTGAGAGTGGAAGGTTGGCTCTCATATGCTCAGGCAGCGAAGGCGGTAGGGGGAGGAGGTGGAGAGGCCAGCAGGCAGGAGGCGAGGGAGGCAGTGGTGGTCGGTGAGGTGGATAGGCGGCTGTCAGGTAGGATATACGTGGAGAAGAAGGTGCTGGTGACTTGTATAGCTGGGGTGATCAATAGCACATACAGGGTCACATATAAGACTACAAAGACCCAGCTGGTAGTGAAGGCAGCAATTAGATGGGAGGCCAAAGGTCTCTAGAGGCTTCCGTTAATGAAATGATTGATCTGGTTTTACAGAGTATATATTTTATTGTAATATGAACTACATAATATACTATAATAACACATTTCCGTTTGTTGGCAACGGTTTTTGGGTCATATCTTTATGAAAATTAATGTGTTGATATGATAAAAACTACCTACGTTTGTGAAAAGGGGCGTTGCTGCGGAACCAATCAAAACGCGTTACAACGTCAGGTGACTTGATTTCTCCCAATGACATTCTTCAAGCCCTGGAACCAGGAAGTAAATATTGCTACTCGTTTGTTGACAACACTGGATAGCTCTGCATTCGGTAAGCTCTCAATTGATTACTATTACTATTGAAATGCATTTTTACTTAACTTTACAGCATTATTCAAACGTGATAGGAAGTTATGAGTCATCAGCAGTTTATATGCAGTCCGTTTTGACGTCCGATTACACATTGGAAAATGTTGTAGCCAGCTCACAAAGACTAACGTTACGTTAGCATTTTAACTTTCTCAGATAGCAATCTAACATTACGTTAGTGTAAATCAAACAACTCTAACCCAATACTAATAATAGTAACTTGTTTCACATTCTTGCTGTGTGTTACACTATGGTAATAGCGGTCTGTGTTGTTGCCTGTGACGTTAGAAATTTGACGTTGTCACAACCGTTACATATGTACAAAATATACTGTCTCATAAATATACTCTTCCAATATATAAATATACATATAAATATATTGTTTTAGATGCTGTCACTATGAATTACAAATGGGGGGCCCTGATGTAAACAAGACAAACGTCTTTCTCTGGTCTGCATCCCCTTAACAATTGTTTGATACTTTTCTGGACTCTTTGTATCATAAACAGTACTGTATTTGCAAATCTGGTATGTCATAATTAAATGTATAGATGTAGCAGTAGGCCTACTGTATCTGTATGTCATGTATGTCATATATGTTATGATGAATTGAAAATGGGGGACCCTGATGTAAACAAGATGAAAGTCTTTCTCTGGTCTGCATCCCCTTAACAATTGTGTGTATTGAGCTGTACTGTACTGTACCCATAGATCTAACGTTAATATCACGTTAACAATCTAATGGCTAGCAAGCTCATCTGTGACGTCGGTATGGCTTAATACAGTGCGAAATACAATCTTATAGTAAGAAACAAAACACAAGTTGAACATAGTTTTGAGCGTTTTATTACAATAGTATTTATGTCGGATAGATAGAAGTTAATATCACGTTAACCATCTAAAGCTCATCTGTGACTCGGAATGGCTTAATACAGTGCGAAATACAATCTTATAGTAACAAAACAATACACAAATTGAACATAGTTTTGAACGTTTTATTACAATAGTATTTACTGTCTCATGTTGCGATGTATAATCCAGCTAGCGTTCCAGTCAGATTCTCCGTTGTTCTTGTTGACAATTTTGGGGTCCGTACTTCCTGTTTCTGTATCCTGATTGGTTTATCAGCTAGAGGTGTCCAAAGATATGCATGAACAACCAGACGGCTGGCCAACAAACGTATTTTGACTCAACATAATAACTAGATATCACACACAAAGAATTGTGTAGTCTGCCAACATGGATCAATCAAGTTCACTTTAGACAGACTCGGCCTCCCATCTAAATGAGTCATTTGGGAGTAGAGGGGCTGGCGTGGGGGGAGGTGCAGGGGGACCTTCAGAAGGCAGTGTAGTATTGAGTGATGTGATTTGATTATATTACGGATACCCATTAGCTGGTGCCATAGCAACCAGCTAGTCTTCCTGGGGTCCACACAAAAAATACAAAAAAAGTAATTGCAAAACTAAATTATTAAAAGTCAGTACTCAACACACAATGCATAATGAAACTAATTAAGATGGCTCAAATTACATGCAAGCACAGAAACAGAAAACAAAACGAAATACTTTAGTGTTAAATACAAGATTATATTTAAAAGTGAATCTACTGTAAATGCAGCAGAGGTTTTGAGGCAGGTTATTCCAAAGAGTTAATGCTCTAAAAATGAAAGATCTCCATAAAGCGTTGGTTTTTGGACCTGGCAATTCAAGCTGCCCACTCCTGGAACCTCTAGTGTAATGCGCATGCACAGTATTACTAAAAACAATCTGTTTATGTATAAAAACAGGAGTTTTACTGCTCATGACCAACTTGAACAGCACAAGTATTTTCAACATTAAGCCAAGAGAGGCAGGCATGCATACGGTTCACATTAGACCTTAGTGAACAGCCCAGTACCAGTGGGGGAGGGGGAGATAAGGCGATGGTGGTGATAGGGGTTTTTGAGAAGTGTGGGGGTGTATGACAGGGTGTGAGGGACATGGGGGTTAGGGATGGAATCTACGTAGAATAGCTGAAATGCATGCAATGCATAGTGTGTGGGGTATATAGTATAGTGTAGATGAAGGATGATGGGGATGGGGAATATTGTGGTTGTAGGAAGTTGTTTTGTAGGTTAGCTTCGGGGTTAGAGAGGGGAGCCTGGAGACTGGCCCACACCCCGGGTCGGTAGGTGGCGGTAATGCCGTAAATAGTTGGTGGCCGAACGCCGTAAAACCCCAAGTAGAAGAAGAAGAAGACTTCACCAGATTGTAGATTCAGATAACCCAGTCAATCTATGTTCTTGCTCCTCATGATATATCTTATCCGTCTGGCGAGATGAAGCTTCATGGTGGTTAACTTGCTCTACTGTGCCATCAAGTGTACAATACATGTAGAACAGGCAGAGTGATTATAATGATACCATGGCTTTGGTGTGTGAAGCTTTGAATTGTGTTTATTTCTTTATTTCTTTATTTCAGATCCCCATTAGTCACTGCCTCAGCAGCGACTATTCTTCCTGGGGTCTGGATCCAAACATATAAAATTAAACAAGAATAATCAATAAAATGTGTTGAATGATGATGCCAATAAACAAATACTATTGTGTGTTTTTCTGACAGAATGATGGCAGGGACAGAGGAGAGAGTGCTTGTGTTACAACATTCTATTCATTAGTATAGTATTTTTCTGACAGAAGGATGTCATTATTATTACTCTACTAGGACCCGAACCTTGATCTGCAGCCGACTATTTCCTGTACCTTGAATCATCATGAATGATGGCTCAGTGGCTCAGGAGGTGGAGCAGTCGTATGGGAATCTGGAGGTTCCCGGTTCGATTCCCGCGTGTTGAAGTGTCCTTGAGCAAGACAATTAACCCCTAATTGCATCCGACATGCAGGTTGGCACCTTGCATGGCCGCCTCCACCATCGGTGTGTGAATGTGTGAGTGAATGGGTAAAATGTGAGGAACAAATTGTAAAGCGCTTTGACGTTGATCACACAATACATATAGTAGGAGCTAGTTTAATTAAGGGTGCTGATCCTATTATTTTTGTTATATTATATGCGTCTCTCTGTCTCACTAAACAACAAATATTTGCATTGCCAGTGACCATATTCACATGGCAGCTAAAATACTGTGATAAAACACAACATTAGCTAAAATACTGTGATAAAACACATTAGCTAAAATACTGTGATAAAACAAAACAGGCAATTTCTTGCAATGTCACTGTGGTTGCACCTTGTAAAATAATAATAGTTGGTTGTTGAGTAATTTCCAAAGCTCACATGGTTTGTTTATGTTTTCCTCAGTTTTGACATTGACAATGGTGACAATGACAAGAGAATACATTCTACGCGCCAGAAGGCTGGCCACAGGTTAACTACAGGCTAGGTTAGGCACTGCACAGTTGTTTCCTCATTAAGTGTATACTTCTTCCTACTCCTTTTCGAACATGTAAATTGAGTTACGTTTTGTTTCTGTTTATTTATAATTTTTTTCCATTTCATTTCAAGAGATCAATGATTTGTTTTGATTTTATATTGTTTGTATTTACATGTTCGAAATAAAGATTTCAAATCAAATAAAAAAATGTATTGGTAGTCAAACAAGGTGAAAATGGCCAATAGAGAACATTAAATACTTAATCTACAAACATACTGTTCTAACAGCACAATATTGATGTAATTAGTTGATTTGCACATTTTCTTTTAATGCATAGGTTTATAAAACATGCAGAGGTAAAACACAGACCAGGTTGTCAAAAAAGAAAATAAATCATCGAATTATAACGGAGATGATTGAGTAGAACACCATCAATAGACAAGACCCTTTGATAGCAGATACGGTTTGAAAATGTGAAAAATACTGTCAGAAAATAATAATTGCAGCTTTACATTATGTGTATTACTGTATATTGTGCCAAATTTAAGTTTGATCTCAGTGGTGATCTACTATATTTCTATTGTTTTGCACTTAAATAAATGTGACCAGGCTGATACTCAATACATAAGACCCAGAATTAACTGGAAAAGCTAATGAAAAGAGACTGAAATACCAAAAACATGATTTTATTGACAATTCATAAAACAAAAGGCTGGACATAATGAAGCAGGGGTGAAGTTGTTACGTGCCCCCGTGGGGAGACGCAACACTAGGCCACAGACAGGATCGGTGAGGATGCAGTGACACAAAACACCATAGACGGGTTGTAAAATAACAATATTTATTTTACACAAGTGAGGATCAGCAACACAGAGAGCAAAGAGGACCTACCAGTGAGCACCAAATAATATCAAAATAAAACAAAGCCCCCCCCCCCTTTACAGGCACGGACGCCCCAAAGTACAGGAGGTGGTGCTCACTCTAAGCTGGTGTCTTTAACAGTGGTTCTCCTACGTGATGCAGGTGTAGACCCCAGGGTATCTTCACTGCCCTCAATGTCCCTGTGTGCGAAACAAAAGGTTAATATATAAGAAAAACAATCACCATAAGCTGGGTGACGAGAAATACATAAATACAGAAACAGGTTATGGGTAAAACAGAAATGTACAACAGGCAGGATCACAAAACGGTACAATACTATAGGGAATTGCTAGAAAACCAGAGCCTTGACCAGCTCTCACACAAACAACAGCTCCACAGAGCTTTCTACTAGCTCATGCACCAAAACATGAGCTCAACAGAGCTTTCAACTAGCTCAAGCACCAATCATGAGCTCAACAGAGCTTTAACTAGCTCATGCACTAAACATGGGCTCAACAGAGCTTTAACTAGCTCATACACAAAAAACAATGAGAGCTCTACCACAACACCACCAGATATAATTACCCACATACACCGACAGAGCTCTAGCTAACAATGCATACACAGGGATTATATGAAGGGATGTGGAGGCCAATTAGGCTGATGAGCCTCAGCTGTGGTTGCTGCTGCTTCTTCTGTTGGTTGGAGTGGAATGGTGATTGACCCTGAGAGGTAGATAGATTATATAGGAGGGAGACAAGAAAACACTACAACCTGCCTAATAATAATAACCCACACAATATAATATTACATGCATACATAATACATAATGAAATAAGGAATGAAATAAGGACAGAGTCCGTAACAGAAGTATATTGAATTTAATACAAAAATAGAATAAACAATGAATGAACAAGCAAAGAAAATAGTTATGGTAGTTAAAACCTCCTCCACCCGACGGGACCGGTACCGGTCCCGAAATGACACCGGTCATAAATCAATATTTTTTAGACTGCTCTATAAAAGTTGCGACATCACTAACATGTGACAACAGCATGTAGAATGTATATTATCATCCATACATATAGCAATAGGTTAAAAGTGTCATTAGATACCATGGGAATTGTAGTTTATTTGCGGCCATTTTGTAATAGACATCGCTAGCTGTCGATCAGCGGTGGCATTTTTCAAAACGACACATCCTGTAAATTTCTATGGGGTTCAAGGTTCAAAGTTCTGTATGGATTATTTCAATAACAGTTCATATTCGGGATAATTCTACCACAAAAGGTAACGTTTTTGACAAATATTGAAACGCAGTTAGTTTCTCCTCCCTATTGTTAGCATGTAGCAACAATTAGATCTGAAATTAGTTTAAAAATGTTTGCACTGTGGTGAAAATAAAAAAGTACAGTAGATTTCATTATCTGTTCTTATGCACACCTGGTGATACTAAATCCATATTGAACTCTGGCATTTGAAAGATAATATATGTATATATATATATAAATGTGCAAATTGGGTATAATAAGGTAATTTATATATATATATTCTATAATAATATTTCAAATGGCATTGGTCCTGATAGGAGAATTCAGTACTGTATCTACAGAACCTTCCGTTTAATCATCTTCCCTTTATTAATTTCCTTCGATTTTTTTGTACATGTGATCTCAAGAAGGTACTGAACTTAAAAACTGAGTTTTTAATGTTTGGTCATTATTAGCATGGTGTTATTCACTGTCAAAGATGCAAAGAAAGATCATAATTCATATTGTTATTTGTTTCATCACAATTTAAGCAAGCCTAGTAATAGACACAATATTTCTGACACTGTGAATACATTCCCTGAGGTCCATAGATGTCCCTAGATACCAATAATATGCAAATGGCCCTTGTAGAAGTGGAGCAATATTCCATTTACCTAGGTATATATTTTAGGCAGATTTTCAGAAAATATTCCACGGTGGGACAGGTTATGTGTAAAAAGAGGAAATTGTCACAAAATGTTACCACATTTTAAAAATAAATAAACCACCACTACACACAAACCAAACCAAAGAACCAAATATTGAACTACTCACAGCAAACTAAGGGGACTCAAACCCAACAATAAAGCAAGATGTCTTCTCTACCGCTCAGTCCCTCCTTAAGCACAGCAAAAAGACCCAGAAGGAAAATAAAACAGAAAATAATTCAAATTGATTATTAGTATTATTAAAGGCACTAAAATAGAATATGTCTGTGGAAAACAGCCAGCGATTGGCTCCTCTATTTGAGTATTTATATAAAAAAAAAAAAAAAACAGAAACATGTTGATGTCACAGGTTGGCAGCTCCCCGTGTTAACAACTTTTAATACTTGACTGTCATTTTAACTTGTTTTGCTCACAAACTTCTGTGTTTTGATTCTAGACATAAAATTGGTGTTTGAAGATTAGGGTCAGAAGTTCGTCTGATAAGGATCACAATAGTTGGATTTCTGTCCAGTATGAAACCATATTTCTACAGTTTTAGGGTTTGACAAATGTATGGATAATATGCTGGTGCCTCTTTAAGTTTGAAGAGGTGATGAAGCCCTGCCCACACTTGTCACGGTGTTAGGGCTTCTCTGCTGTATGAATGCGTTGATGTATCTTTAAATATCCAATTGTACTGAAGCTCTTCTCACACTGGTCACAGTGGTAGGGCTTCTCTCCTGTATGAATGCGCCGGTGTATCTTTAATTCTCCAGATGTTTTGAAGCTCTTCTCACACTGGTCACAGTGGTAGGGCTTCTCTCCTGTATGAATACGCTGGTGTATCTTTAATTCTCCAGATTGTTTGAAGCCCTGCCCACACTGGTCATAGTGGTAGGGCTTCTCTCCTGTATGAATGCGTTGATGTATCTTTAAATTTCCAAATATACTGAAGCTCTTCTCAGTGGTAGGGCTTCTCTCCTGTATGAATACGCCGGTGTATCTTTAATTCTCCAGATGTTTTGAACCTCTTCTCACACTGGTCACAGTGGTAGGGCTTCTCTCCTGTATGAATGCGTTGATGTATCTTTAAATTTCCAAATATACTGAAGCTCTTCTCAGTGGTAGGGCTTCTCTCCTGTATGAATACGCCGGTGTATCTTTAATTCTCCAGATGTTTTGAACCTCTTCTCACACTGGTCACAGTGGTAGGGCTTCTCTCCTGTATGAATGCGTTGATGTATCTTTAAATTTCCAAATATACTGAAGCTCTTCTCAGTGGTAGGGCTTCTCTCCTGTATGAATACGCCGGTGTATCTTTAATTCTCCAGATGTTTTGAACCTCTTCTCACACTGGTCACAGTGGTAGGGCTTCTCTCCTGTATGAATACGCCGGTGTATCTTTAATTCTCCAGATGTTCTGAAGCTCTTCTCACACTGGTCACAGTGGTAGGGCTTCTCTCCTGTATGAACACGCTGGTGTGTCGTTAAAGCACCAGAGTAGCTGAAGCCCTGCCCACACTGGTCACATTGGTAGGGCTTCTCTCCTGTATGAATACGCTGGTGTATCTTTAATTCTCCAGATGTTTTGAAGCCCTGCCCACACTGGTCACAGTGGTAGGGCTTCTCTCCTGTATGAATGCGTTGATGTATCTTTAAATATCCAAATTTACGGAAGCTCTTCTCACACTGGTCACAGTGGTAGGGCTTCTCTCCTGTATGAACACGCTGGTGTGTCGTTAAAGCACCAGAGTGCCTGAAGCCCTGCCCACACTGGTCACAGTGGTAGGGCTTATCTACTCTATGAATACGCTTGTGTATCTTTAATTCTCCAGATTGAGTGAAGCTCTTCCCACATTGGTCACAGTGGTAGGGCTTCTCTCCTGTGTGAAAATGCTTGTGTATCTTTAAATTATAAGATTTAGTGAAGCTCTTCCCACACTGATCACAGTGGTAGGGCTTCTCTCCTGTATGAATACGCTGGTGTATCGTTAATGTTCCAGATTGAGTGAAGCTCTTCCCACATTGGTCACAGTGGTAGGGCTTCTCTCCAGTATGAATACGCTGGTGTATCTTTAATTCTGCAGATGTTTTGAAGCTCGTCCCACACTGGTCACAGTGGTATGGCTTCTCTCCAGTATGAATACGTTGATGTCTTTGAAGATCGCCCTTTCTGATGAAGTTTGTTCCACATTGGCCATAGTAGTGAGGTCTCGACTCAGCCATTATCTCTTTGTCGTTGGGGAGCAATGCAGCGATTGTACCTGGAGAACCGAAAAGCATTCCAATGAAGAACTCAGATTGTGTGTTTTGAATTTGGGTTAGTTTATATTTCTTGTTGTCCAACTGTTCTTTTATTTGTGATTTAAAGGTAATCTGAGTAATCTGTAATTTGATCAAACAGTGACCTTTAGACAAAAGAGCCCTGCTTTGTATTGTACTTGTGCACTTTAAGTAAACATTTATTGCTGTTGTTCTGTAAAGTAATTCAGAATATTACTGAACTGAATCTGCTCCAAAATGGTTTTGAAAACTGGTATTGGGTGGTCATTGTACAAATAAACTCTGTCTATTTAAAAAATGACATAGAACTGTCAGACACCATTGAGTTGATTGAATATATTTCCTGCTGTGTGAACTTTGTAATGAAAGTGAAGCACTGCTCTGGGCTTTCTTATTATTTATTGTGACTAAAACAAATACAACTTTAAGTTGACAACCACGATAGTAGCAAGCCACTAAGGAGATATGCATACCTGACTGTCTTGCTTGCTGTCTGTGCAGTGTACTGCATACCCCCACACAATTTACACATGAAACTATACAGTGACAATGGAAATACCAGAGCCAATGGCCCAGTCATATGTAATAAGCATTTATATTGCAAGTGAGATACTGTGGCCACGTCCATCTCATGATAGATTTGCAATTGAAAAGTCAATATTATGAGACTGAAGTACCCTCTAAACAAGTACATAGCAGGGAACAATTAAAGTACTAAGGCTGAATGGGGGTAGTTAGTGTGCCCAATCAGTAGCATTATTCATGCTGAATACATACAGACAATAACAACCCCTTCAACTCTCACTCTCTTCCAACCCACACATCTGAGAAAAGTAATTTAAGTGCAGGATCAAGCAGGGCCCTTTTGCCTACAGGTCAATGTTTAATAACATTACAGTTTATACTTTTAACCTCTTAAGCCTGAGCCATATTTTCAGAAATATTGTGTGTCTGTTACTATTCTTGAGTAAATTATAATGAACCAAAGGAAAATAATGCTAACATTATCTGCTTAGAACTGATTGGCCAATCAGAAGAACAATAGAAACCTCCTCCATCAAACTGATATTTCCTCCTCTGCTCATCCAAGACTACACTTTGTATACTTACTGTATATTTGCAGTATATGGACTTGTATATATTTGAGTTTTATTTATACATATTGTACTTATTTATTTATTATAAAATTATTTAAATAGGCCTACTCTCTCTTACAAGATACTGGGTTATCATTTAACCTATTTTTTTCTTTTCTTTTTGAAAATATAATTGTTTGCCATATTTCATGTTCCAAATCAGACATAATCCTCAGTGGGACTTTTAATTATGTGTCTTTAGAAAATGTATTGATTTTATTTATTCCATGTCAAACATAGAGTTGAAGGATACAAATTAAAATCAAACTAGACTAAGACTAGTGCTCACGTTTAATGTGGGATACAGGAATCAACATGTTATTAGTATTGACCATCAGTTAGCTGGTGACTGAAACTGTGGTTCTTGGATTATGCCACCAGATTCAGGTCAGGATATGGTTTTACAGATGTGATTTCATGATCTTCAAAACATCAGATGTTGACATGATGTATTTTATATTGATTCATGTAGGTCACAATTTATTTCACAATATAAACATTTATAATGCCTCTGCAGCCCAGTGCCCCTCCCTGCCTACCCCCAAACAATTTAAACATGAAACTATACAGTGACAATGGAAATACCAGAGCCAATGGCCCAGTCATATGTAATACGCATTTGTATAGCAAGTGAGATACTGTGGTCATATCCACCTCATGATAGATTTGCAGTATGATGCGACTGAAGTACCCTATAAACATGTAGGCCAACATAGCAGCAAACAATTAGGGTATTAAGGCTGAATGGGGTAGTTAGTGTGACCAATACAGTAGCATCATTAGGGATGGTACAGATCTCAGTATCGGTCCGATATGTATTGTGTATGTAAAATGTATTATCATTAATTTTCTCATTCTCACATTGCTAATGTCATTACTATTATTGTGGTATTGTGAGGTCTTATTATTGTATTTGTCTTGTTTTGTGTATACAAATCCACATCAATGAAAATATTTTATATAAAACGTTTATTTTTAGTTAAATTTTTTACATATCCATCATCCATCAGATGACCCGAGGGCGGGCCGTCACACATGTGCGCACGTCAGAGCACTTTGCCCTCGTCTGTCGGCTTCAGGCTGTGTTTTCGCCGATTTGACACCCTACTCAACCTATTACACGCTTCCAATATCGGGTTACAAGACCAAACAACCAATGAGAGTTTTAATAGGAACCATGTTTTTGACTCTATGGTAATTATTCATTAAGAAGGTTATTTATTCATTTATTTCAGATATTGATTGAAGAAGTGTGTTTTAGTCGACGGCAAACGATTGGTCAGGTTTCTTCTGTCCTAACTGTGGTGTGAAGTTCGTTCCACCATTGAGGACCAATAATATAATGATGCATTTGAATATAATGAATCATAATGATGATGTTGAATCAGCAGAGTGAGTTCTTTCTCAACACAATCCAAGCTGTTCCTCATACTAGCTCTGGCTAGTTATGTAAATTAGATATTTTCTGTGTACATGGCTCACAACTCAAGAATGTATGGGTATAAACAATTAACTTTTGACTTTATTTTATACTTATCTATTTTTTTTATCTAGCACACTCTCAGGAGCATAACAGAAAAAAAGTGTTTCATATAAACGTATTCTGTATTTGTGTATGACAACTAATAAAGAAACTTGAAACTTGAACATATACCAGTAGAGGGCAGCAAGGAGCTATTGTGAACAAAGCATTGATTCTCCTCCCAAAATGAAAGCCTTGTTTTATCTCACCAACGTGATCATTGTAAATATTAGGGATGCACCGAATGGGAAATTCTTGGCCGAAACAGATACCGAAAATAGGAAACAGTTGGTCGAAAACCGAATGCCGAAAGGCCGAAAATGATTCATAGAATAGAATTTTCTTTTTACCAATGTTGTTCAGCTACCTGATTATGGAAAAATATATGATTATGGCAAACCTTAACTTAAATCACTATTATGGGTCTTTTTGTATCACAAACAGTACTGTATTTGCAAATCTGGTATGTCATAAATGTATAGATGTAGCAGTACTGTCTATATCTATATGTCCTGATGAATTGAAAATGGGGGACCCTGATGTAAACAAGACGAAAGTCTTTCTCTGGTCTGCATTCCCTTAACAATTGTGTGTATTGAGCTGTACTGTATTGTACCCATTCTGCAATCTGTTAATAAAGTTATCAATCAATCAATCAATCAGAGAGAGAGAGAGAGAGAGAGAGAGAGAGAGAGAGAGAGAGAGAGAGAGAGAGAGAGAGAGAGAGAGAGAGAGAGAGAGAGAGAGAGAGAGAGAGAGAGAGAGAGAGAGAGAGAGATCTGTGCTCTACTGAGCGCACCTTTCTAGTCACCAGATGAATCCGCTCTCTTGACTTTGGCACAGTAGACACGCGACAGCGTCAATGTGAGAAACACAATCCCTCTCGCTCTGAATAATATGCATATTAGATCACTCTGTGATTAACCGCGACGGGCATAGTAAATAAGGATATAAACTATAAACTATAAAGCATGTTAAAGACGCATTTATTGGACTCGTTGCGCGCAGAGTTTACAGCGCGCCTCCCGAGTCCCAAGAGGAGTTATCACACAGGCTGCAGAACGCAGGACTGGAGAGCTCACGTTTGCGCATGTAATGACTGAATCCGCGTTTTGATGACATCATCACAACAACACGCGTTAGGTTACAGCTGGTGGTTTCTGTTTCTGTGATATATTTTCGGTGAAAAAACTCTTTCGGCCGGAAGCCGAAAGGCCATTTTTGGCCATTTTCGGCCGAAATTTCGGTGCATCCCTAGTAAATATATCATGTATAAACATAGCCCTAACATATGTATAAACATAACCTTGGTGCAACAATCTTGAAATTGGTTTTTTATAGTACAAACAACATCCTCTTGATCATTTCTTGGTTGTCAAACAAGGTGAAAATGGCCAACAGAGAACATTAAATACTTAATCTACAAACATTCTGTTCTGACAGCAGAATATTGATGTAATTAGTTGATTTGCAGATTATTTATTATTATTATTAAAATGTAGAGGTAAAACACAGTCCAGGTTTTAGACCTTTTGATAGCAGATAAGGTTTGGCCGAAACCCGTCCAATCTTTCGCCGTCGACTAAAGTTGCACTTCTAAAAATATATATATATCTAGTCCTAACTAACCTTACTGTCATGCACTTGTCCTAATAAACTAACCTACACTGTAGCACTCAACACTTTGATGAACATTGTTACTCAGCTGATAGAGTTGTGCCCTTCCTGATGACTGGTCGTACAGAACTTGTAAATCGCTTTTGGATAAAAGTGTCAGCTAAATGACTAAATGTAAATATAAATGTAAAATACAGTAAGAAAATAATAATTGCAACTTTAAATTCTGTGTATTACTGTATATTGTACTGTATATCTATGTTTTATCTCCCTGGTGATCAGGCTCTGTAGCCTCCACTACAATTCTATGGTAAACAAGGCCCAGAATGAACTGGAAATGCTAAAAAAAAGAACCGGAGACTGAAATACCAAAAAAAAGGATTTAATTGACAATTCATAAAATAAAACACTGGCCATAATAAAGGAGGGATGGAGTAAATTGTATTACTTATATAACTCAACAATAAATGAACAAGAAAACACGTATGCTGCACTACCGGGAACGTTATGGTAGTTATGTGTAAAAAGAGGAAATTGTCACAAAATATATAGACAAATAAAATTTAAATTTAAAAACACTACAAACAAACCAATTCAAACCAACCAAACAACCAAATATTGACCTACTCACTATAAACTAAGGTGACTCAAACCACACAATGAAGCACAATAAAGCAAGATGGCTTCTCTACCGCTCAGTACCTCATTTAGAACAGCAAAAATACCCACAAGAAAAATAACAGAACATTATTCAATTGATTATTTAAAAACTAAAATAAACAGAAACATGTTGATGTCACAGGTTGGCAGCTCCCCCTGTTAACAACTTTTAATACTTGACTGTCGTTTTAACTTGTTTTGCTCACAAACTTCTGTGTTTTGGTAAAATTGGTGTTTGATGATGGGGGTCAGAAGTTCTTCTGATAAGGATCACAACAGTTGGATTTCTGTCCAGTATGAAAGCATATCTCTACAGTTTTAGGGTTTGACAAATGTATGGATATGCTGGTGCCTCTTTAAGTTTGAAGAGGTGATGAATCTCTTCCCACACTGGTCACAGTGGTAGGGCTTCTCTCCTGTGTGAACACGCTGGTGTGTTGTTAAAGCATCAGAGTACCTGAAGCCCTGCCCACACTGGTCACAGTTGTAGGGCTTCTCTCCTGTATGAATACGCTGGTGTATCTTTAATTCTCCAGATGTTTTGAAGCCCTGCCCACACTGGTCACAGTGGTAGGGCTTCTCTCCTGTGTGAATACGCCTGTGTATCTTTAATTCTCCAGCTGTTTTGAAGCTCTTCTCACACTGGTCACAGTGGTAGGGCTTCTCTCCTGTGTGAATACGCTGGTGTATCTTTAAGTTTGAAGAGTGGATGAAACCCTTCCCACACTGGTCACAGTGGTAGGGCTTCTCTCCTGTATGAACACGCTGGTGTGTCGTTAAAGTACCAGAGTTCCTGAAGCCCTGCCCACACTGGTCACAGTGGTAAGGCTTCTCTCCTGTATGAATACGCTGGTGCCTCTTTAAATTTGAAGAGTCGATGAACCCTTCCCACACTGGTCACAGTGGTAGGGCTTCTCCAATGTATGTATACGCTGGTGTTTCTTTAAGTTTGAAGAGTCGATGAAACCCTTCTCACACTGGTCACAGTGGTAGGGCTTCTCTCCTGTATGAATACGCCTGTGTATCTTTAATTCTCCAGCTGTTTTGAAGCTCTTCTCACACTGGTCACAGTGGTAGGGCTTCTCTCCTGTGTGAATACGCCAATGTATCTTTAATTCTCCAGCTGTTTTGAAGCTCTTCTCACACTGGTCACAGTGGTAGGGCTTCTCTCCTGTATGAACACGCTGGTGAATCTTTAAGTTTGAAGAGTTCCTGAAGCCCTGCCCACACTGGTCACAGTGGTAGGGCTTCTCTCCTGTGTGAATACGCTGGTGTATCTTTAAGTTTGAAGAGTGGATGAAACCCTTCCCACACTGGTCACAGTGGTAGGGCTTCTCTCCTGTATGAACACGCTGGTGTGTCGTTAAAGTACCAGAGTTCCTGAAGCCCTGCCCACACTGGTCACAGTGGTAAGGCTTCTCTCCTGTATGAATACGCTGGTGCCTCTTTAAATTTGAAGAGTCGATGAACCCTTCCCACACTGGTCACAGTGGTAGGGCTTCTCCAATGTATGTATACGCTGGTGTTTCTTTAAGTTTGAAGAGTCGATGAAACCCTTCTCACACTGGTCACAGTGGTAGGGCTTCTCTCCTGTATGAATACGCCTGTGTATCTTTAATTCTCCAGCTGTTTTGAAGCTCTTCTCACACTGGTCACAGTGGTAGGGCTTCTCTCCTGTGTGAATACGCCTATGTATCTTTAATTCTCCAGCTGTTTTGAAGCTCTTCTCACACTGGTCACAGTGGTAGGGCTTCTCTCCTGTATGAACACGCTGGTGAATCTTTAAGTTTGAAGAGTTCCTGAAGCCCTGCCCACACTGGTCACAGTGGTAGGGCTTCTCTCCTGTGTGAACACGCTTGTGTGTCTTTAAATTATCAGATTTAGTGAAGCTCTTCCCACACTGGCCACAGTGGTACGGCTTCTCTCCTGTGTGAACACGCTTGTGTATCTTTAATTCTCCAGATGTTTTGAAGCTCTTCTCACACTGGTCACAGTGGTAGGGCTTCTCTCCTGTATGAATACGCTGGTGTATCTTTAATTCTCCAGATGTACTGAAGCTCTTCTCACACTGGTCACAGTGGTAGGGCTTTTCTCCTGTATGAATAAGTTGATGTATTTGAAGTTTGTCCTTTCTGATGAAGCGTGTTCCACATTGGTCACAGTAGTGAGGCCTTGACTCAGCCATCGTCTGTTTGTCGTTGGGGAGCAATGCAGTGATTGTACCTGGAGAAGAGAGAAGCACTCCAATGAAGAACTCAGATTGTGTGTTTTCCAAGTTCCAAAAAAAATCTACTTCCTTGCATGCGATTTAACAATATATTCTGTAATTCACTCAAAAGGTGACCTCTAGACAAATACCGGCTTCGTATTGTACATCATTCTGGCACGTTTAGACTGATTTTCACGGAAAGAAAACACACCGAAAATAAGAGAGGCTCTGTCATGAAAACCATCTAATAAATAATTGTACTTACAGATGTTGTGGTGTGCAGTCTGATCTTTCAGAAGCACGTTTTGGTCCAGATGGTTTTTAGTAGAACGTCTTGGTCCAGTAGACAATGTGTTCTGCCACAGAGAAGCGTTCCCGTCCTTGTAGTTGAATGAGTACTTCAGTCTGGAAAACAGCCCTGTTTTTTTTTTACATTTACCTGCTTGGAACCGATTGGATCAGAAGAACAATAGATACCTCCATCAAACGCAAGCTGATATTTCCTCCTCTAATCATCTTACACTTACATACATCTTTGTTTTATTTGTACATATTTTATCCTCTGTCTCCTACAAAATGATGTTACATGTTTGTTTTCCTAACATAATCCTCAATGGGGATTCTCATTTAAGTGTATCTAGGAAATGTATTAATTAAATGTATTCCATGGCATTTGTTCAACATAGAATCTCAGAATAGAAATGGAATCAAATACACTAGTGCTCAAGTTTAACGTGGAAAACAGGAATAAACATTGTATTATTGACTATTATTGATCAGTTAGCTGGTGACTGAAACTGTGAATCTTGGATTATGCCACCAGTTGGCACCTTGCATGGTTGCCTCCGCCGTCTGTGTGTGAATGTGTGAGTGAATGTGTAAAATGTAACATAAGCGCTTTGGATAAAAGCGCTATATAAAAAAGCAGCCATGTTACTATGCTTGAGTAAATTGTAATGAACCAAAGGAACACAATGCTAACATTTTGACTGCTGTTTTGATACGGTTAGGGTCTTTACTCTTTACATTTGAAAAAGAAATTATCTGTATTTATGACGTGATATTAATTTCGTCCCAGTACCGGCCGTCTGGCTTAAAAGTGAATCTGCTGCAAGATTGGGATTGAAAACAGGTAAACTTTAGTTAAAATACTGGGCAGTTGCCTGCAATATTGTGGTGGTACCGGTCATTGTACAAATAAACATACATATATTGAAGACAAATAAAGAACAGACATTCAGGCATGTTTAGACTGGTTTTCTTACAAACAGAAAAAAAATCACAGAAAATAAAGAGAGGCTCTGCAAGGCCATGAAAACAATCTAATACATAATTGTACTTACAGATGTTGTGGTGTCCAGTCTGATCTCTGACCAGATGGTCTTTAGTAGAAGTCTTGGTCCAGTAGACAATGTGTTCTGCCACAGAGAGGTGTTCAAGTCAACCGGCAGACTATCCAGTCTTGATGGTTGAATGAGTACTTCAGTCTGGAAAACAGCCCTGTTCTTATACAAGAGAATAGTTTAGCATTTAGCCGCTTGGAACTGTGTTGGTGGGCCTTATAAATACATTTTATTTGATTTGATTTGATCCCACTTCCTCATATAACCTCCCACACCAGTCTGCTCTAAGCCACAGGGTCCTACCAGTTACATATAGTAACACTTAATTTCAGCTGCATTTTCTAGTTTCAGTTGGTCTCTCATGGTTGGTTTACTAAAACGTTGTCAGTTAAAACATAATCTACTTGTCTACACAGCAGAGGATGACTTTCAAGCTCTCCAACATGTTGTCACCCCCCCACCCCCACGCCCTCCTAATGTACAGTCCCATCCCCATCATATGTATACAATCTGTCAGGATATATGGGTACAGTACTGTATATTTGAATATCGTATATGTCACAAATGTAACAGTACTAAATACCTGTATGTCATGTATGTCCCTATGCCATAAATGTCATGTATGTTGTGTATGTCATAAATATCACTATGAATTGAAAATGGGGGACCCTGATGTAAACAAGACAAACGTCTTTCTCTGGTCTGCATCCCCTTAACAATTGTGTGTATTGAGCTGTACTGTATTGTACCCATTCTGCAATATTTTAAATAAAGTTTTCATTCATTCATTCATCCTAGTTCCTTGTCATCTGTGTGCGAGTATGAGTGGAAATTACAGGATTGGAACCTGGTGTGGAGTCAGGCCCCAAGCATCCATGGCTGCCAGCTATCAACTAATCATCCGTCTACAAATACCCAGCTCAAACTCTCTACCAGTTGGACCGTAACACGTGTAAATAGTTCCGTGATTCAAGAGATTACATGTCAACTTTATTGATAGTCAGATGGCAGGTTTTGTGAATTAAATTGTATGTGTACAAGGCTACAACTCAAGAGTGTATGGTTATACATATGTACATAATATGTATATTATGTACATATTATGTCTTTTGTGGTGTCTGTAATAGTATAAGTTGATCATTTTTGTTCTGTATTTATTATTTGTATTATTGCTAATGTCATTATTATTATTGTGGTATTGTGAGGTCTTATTATTATTATTATTATTATTATTATTATTATTGTATTTGTCTTGTTTTGTGTATACAAATACACATCAATAAAAAAAATTATATAAAACGTTTTTTTTTTTTTTTTTTTTATACATATTATCCATCAGATGGCCCGAGGGCGGGCGTCACACCAATGAGAGTTTTAATAGGAACCATGTTTTTGACTCTATGGTAATTATTCATTAAGAAGGTTATTTATTCATTTATTTCAGATATTGATTGAAGAAGTGTGTTTTAGTCGACGGCAAAAGATTGGTCAGGTTTCTGCTGTCCTAACTGGGGTGGGAAGTTCGTTCCACCATTGAGGACCAATAATATAATGATGAATTTGAATATAATGAATCATAATGATGATGTTGAATCAGTAGAGTGAGTTATTTCTCAACACAATCCAAGCTGTTCCTCATACTAGCTCTGGCTAGTTATGTAAATTAGATATTTTCTGTGTACATGGCTCACAACTCAATAATGTATGGGTATAAACAATGAACTTTTGACTTTATTTTATACTTATCTATTTGTTTTTATCTAGCACACTCTCAGGAGCAGAAGAGAAAAAAGTGTTTCATATAAAAGTATTCTGTATTTTTGTATGCCAACTAATAAAGAAACTTGAAACTTGAACATATACCAGTAGAGGGCAGCAAGGAGCTATTGTGAACAAAGCATTGATTCTCCTCCCAAAATAAAAGCCTTGTTTTATCTCACCAACGTGATCATTGTAAATATATCATGTATAAACATAGCCCTAACATATGTATAAACATAACCTTGGTGCAAGAATCTTGAAATTCGTTTTTTATAGTACAAACAACATCCTCTTGATAATTTCTTGGTTGTCAAGGTGAAAATGGCCAACAGATAACATTAAATACTTAATCTACAAACATTCTGTTCTGACAGCAGAATATTGATGTAATTAGTTGATTTGCAGATTATTTATTATTATTCAAATGTAGAGGCAAAACACAGTCCAGGTTTTAGACCTTTTGATAGCAGATAAGGTTTGAACATGTGAAAAATAAATAAACAGCCCCACAATGGTGGAATGAACTACCCACCCCAGTTAGGACAGCCGAAACCCGTCAAATGTTTCGCCGTCGACTAAAGTTGCACTTCTAAAAATATATATCTAATCCTAACTAACCTTACTGTCATGCACTTGTCCTAATAAACTAACCTACACTGTAGCACTCAACACTTTGATGAACATTGTTACTCAGCTGATAGAGTTGTGCCCTTTCTGATGACTGGTTGTAAGTCGCTTTGGATAAAAGTGTCAGCTAAATGACTAAATGTAAATGTAATGTAAAATACAGTAAGAAAATAATAATTGCAACTTTAAATTCTGTTTATTACTGTATATTGTACTGTATATCTATGTTTTATCTCCTTGGTGATCAGGCTCTGTAGCCTCCACTACAATTATATGGTAAACAAGGCCCAGAATGAACTGGAAATGCTAATAAAAAGAACCAGAGACTGAAATACCAAAAAAAGGATTTTATTGACAATTCATAAAATAAAACACTGGCCATAATAAAGGAGGGATGGAGTAAATTGTATTACTTATATAACTCAACAATAAATGAACAAGAAAACACGTATGCTACACTACCGGGAACGTTATGGTAGTTATGTGTAAAAAGAGGAAATTGTCACAAAATATATAGACAAATAAAATAAAAATTTTAAAACACTACAAACAAACCAATTCAAACCAAACCAAACAACCAAATATTGACCTACTCACTATAAACTAAGGTGACTCAAACCACACAATAAAGCACAATAAAGCAAGATGGCTTCTCTACCGCTCAGTACCTCCTTTAGAACAGCAAAAATACCCACAAGAAAAATAACAGAACATTATTCAATTGATTATTTAAAAACTAAAATAAACAGAAACATGTTGATGTCACAGGTTGGCAGCTCCCCCTGTTAACAACTTTTAATACTTGACTGTCGTTTTAACTTGTTTTGCTCACAAACTTCTGTGTTTTGGTAAAATTGGTGTTTGATGATGGGGGTCAGAAGTTCTTCTGATATGAATCACAAAAGTTGGATTTCTGTCCAGTATGAAAGCATATCTCTACAGTTTTAGGGTTTGACAAATGTATGGATATGCTGGTGCCTCTTTAAGTTTGAAGAGGTGATGAATCTCTTCCCACACTGGTCACAGTGTTAGGGCTTCTCTGCTGTATGAATGCGTTGATGTATCTTTAAATATCCAATTGTACTGAAGCTCTTCTCACACTGGTCACAGTGGTAGGGCTTCTCTCCTGTATGAATTCGCCGGTGTATCTTTAATTCTCCAGATGTTTTGAAGCTATTCTCACACTGGTCACAGTGGTAGGGCTTCTCTCCTGTATGAATACGCTGGTGTATCTTTAATTCTCCAGATTGTTTGAAGCCCTGCCCACACTGGTCACAGTGGTAGGGCTTCTCTCCTGTATGAATGCGTTGATGTCTCTTTAAATTTCCAAATATACTGAAGCTCTTCTCACAATGGTCACAGTGGTAGGGCTTCTCTCCTGTATGAATACGCCGGTGTATCTTTAATTCTCCAGATGTTTTGAAGCTCTTCTCACACTGGTCACAGTGGTAGGGCTTCTCTGCTGTATGAATGCGTTGATGTATCTTTAAATTTCCAAATATACTGAAGCTCTTCTCACACTGGTCACAGTGGTAGGGCTTCTCTCCTGTATGAATACGCCGGTGTATCTTTAATTCTCCAGATGTTCTGAAGCTCTTCTCACACTGGTCACAGTGGTAGGGCTTCTCTCCTGTATGAACACGCTGGTGTGTCGTTAAAGCACCAGAGTACCTGAAGCCCTGCCCACACTGGTCACAGTGGTAGGGCTTCTCTCCTGTATGAATACGCTGGTGTATCTTTAATTCTCCAGATGTTTTGAAGCCCTGCCCACACTGGTCACAGTGGTAGGGCTTCTCTCCTGTATGAATACGCCGGTGTATCTTTAATTCTCCAGATGTTCTGAAGCTCTTCTCACACTGCTCACAGTGGTAGGGCTTCTCTCCTGTATGAATACGCCGGTGTATCTTTAATTCTCCAGATGTTCTGAAGCTCTTCTCACACTGCTCACAGTGGTAGGGCTTCTCTCCTGTATGAACAAGCTGGTGTGTCGTTAAAGCACCAGAGTACCTGAAGCCCTGCCCACACTGGTCACAGTGGTAGGGCTTCTCCACTGTATGAATGCGTTGATGTATCTTTAAATATCCAAATGTTTTGAAGCCCTGCCCACACTGGTCACAGTGGTAGGGCTTCTCTCCTGTATGAATACGCCGGTGTATCTTTAATTCTCCAGATGTTCTGAAGCTCTTCTCACACTGGTCACAGTGGTAGGGCTTCTCTCCTGTATGAATACGCTGGTGTATCTTTAATTCTCCAGATGTTTTGAAGCCCTGCCCACACTGGTCACAGTGGTAGGGCTTCTCTCCTGTATGAATACGCCGGTGTATCTTTAATTCTCCAGATGTTCTGAAGCTCTTCTCACACTGGTCACAGTGGTAGGGCTTATCTCCCGTATGAATACGCTGGTGTATCTTTAATTCTCCAGATTGAGTGAAGCTCTTCCCACATTGGTCACAGTGGTAGGGCTTCTCTCCTGTGTGAAAACGCTTGTGTATCTTTAAATTATCAGATTTAGTGAAGCTCTTCTCACACTGGTCACAGTGGTAGGGCTTCTCTCCTGTATGAATACGCTGGTGTATCTTTAAGTCTCCAGATTGAGTGAAGCTCTTCTCACACTGGTCACAGTGGTAGGGCTTCTCTCCTGTATGAATACGCTGGTGTATCTTTAATTCTCCAGATGTAATGAAGCTCTTCCCACACTGTTCACAGTGGTATGGCTTCTCTCCAGTATGAATACGTTGATGTCTTTGAAGATGGCCCTTTCTGATGAAGCTCGTTCCACATTGGCCACAGTAGTGAGGCCTCGACTCAGCCATTATCTCTTTGTCGTTGGGGAGCACTGCAACGATTGTACCTGGAGAAGCGAGAAGCACTCCAATGAAGAACTCAGATTGTGTGTTTTGAATTTGGCTTAGTTTATATTTCTTGTTGTCCAACTGTTCTTTTATTTGTGATTTAAAGGTAATCTGAGTAATCTGTAATTTGATCAGACAGTGACCTTTAGACAAAAGAGCCCTGCTTTGTATTGTACTTGTGCACTTTAAGTAGACATTTATTGCTGTTGTTCTGTAAAGTAATTCAGAATATTACAGATTATACTTTTAAAACTGAATCTGCTCCAAAATGGTTTGAAAACTGGTATTGGGTGGTATCTGTCATTGTACAAATAAACTCTTACATATATTGAAGACAAATAAACAGACATTCAGGCATATTTAGACTGGTTTTCTTGGAAACACAGAAAGAAAAATACAGAAAATGTTGTGAAAACAATCCAATACATTTGTACTTACAGATGTTGCGGTGTCGACAGCCTGATCCGTTTTCAGAAGCAAATTTTGATCCAGATGGTTTTCAGTAGAAAGTCTTGGTCCAGTCTTTATGGTTGAATGAGTACGTCAGTCTGGAAAACAGCCCTGGTCTTATACAAGAGAGACAAGGGTTGAGAATTTAGCTGCTTGTAACTGATTGGCCAATCACAAGAACAATAATAGACACCTCCATCAAACCTCCTCTAATCATCTTGGAAGACTACACTTTGTATCACTACTGAATCTGCACTTGGATATATCTTTGTTTTATTTGTACATATTGTACTTTATTATTTAAATCCTTTGTCTCTTACAAGATACTGGTTTATCATTTAGCACAATTCCTTTTTCCTAACATAATCCTCAGTGGGACTTTTCATTTAAGTGTATCTAGGAAATGTATCGATTGGATTTATTCCATGGCATTTGTTAAACATAGAGTCTCAGAATGGAATCAAAGACACCGGTGCTCAAGTTTAACGTGGGAAACAGGAATCAACATTTTATTATTGACCATCAGTTAGCTGCAGTGACTGAAACTGAATCTTGGAGTATGCCACCAGATTACAAAAAAGTAATTTGTCAGGTCAGGATATTGTTTTAAAGGGAGTAATCTGGTTGCAGATGTCAGGGAAGCTAGATATCTAATAATAAAATGTTTTACCTCTTCACCATAGCTTGCTTGGACTCATTGCATCCAGACTGTGGTTGTTCTGCACTATTGCATTATTTGACTCAGTCTATTCTATTTGACTCTTTTATTACTGTCTATTTTAAAAATTACTGTCAGGCACCATTGAGTTGATTGAATATATTTCCTGCTGTGTGAACTTTGTAATGAAAGTGAAGCACTGCTCTGGGCTTTCTTATTATTTATTGTGACTAAAATGAATACAACTTTAAGTAGACAACCAAGATAGTAGCAAGCCACTAAGGACATATGCATACCTGACTGTCTTGCTTGCTGTCTGTGCAGTGTACTGCATACCACCACATAATTTACACATGAAACTATACAGTGACAATGGAAATACAAGAGCCAATGGTCCAGTCATATGTAATAAGCATTTGTATAGCTGCTATAGCAAGTGAGATACAGTGGTCACGTCCATCTCATGATAGATTTGCAATTGAAAAGTCAATATTATGAGACTGAAGTACCCTCTAAACATGTATATAGCAGGGAACAATAAAAGTACTAAGGCTAAATGGGGGTAGTGTAAATGGGGGTAGTTAGTGTGACCAATCAGTAGCATTATTCATGCTGAATACATACAGACAATAACGACCCCTTCAACTCTCACTCGCTTCCAACTCTCACTCTCTTCCAACCCACACATCTGAGAAAAGTAATTTAAGTGCAGTATCAAGTAGGGCTCTTTTGCCTAGAGGTCACTGTTTAACAACATTACAGATTATACTTTTAAGCCTGAGCCATATTTTCAGAAATATTGTGTCTGTTACTATGCTTGAGTAAATTCTAATGAACCAAAGGAACATAATGTTAACATTTCGACTGCTGTTTTGATAGGGTTAGGGTCTTTACTCTTTACATTTGAAAAATAAACACAACATTAATTAATAGAGACTGTATTGATCTATTTACGACGTGATATTAATTCCATCCCAGTACAGAGCCCGTCTGGCTTAAAGTGAATCTGCTCCAAGATTGGGTTTGAAAACAGGTCAACTTTAGTTCAAATACTGGGCAGTTGCCTGCAATATTGTGGTTGTTCGTGTCATTGTACAAATAAACATATATATATTGAAGACAAATAAAGAACAGACATTTCAGGCATGTTTAGACTGTTTTTTTTTTTTAGAAACACAGAACAAAATATCACAGAAAATAAGATAGGCTCTGCAATGCCATGAAAACAATCTTATACATAATTGTACTTACAGATACAGATGGTGTCCACAGTATTATCTCTGACCAGATGGTCTTTAGTAGAAAGTCTTGGTCCAGTAGACAATGTGTTCTGCCACAGAGAGGTGTTCAAGTCAACCGGCAGACAATCCAGTCTTGATGGTTGAATGAGTACTTCAGTCTGGAAAACAGCCCTGTTCTTATACAGGAGAGAATAGTTTAGCGTTTAGCCGCTTGGAACTGATTGGCCAATCAGAAGAACAATAGACACCTCCTCCATCAAACTGATATTTCCTCCTCCAATCATCTTGGAAGACAACACTTTGTACAATCACTATGTATCTGTGCAGTATCAGTACTTGGATATATTTGTTTTATTTGTAATTGAATGGTTTTAATCCTCTCACTCTCTCTCTTACAACGTACTGGGTTACTGGGTTACCTTTTAACCCTTTTAACCTTTTAACCCAATTCCTTATATATATATAAAATAGAATATTTCAGGTTCCAAATCATAATGTGTCTTTAGGAAATGTATTTGGTACGAGTCCCAAGGGAAACAGGAATCAACATTTTATTAAATTGTAAATGGCTGCATTAGATTATGCCACCAGATTACAAAAAAGTTATTTGTCAGGTCAGGATATTGTTTTAAAGGGAGTAATCTGGTTGCAAATGTCAGGGAAGCTAGATGACCACCCGCATTCCACTGTATGCCCTGGTATGTATGTGACAAATAAACCTCTCAATTCTTGATCTCTAAATATAAAAAAAAATAAGCTAAAACGTACCTCTTCACCATAGCTTTTTAATACACTGCATCCAGACTGTGATTGTTCTACACTATTGCATTATTTGACTCCGTCTATTTGACTCTTTTATTACTGTCTATTTTAAAAATGACATAGAACTGTCAGGCACCATTGAGTTGATTGAATATATTTACTGCTGTGTGAACTTTGTAATGAAAGTGAAGCACTGCTCTGGGCTTTCTTATTATTTATTGTGACTAAAATGAATACAACTTTAAGTAGACAACCAAGATAGTAGCAAGCCACTAAGGACATATGCATACCTGACTGTCTTGCTTGCTGTCTGTGCAGTGTACTGCATACCACCACATAATTTACACATGAAACTATACAGTGACAATGGAAATACAAGAGCCAATGGTCCAGTCATATGTAATAAGCATTTGTATAGCTGCTATAGCAAGTGAGATACAGTGGTCACGTCCATCTCATGATAGATTTGCAATTGAAAAGTCAATATTATGAGACTGAAGTACCCTCTAAACATGTATATAGCAGGGAACAATAAAAGTACTAAGGCTAAATGGGGGTAGTGTAAATGGGGGTAGTTAGTGTGACCAATCAGTAGCATTATTCATGCTGAATACATACAGACAATAACGACCCCTTCAACTCTCACTCGCTTCCAACTCTCACTCTCTTCCAACCCACACATCTGAGAAAAGTAATTTAAGTGCAGTATCAAGTAGGGCTCTTTTGCCTAGAGGTCACTGTTTAACAACATTACAGATTATACTTTTAAGCCTGAGCCATATTTTCAGAAATATTGTGTCTGTTACTATGCTTGAGTAAATTCTAATGAACCAAAGGAACATAATGTTAACATTTCGACTGCTGTTTTGATAGGGTTAGGGTCTTTACTCTTTACATTTGAAAAATAAACACAACATTAATTAATAGAGACTGTATTGATCTATTTACGACGTGATATTAATTCCATCCCAGTACAGAGCCCGTCTGGCTTAAAGTGAATCTGCTCCAAGATTGGGTTTGAAAACAGGTCAACTTTAGTTCAAATACTGGGCAGTTGCCTGCAATATTGTGGTTGTTCGTGTCATTGTACAAATAAACATATATATATTGAAGACAAATAAAGAACAGACATTCAGGCATGTTTAGACTGTTTTTTTTTTAGAAACACAGAACAAAATATCACAGAAAATAAGATAGGCTCTGCAATGCCATGAAAACAATCTTATACATAATTGTACTTACAGATACAGATGGTGTCCACAGTATTATCTCTGACCAGATGGTCAGTCTTGGTCCAGTAGACAATGTGTTCTGCCACAGAGGTGTTCAAGTCAACCGGCAGACAATCCAGTCTTGATGGTTGAATGAGTACTTCAGTCTGGAAAACAGCCCTGTTCTTATACAGGAGAGAATAGTTTAGCGTTTAGCCGCTTGGAACTGATTGGCCAATCAGAAGAACAATAGACACCTCCTCCATCAAACTGATATTTCCTCCTCCAATCATCTTGGAAGACAACACTTTGTACAATCACTATATATCTGTGCAGTATCAGTACTTGGATATATTTGTTTTATTTGTAATTGAATGGTTTTAATCCTCTCACTCTCTCTCTTACAACGTACTGGGTTACTGGGTTACCTTTTAACCCTTTTAACCTTTTAACCCAATTCCTTATATATATATATATATATATATATATATATATATATATATATATATATATATATATATATATATATATATATATATATAAATAGAATATTTCAGGTTCCAAATCATAATGTGTCTTTAGGAAATGTATTTGGTACGAGTCCCAAGGGAAACAGGAATCAACATTTTATTAAATTGTAAATGGCTGCATTAGATTATGCCACCAGATTACAAAAAAGTTATTTGTCAGGTCAGGATATTGTTTTAAAGGGAGTAATCTGGTTGCAAATGTCAGGGAAGCTAGATGACCACCCGCATTCCACTGTATGCCCTGGTATGTATGTGACAAATAAACCTCTCAATTCTTGATCTCTAAATATAAATAAAAAAAATAAGCTAAAACGTACCTCTTCACCATAGCTTTTTAATACACTGCATCCAGACTGTGATTGTTCTACACTATTGCATTATTTGACTCCGTCTATTTGACTCTTTTATTACTGTCTATTAAAAATTACTGTCAGGCACCATTGAGTTGATTGAATATATTTCCTGCTGTGTGAACTTTGTAATGAAAGTGAAGCACTGCTCTGGGCTTTCTTATTATTTATTGTGACTAAAATGAATACAACTTTAAGTAGACAACCAAGATAGTAGCAAGCCACTAAGGACATATGCATACCTGACTGTCTTGCTTGCTGTCTGTGCAGTGTACTGCATACCACCACATAATTTACACATGAAACTATACAGTGACAATGGAAATACAAGAGCCAATGGTCCAGTCATATGTAATAAGCATTTGTATAGCTGCTATAGCAAGTGAGATACAGTGGTCACGTCCATCTCATGATAGATTTGCAATTGAAAAGTCAATATTATGAGACTGAAGTACCCTCTAAACATGTATATAGCAGGGAACAATAAAAGTACTAAGGCTAAATGGGGGTAGTGTAAATGGTGTGACCAATCAGTAGCATTATTCATGCTGAATACATACAGACAATAACGACCCCTTCAACTCTCACTCGCTTCCAACTCTCACTCTCTTCCAACCCACACATCTGAGAAAAGTAATTTAAGTGCAGTATCAAGTAGGGCTCTTTTGCCTAGAGGTCACTGTTTAACAACATTACAGATTATACTTTTAAGCCTGAGCCATATTTTCAGAAATATTGTGTCTGTTACTATGCTTGAGTAAATTCTAATGAACCAAAGGAACATAATGTTAACATTTCGACTGCTGTTTTGATAGGGTTAGGGTCTTTACTCTTTACATTTGAAAAATAAACACAACATTAATTAATACAGACTGTATTGATCTATTTACGACGTGATATTAATTCCATCCCAGTACCGAGCCCGTCTGGCTTAAAGTGAATCTACTCCAAGATTGGGTTTGAAAACAGGTCAACTTTAGTTCAAATACTGGGCAGTTGCCTGCAATATTGTGGTTGTTTGTGTCATTGTACAAATAAACATATATATATATTGAAGACAAATAAAGAACAGACATTCAGGCATGTTTAGACTGTTTTTTTTAGAAACACAGAACAAAATATCACAGAAAATAAGATAGGCTCTGCAATGCCATGAAAACAATCTTATACATAATTGTACTTACAGATACAGATGGTGTCCACAGTATTATCTCTGACCAGATGGTCTTTAGTAGAAAGTCTTGGTCCAGTAGACAATGTGTTCTGCCACAGAGAGGTGTTCAAGTCAACCGGCAGACAATCCAGTCTTGATGGTTGAATGAGTACTTCAGTCTGGAAAACAGCCCTGTTCTTCTACAGGAGAGAATAGTTTAGCGTTTAGCCGCTTGGAACTGATTGGCCAATCAGAAGAACAATAGACACCTCCTCCATCAAACTGATATTTCCTCCTCCAATCATCTTGGAAGACAACACTTTGTACAATCACTATGTATCTGTGCAGTATCAGTACTTGGATATATTTGTTTTATTTGTAATTGAATGGTTTTAATCCTCTCACTCTCTCTCTTACAACGTACTGGGTTACTGGGTTACCTTTTAACCCTTTAACCCTTTAACCCAATTCCATATAATATATATATATATATATATATACCTGAAATATTCTATTTATATATATATATATATATATATATATAAATAGAATATTTCAGGTTCCAAATCATAATGTGTCTTTAGGAAATGTATTTGGTACGAGTCCCAAGGGAAACAGGAATCAACATTTTATTAAATTGTAAATGGCTGCATTAGAGTATCACCAGATTACAAAAAAGTTTTTGTCAGGTCAGGATATTGTTTTAAAGGGAGTAATCTGGTTGCAAATGTCAGGGAAGCTAGATGACCACCCGCATTCCACTGTATGCCCTGGTATGTATGTGACAAATAAACCTCTCAATTCTTGATCTCTAAATATAAAAAAATAAATAAGCTAAAACGTACCTCTTCACCATAGCTTTTTAATACACTGCATCCAGACTGTGATTGTTCTACACTATTGCATTATTTGACTCCGTCTATTTGACTCTTTTATTACTGTCTATTTTAAAAATGACATAGAACTGTCAGACACCATTGAGTTGATTGAATATATTTCCTGCTGTGTGAACTTTGTAATGAAAGTGAAGCACTGCTCTGGACTTTCTTATTATTTATTGTGACTAAAACGAATACAACTTTAAGTTGACAACCAAGATAGTAGCAAGCCACTAAGGAGATATGCATACCTGACTGTCTTGCTTGCTGTCTGTGCAGTGTACTGCATACCAGCACACAATTTACACATGAAACTATACAGTGACAATGGAAATACCAGAGCCAATGGCCCAGTCATATGTAATAAGCATTGATATTGCAAGTGAGATACTGTGGCCACGTCCATCTCATGATAGATTTGCAATTGAAAAGTCAATATTATGAGACTGAAGTACCCTCTAAACAAGTACATAGCAGGGAACAATTAAAGTACTAAGGCTGAATGGGGTAGTTAGTGTGACCAATCAGTAGCATTATTCATGCTGAATACATACAGACAATAACAACCCATTCAACTCTCACTCTCTTCCAACCCACACATCTGAGAAAAGTAATTTAAGTGCAGTATCAAGCAGGGCTCTTTTGCCTAAAGGTCATTGTTTAATAACATTACAGTTTATACTTTTAACCTCTTAATCCCGAGCCATATTTTCAGAAATATTGTGTGTCTGTTACTATGCTTGAGTAAATTATAATGAACCAAAAGAAAATAATGCTAACATTATCTGCTTTGAACGGATTGGCCAATAAGAAGAACAATAGACACCTCCTCCATCAAACTGATATTTCCTCCTCTGCTCATCCAAGACTACACTTTGTATACTTACTGTATATTTGCAGTATATGGACTTGTATATATTTGAGTTTTATTTATACATATTGTACTTATTTATTTATTTATTATAAAATTATTTAAATAGGCCTACTCTTACAAGATACTGGGTTATCATTTAACCTAATTTTTTATTTTTGTTTGAAAATATAATTAATTTGCCATATTTCAGGTTCCAAATCAGACATAATCCTCAGTGGGACTTTTATGTGTCTTTAGGAAATGTATTGATTTTATTTATTCTATGTCAAACATAGAGTCGAAGGATACAAATTAAAATCAGACTAGACTGACAGGAATCAACATGTTATTAGTATTGACCATCAGTTAGCTGGTGACTGAAACTGTGGTTCTTGGATTATGCCACCAGATTCCGATCAGGACATGGTTTTACAGATGTGATTTCATGATCTTCAAAACATCAGATGTTGACATGATGTATTTTATATTGATTCATGTAGGTCACAATTTATTTCACAATATAAACATTTATAATGCCTCTGCAGCCCAGTGCCCCTCCCTGCCTACCCCCAAATTTAAACATGAAACTATACAGTGAGTGACAATGGAAATACCAGAGCCAATGGCCCAGTCATAGGTAATACGCATTTGTATAGCAAGTGAGATACTGTGGTCATATCCACCTCATGATAGATTTGCAGTATGATGCGACTGAAGTACCCTATAAACATGTAGGCCTACATAGCAGCAAACAATTAGGGTATTAAGGCTGAATGGGGTAGTTAGTGTGACCAATACAGTAGCATCATTAGGGATGGTACAGATCTCAGTATCGGTCCGATATAAAATGTAATGTACAATGTAAAATGTATTATCATCAATTTTCTCATTCTCACATTCAACCACCAATGAATTAACTTTCTATATCTTGAAATTGTACTCTTACAAGTTGTTTTTACACTATGTTTATCTTGTCACATAAACACTGCTCACTTAAATATACACTGCACTATACACTGCCCACTTACATATACTGTCCAACCCATTAGAACCCACACCCATTTCTACTTCAAGGAAAATTATGAGGGGCATAAGACTGACTAAATAGACTACAAAGAACACATTTCTGAATTTATTTTTCAAAATTGCGCCCCCTAATGGCAAAGATCTGAAAAGTTACATATATGTCACATTGGGCGTTAAGCATTAAACTTATTCCTAATTCCCATGTAGTGCACTACATGGTACTACATGGTACTACAGGATACTACATGGTACTACAGGGTACTACATGGTACTGCAGGGTACTACAGGGTACTACATGGTACTACAGGGTACTACAGAGTACTACAGGGTACTATGTGGTACTACATGGCACTACATGGTACTACATGGTACTACATGGTACTACATGGTACTACAGGGTACTACATGGCACTACATGGTACTAGATGGTACTACAGGGTACTACAGGGTACTACATGGTACTACATGGTACTACATGGTAATACATGGCACTACATGGTACTACATGGTACTACAGGGTACTACATGGTAATACATGGCACTACAGGGTACTACAGGGTACTACATGGCACTAAAGGGTACTACATGGTACTACAGGGTACTACAGGGTACTACATGGTACTACATGGCACTACATGGTAATACATGGCACTACATGGTACTACATGGTACTACAGGGTACTACATGGTAATACATGGCACTACAGGGTACTACAGGGTACTACATGGCACTAAAGGGTACTACATGGTACTACAGGGTACTACAGGGTACTACAGGGTACTACATGGTACTACATGGCACTACATGGTACTACATGGTACTACATGGTACTACATGGTAATACATGGCACTACATGGTACTACATGGTACTACAGGGTACTACATGGTACTACATGGCACTACATGGTACTACAGGGTACTACATGGCACTAAAGGGTACTACATGGTACTACAGGGTACTACAGGGTACTACATGGTACTACATGGCACTACATGGTACTACATGGTACTACAGGGTACTACATGGTACTACATGGTACTACATGGTAATACATGGCACTACATGGTACTACAGGGTACTACATGGCACTAAAGGGTACTACATGGTACTACAGGGTACTACAGGGTACTACATGGCACTACATGGCACTACATGGTACTACATGGTACTACAGGGTACTACAGGGTACTACATGGTACTACATGGTACTACATGGTACTACAGGGTACTACAGGGTACTACATGGTACTACATGGTACTACAGGGTACTACAGAGTACTACATGGTACTACATGGTACTACAGGGTACTACATGGTACTACAGGGTAATACATGGCACTACATGGCACTACATGGTACTACAGGGTACTACAGGGTACTACAGGGTACTACAGGGTACTATGTGGTACTACATGGCACTACATGGTACTACATGGTACTACATGGTACTACAGGATACTACATGGCACTACATGGTACTACAGGATACTACATGGTACTACAGGGTAATATATGGCACTACATGGTACTACATGGTACTACATGGTACTACATGGCACTACATGGTACTAAAGGGTACTACATGGTACTACATGGTACTACATGGTACTACATGGTACTACATGGTACTACATTGCACTACATGGCACTACATGGTACTACAGGGTACTACATGGTACTACATGGTACTACATGGTACTACAGGGTAATACATGGCACTACATGGTACTACATGGTACTACATGGTACTACAGGGTACTACATGGCACTACAGGGTACTACAGGGTACTACAGGGTACTACATGGCACTACAGGGTACTACATGATACTACAGGGTAATACATGGTACTACATGGTACTACAGGGTACTACATGGCACTACATGGTACTACAGGGTAATACATGGCACTACATGGTACTACATGGTACTACAGGGTACTACATGGTACTACAGGGTACTACATGGTACTACAGGGTAATACATGGCACTACATGGTACTACAGGGTACTACATGGTACTACATGGCACTACATGGCACTACAGGGTACTACATGGTACTACATGGTACTACATGGTACTACAGGGTAATACATGGCACTACATGGTACTACAGGGTACTACATGGTACTACATGGTACTACATGGCACTACATGGCACTACATGGCACTCCGTGGTACTACATGGCACTCCGTGGTACTACATGGCACTACAGGGTACTACATGGTACTACATGGTACTACAGGGTACTACATGGTACTACATGGTACTACAGGGTACTACAGGGTACTACATGGTACTACATGGTACTACATGGTACTACAGGGTACTACAGGGTACTACATGGTACTACATGGTACTACAGGGTACTACAGAGTACTACATGGTACTACATGGTACTACAGGGTACTACATGGTACTACAGGGTAATACATGGCACTACATGGCACTACATGGTACTACAGGGTACTACAGGGTACTACAGGGTACTACAGGGTACTATGTGGTACTACATGGCACTACATGGTACTACATGGTACTACATGGTACTACAGGATACTACATGGCACTACATGGTACTACAGGATACTACATGGTACTACAGGGTAATATATGGCACTACATGGTACTACATGGCACTACATGGCACTACATGGCACTACATGGCACTACATGGTACTACATGGTACTACATGGCACTACATGGCACTACATGGCACTCCGTGGTACTACATGGCACTCCGTGGTACTACATGGCACTACAGGGTACTACATGGTACTACATGGTACTACATGGTACTACATGGTACTACATGGTACTACATGGTACTACATGGTACTACATGGCACTACAGGATACTACATGGTACTACATGGTACTACATGGCACTACAGGGTACTACATGGCACTACAGGGTACTACATGGTACTACATGGCACTACAGGGTACTACATGGCACTACAGGGTACTACATGGCACTACAGGGTACTACATGGTACTACATGGTACTACATGGCACTACATGGCACTACAGGGTACTACATGGCACTACAGGGTACTACATGGTACTACAGGGTACTACATGGTACTACATGGCACTACATGGCACTACAGGGTACTACATGGTAATACATGGCACTACATGGTACTACATGGCACTACAGGATACTACATGGTACTACATGGCACTACATGGCACTACAGGATACTACAGGGTAATACATGGCACTACAGGGTACTACATGGTACTACAGGGTACTACATGGTACTACATGGTACTACATGGCACTACATGGCACTACAGGGTACTACATGGCACTACAGGGTACTACATGGTACTACAGGGTACTACATGGTACTACATGGCACTACATGGCACTACAGGGTACTACATGGTACTACAGGGTACTACATGGCACTACATGGCACTACATGGTACTACATGGCACTACAGGATACTACATGGTACTACATGGCACTACATGGCACTACAGGATACTACAGGGTAATACATGGCACTCCGTGGTACTACATGGTACTACAGGGTAATACATGGCACTACATGGTACTACATGGCACTACAGGGTACTACATGGTACTACAGGGTAATACATGGCACTCCGTGGTACTACATGGCACTACAGGGTACTACATGGTATTACATGGTACTACATGGCACTACAGGGTACTGCATGGTACTACATGGCACTACAGGATACTACATGGTACTACATGGCACTACATGGTACTACATGGTACTACATGGTACTACATGGCACTACATGGTACTACATGGTACTACATGGTACTACATGGCACTACAGGGTACAACATGGTACTACATGGCACTACAGGGTACTACATGGCACTACAGGGTACTACATGGCACTACAGGGTACTACATGGTACTACATGGCACTACAGGGTACTACATGGCACTACAGGGTACTACATGGCACTACAGGGTACTACATGGTACTACAGGGTACTACAGGGTACTACAGGGTACTACATGGCACTACATGGTACTACAGGGTACTACATGGTACTACATGGCACTACATGGCACTACAGGGTACTACATGGCACTACAGGGTACTACAGGGTACTACATGGTACTACATGGTACTACATGGTACTACATGGTACTACATGGTACTACAGGGTAATACATGGCACTACATGGTACTACATGGTACTACATGGTACTACAGGGTAATACATGGCACTACATGGTACTACATGGTACTACATGGTACTACATGGTACTACATGGTACTACATGGTACTACAGGGTAATACATGGCACTACATGGTACTACATGGTAATACATGGCACTACATGGTACTACAGGGTACTACATGGTACTACATGGTAATACATGGCACTACATGGTACTACATGGTACTACAGGGTAATACATGGCACTACAGGGTAATACATGGCACTACATGGCACTACAGGGTACTACATGGTACTACATGGTACTACATGGCACTACATGGTACTACATGGTAATACATGGCACTACAGGGTAATACATGGCACTACATGGCACTACAGGGTACTACATGGTAATAAATCAAATCAAATCAAATTTATGTATAGGGCCCGACAACACACGTTAATGTCCCCATGGGCCGTACAGGTCTTCTTTAAACAAGTCAAGAAGACAACATAACAATAAGTCAAGAACAGAACAAGAACACCATAGGGTCCAAACATTTTTTAGATGAATGCAAATAAATGAAAGAATGCAAGCACTCCCAGACATACCCCACGCGAAGGTAAGGAAAAACTCACTAAAACCTAACAATAGGGAAAAAAAAAGCTCCACAGGCAATGTGGAGGAGAGAAACCTTAGAAGGGCCGTTCAAGGGGGGATCTCCCTTCTTAGATGTCGGTGATAGTAGTGTTGCAGACGGACAGTTGGTAAGCATGCACTCATGTGTGTGGTGAAACACAGATGAGTGCATGCAATAGCAACTGTACATTTTGAAAAATTAAAGATAGAGCTAATAGCGATAGCAACTGAACATTTCGAAAGATTAAAGATAGAGTTGATAGCGGATCTATTTGAGGCACAGGGGCGGCGCAAGAGGGTCACGTCCTCCCCGTCTTAGTCAGGGGACATTCAACACTCCGGTCGTTGCTCAGGGACAGCCGGAGACAGGGGGAAGGGGGGTGGCGCAGAGAGGGTCGCGAACTCCCCGACATCATCGCGGGACATCCGGCACTCCGGTCACCACTACGAGACCTCCGAAGACAGGGGGGCACGCAGAGGGGGTCGCAATCTCCCGGCCTTCGTCACGGGACGTCCAACACTCCGGTCAACACTCCAGGACAGCAAGTCATAGGAAGACAGGGAGACGGGACAGGCGTTAGACAGCTCATGAGATTGTAGTAGGCGGACATAGCAATAGATACAAGTGGTAGGCATATATGTGAATGGAGTAGATATATGAAGTAAGCGTATTATGTGAATAGAATAGAAGTACTTAACCCAGCAATGAAACCGCGTTGACTGTTAATCTGTTAACAGTCTGTTAATCAGTTGACAGGACCACGGACAGACGGCGGTGAATAACTGATCCAATGCCTCGGAGGTGCATGTAGAGCAGTCACTACAAGCTTGGCCAAGACCCCGAGGCATCCATCACCTTGGTCAGCGCCAGGAGACGGGTACTCAGAGAGAAGGGGGAGGGAGGGGGGGGGGGGGGGGGAGAGGGGGGGGGGGGAAGAGTTAGAGAGTTCCCATGTTTGTGGTGCTGCAAAGGAGCAGACATGTAGTACCCTGTAGTGCCATGTAGTACCCCGTAGTGCCATGTAGTACCCTATAGTACCCCATAGTGTCATGTAGTACCCCGTAGTATCCTGTAGTACCCTGTAGTGCCATGTAGTACCCTGTGGTGCCATGTAGAGCTATGTAAGCCATGTAGTACCCTGTAATGCCATGCAGTACCAAGTAGTACTCTGTGGTACCATGTAGTACCCTGTACCCTAACTAAACTACCCTATAGTAAACTACCCAGTGGTACCATGTAGTACCCTGTACCATAACTAAACTACACAGATTAATCTAAAGGTCAGTCCCCGACCAGGTGAGATCAAGGTAGGTTGAAGGAGAGAGAGAAAAGATGAGTCTTAAGCAGGGATTTAAAAGCTTCGACAGAGCAGGCGCCCCTGATGACGGCAGGTAATTTGTTCCACAGGTAGGGAGCGCGGTAGACAAAGGCTCTGTGGCCGGCGGATTTCTTTTTAACCCTAGGGGTCGATAGAAGCCCCGCATTTTGTGAGCGCAGAGCACGAGCGGGCGAGTATCGGGAGATGAGATCAGATAGATAGAGCGGTGCAAGCCCATTTAAAATTTTGTAGGTGAGGAGTAGCACTTTAAAGTCAGAGCGGGCTTGGATAGGAAGCCAATGTAGGGCGGACAAAACTGGTGTGATGTGATCAAATTTTCTAGTTCTAGTTAGTATCCGTGCAGCCGCATTTTGCACGAGTTGAAGATTTTTGATGCTTGAATTAGGTAAGCCTGAAAAAAGTGCATTACAGTAGTCCAGACGTGATGAGACAAAAGCATGAATCAGGGTTTCAGCATCAGCCAGAGTTAAAATGGGGCGTATTTTTGCGATATTACGAAGATGGAAGAATGCAATTTTGGTGACATTTTTTATATGTGCATTAAATGAGAGGGAGGAATCAAAAATGACTCCGAGGTTTTTTATGGTGGAGCTCTGGGATACATGACAGGTATCAAAGTTGAGGGAGATGTCCTGAAACAGGCCTCTGTGGTTTGGGGGGCCAACAATTAACATCTCAGTTTTATCTGCATTAAGGAGTAGAAAGTTTTGCGACATCCATTTTTTGACGGCAAGCAAGCAGGCCTCAAGGTTTTGTAGTTGGGAGGAATCATTTGGCTTAATAGGTATATATAATTGGGTGTCATCAGCGTAAAAATGAAAGTTTATGCCAAATTTGCGTATGATATCGCCGAGGGGTAGCATGTAAATCGAAAATAGCAAAGGGCCCAGGACAGAGCCTTGTGGGACACCACATTGCACTGGGAGGGTCTCAGATGTTAAATCATTATAGACCACGCAGTGTGTTCTATCAGTTAAATAGGATTTAAACCAAGCTAGTGCGAGACCCCGAATGCCAACATGGTTCTCAAGCCGACCTAGAAGAATCGAGTGATCGATAGTGTCAAAGGCTGCACTGAGATCAAGCAATAAGAGCACAGAGGTGAGGTTTGAGTCAAGAGAGAGCAGTAAGTCATTTGTGACTTTGGTAACCGCCGTTTCGGTGGAGTGTAAGGCTCTAAAGCCAGATTGAAATGATTCATTAAGATTATTGTTTGATAAATGGTCAGTAAGTTGCGTTGCGACGATCCGTTCTAACACTTTGGATAGGAATGGGAGATTGGAGATAGGTCTGTAATTTTTCAAGATTAGAGGGTCGAGGTTCGGTTTTTTAAGTAATGGTTTAATGACGGCTGATTTAAAGGCCAGGGGCACCACGCCAGTAGACAAAGAGGTGTTGAAGATATTGAGTAGGGCAGGGCCTAGAGTTGGGAAGAGTTTTTTGATGAGAGTTGCTGGGAGAGGGTCAAACAGACATGTTGAAGGTTTAGCCGCGCCAACCAGTTTAGAGAGGGCACTAAGTGAGACGTTTTCAAGGCAGCATAGCGTATGACTGGAATCAAAGTCAGGGGGAATGCCCGTCAAAGGTTGGGAGGGACTCTGATTGTTGAGTAAAGCAACAATTTCATCTCTAATGAGGTCAATTTTCTTGGTAAAAAATGTCATGAATTCGTTAGCCGAGAACGCATGGTTTAGGGCACTTGGTTGTTTCTGTGTAAGTTTTGCAACTGTGTCAAACAGAAACTTTGAGTTGTTTTTGTTTTCATTTATGAGCCTGGAAAAATAAGAGGTTTTGGCAAGTGAGAGTGCCTTTTTGTAGTTACGTAAACTATCATTCCAGGCGAGGCGGAATACTTCGAGTTTGGTCGAACGCCATTTATGTTCAAGTTTGCGACAAGCCTTTTTAAAGGAGCGCGTTTCCTCCGTAAACCAGGGAGTTAGTTTTTGCGGAGCACGTTTAATTTTAGGTTTAAGGGGAGCGACAATGTCGAGGGTGCTACGAAGGGCGGCATTAAGTTTGTCTGTAAAGAGATCAAGGGGGCCAGAGTAAGAGAGGAAGGGAGAGAGGGTATCTGGTAGGCAGTTAACTAGAATTGGGACAGTTGAGGCGTTAATACGACGGCTCATGTAGGATTCTACACTGTCTGGGCGAGAAACCGTCAGATCAATTTGAAATTTGATGAGGTAGTGGTCTGAGAGAGCAGGAACATAGGGGGAGACGGTCAAATTTGACACAGTGAGACCGCGGGCTAGGACTAGGTCAAGGGTGTTCCCACCACTGTGAGTGGGTTGGTCAACGATTTGAATGAGACCGACAGAGTCAATGATGTCGGTAAAAGCCTTATTTAGGGGATCTAGAGTTTTATTGGAATGAATGTTAAAATCACCAACAATTAAAATGTTATCTGAGCGCATAACAAGCTCAGAGATGAAAGTTGAAAATTCATCTAGGAAGAGGGTGTAAGGGCCTGGGGGGCGGTATAGAACAGCCATTACAAAGGATGCAGTGGAGGTAGGAATCAGACCGCCACACTTTCTGTTGGGTGGAGAGGGATGCAACAGGAGCACCTCAAACGAGGAAAACTTACAGTTTGCGTCGGATGTAAAGTTGTGCTTAGAGTCATAAATTAGAGCAACTCCGCCTCCTTTCTTGGAGGTGCGTGCGATGTGGGAGCTACTAAAATTAGGGGGTGAGGCCTCGTTTAAGGGCAGAAAATCATTAGGTTTAAGCCATGTCTCAGTGAGGCCAAATAGGTCGAGACTATGGTCTGTTATCAGTTCATTTACCAAAAGAGCTTTGGTTGGCAGAGAGCGGATGTTGATAAGGCCAACCTTCACACTCTCTGTATACTTAGCAGCGCGGTTTTCAGCCATGTGGGTAGGTTTAATCGCAATTAAGTTGGCATGGTTTATCGCACAAGGACGAGCTGGGTAAAGCGGAGCGTAACGGGATATTCTAATTTTGATTGGGTATACAGGTTTAGGGGTAGAGATAGAAAGAGAGGAGTGGGGAGCCTGGTGGAGGAGGGACCGAGCAAGAAAGGTATAAGGATTGGCAGGGTCCATCAGTTTAGCATGACTAGCAGGCTCGCTAAGAGCCTGCACCCTGGCATGCTTGTGGGGTGGCTGTCAGCCCGAAGCTATAATCTTGTCTATATTGCGAGATAAGAGAGAGGCGCCTTGCATGTTAGGATGCACGCCGTCCTTTCTCAGCAAGCCAGGGCGCCCCCAGAAAGAGGACCAATTATCCACGAACCCTAAGCCCTGTTCTTTACAGTATTTTTCCAGCCATCGGTGTAGAGAAGCTGTCCTACTCACGAACTCATCATCATGCCGGTTTACAGGCAGGGGGCCAGAGAAGATTACTCGATGCCGACTCATCTTTCTGGCGAGGTCAGAAAGCCTAACTATGTTGATCTTTGTGACCTCAGAGACTTTCATCCTACAGTCATTATTTCCGACGTGTATAACAATATGGTCGAATTTATCTTCAGTGGGTGTGATACGTGGGTTACCTTTTGCCTTGACTATGCTATTCGCCAGAAATCTCAGGTTGGCTTCAATGTCGGTAGCTCTGGCTCCCCCATAACATTTGATCTCGGCTGGCTTGTCTAGCAAAATATGCCGGGTGATGGAGTCGCCAATCACAAGGACGGAACGACGGGGTTGCAGTGGAACCGGCTGCGTACTGGGACCGGAACCCGCAACACGTGTAAAATCATGTTGCGGAGCAGGTGCTGTTGAGGCCGAGGCCGAGGGGTTACACTGCCGCTTCGTAGTGGGCGCAAAGGCCTTGTCCTGAGCACTATGTCTGGGACTCTCCAGACGAGAAGACCCCGCTAGAGGCTCCTCAGAAAAGCCTGTAGTGTCCAAGACTTCTAAAGCTGACTGTTTTCCTGACTCAAGTTCAAGGACACGACTCTCTAACAGAGTTAACCTTTCTAGGAGAGAGGGACAGACAGGACAGACAGAACACATAGCCATGCTTACACCAGGTAGAGCAGGAACAAATAAAGATACGAAGTACTATGGATCAACTGCTAAAGGCTATGTGTATGAAGCCGATTGAAGGTTTGGCTAATGAGCTAAAACCAGTGGGTCGAGTAAGTTGACAAGCTAACAAGGCAAGACCAGAAAATGCAGGTACAAAGGAGTGGCCTGCTAGAGGAGGGCAGGTGAGGGGCAGTAGATACTCTGATGCATGGCACTACATGGTACTACATGGTAATACATGGTACTACATAGCACTACATGGTACTACATGGCACTACAGGGTACTACATGGCACTACAGGGTACTACAGGGTACTACATGGCACTACAGGATACTACATGGTACTACATGGCACTACATGGCACTACAGGGTACTACATGGCACTACAGGGTAGTACATGGCACTACATGGCACTACATGGTACTACATGGCACTACAGGGTACTACATGGCACTACATGGCACTACAGGGTACTACATGGCACTACATGGTACTACAGGGTACTACATGGCACTACATGGTACTACATGGCACTACATGGCACTACATGGTACTACATGGCACTACAGGGTACTACATGGCACTACATGGCACTACAGGGTACTACATGGTACTACATGGTACTACATGGTACTACATGGCACTACAGGGTACTACATGGCACTACATGGCACTACAGGGTACTACATGGCACTACATGGCACTACATGGCACTACATGGCACTACAGGGTACTACATGGCACTACATGGTACTACAGGGTACTACATGGTACTACATGGTACTACAGGGTACTACATGGTACTACATGGTAATACATGGTACTACATGGCACTACAGGGTACTACATGGCACTACATGGCACTACATGGCACTACATGGCACTACATGGTACTACATGGCACTACATGGTACTACAGGGTACTACATGGTACTACATGGCACTACATGGTACTACATGACACTACAGGGTACTACAGGGTACTACATGGTACTACATGGTACTACATGGCACTACATGGCACTACAGGGTACTACATGGCACTACATGGTACTACATGACACTACAGGGTACTACATGGCACTACATGGTACTACATGGCACTACAGGGTACTACATGGTACTACATGGTACTACAGGGTACTACATGGTACTACATGGCACTACAGGGTACTACATGGCACTACATGGCACTACAGGGTACTACATGGTACTACATGGCACTACAGGGTACTACATGGTACTACATGGTACTACATGGCACTACAGGGTACTACATGGTACTACATGGCACTACAGGGTACTACATGGTACTACATGGTACTACATGGCACTACAGGGTACTACATGGTACTACATGGCACTACAGGGTACTACATGGCACTACGTGGTACTACATGGCACTACATGGTACTACATGGTACTACAGGGTACTACAGGGTACTACAGGGTACTACATGGCACTACATGGTACTACAGGGTACTACATGGTACTACATGGCACTACTTGGCACTACAGGGTACTACATGGCACTACATGGCACTACAGGGTACTACATGGCACTACATGGCACTACATGGTACTACAGGGTACTACATGGCACTACAGGGTACTACATGGCACTACATGGTACCACAGGGTACTACATGGCACTACATGGTACTACATTGCACTACATGGCACTACATGGTACTACATGGCACTACAGGGTACTACATGGCACTACAGGGTACTACATGGCACTACAGGGTACTACATGGTACTACATGGCACTACAGGGTACTACATGGCACTACAGGGTACTACATGGTACTACATGGCACTACAGGGTACTACATGGCACTACAGGGTACTACATGGTACTACATGGCACTACAGGGTACTACATGGCACTACAGGGTACTACATGGTACTACATGGCACTACATGGTACTACAGGGTACTACATGGTACTACATGGTACTACATGGTACTACATGGCACTACAGGGTACTACATGGCACTACAGGGTACTACATGGTACTACATGGCACTACAGGGTACTACATGGTACTACATGGTACTACATGGTACTACATGGCACTACAGGGTACTACATGGTACTACATGGCACTACAGGGTACTACATGGCACTACAGGGTACTACATGGCACTACAGGGTACTACATGGTACTACATTGCACTACATGGCACTACATGGCACTACAGGGTACTACAGGGTACTCCAGGGTACTACAGGGTACTACATGGTACTACATGGTACTACATGGTACTACAGGGTAATACATGGCACTACATGGTACTACATGGTACTACATGGTACTACAGGGTACTACAGGGTACTACAGGGTACTACAGGGTACTACATGGTACTACAGGGTAATACATGGTACTACATGGTACTACAGGGTACTACATGGTACTACAGGGCAATACATGGTACTACATGGTACTACAGGGTAATACATGGCACTACATGGTACTACAGGGTACTACATGGTACTACATGGTAATACATGGCACTACATGGTACTACAGGGTACTACATGGCACTAAAGGGTACTACATGGTACTACAGGGTACTACAGGGTACTACAGGGTACTACATGGTACTACAGGGTAATACATGGTACTACATGGTACTACAGGGTAATACATGGCACTACATGGTACTACAGGGTACTACATGGTACTACAGGGTAATACATGGCACTACATGGTACTACAGGGTACTACATGGTACTACAGGGTAATACATGGCACTACATGGTACTACATGGCACTACAGGATACTACATGGTACTACATGGTACTACATGGCACTACATGGCACTACATGGCACTACATGATACTACATGGTACTACAGGGTACTATATGGCACTCCGTGGTACTACATGGCACTACAGGGTACTACATGGTATTACATGGTACTACATGGCACTACAGGGTACTGCATGGTACTACATGGCACTACAGGATACTACATGGTACTACATGGTACTACATGGCACTACAGGATACTACATGGTACTACATGGTACTACATGGCACTACATGGTACTACATGGCACTACAGGGTACAACATGGTACTACATGGTACTACATGGCACTACAGGGTACTACATGGCACTACAGGGTACTACATGACACTACAGGGTACTACATGGTACTACATGGCACTACAGGATACTACATGGTACTACATGGTACTACATGGCACTACAGGGTACTACATGGTACTACAGGGTACTACATGGCACTACAGGGTACTACATGGCACTACATGGCACTACAGGGTACTACAGGGTACTACATGGTACTACATGGTACTACATGGCACTACAGGGTACTACATGGCACTACATGGCACTACAGGGTACTACAGGGTACTACAGGATACTACATGGTACTACAGGGTACTACAGGGTACTACATGGCACTACATGGTACTACATGGCACTACAGGGTACTACATGGTACTACAGGGTACTACAGGGTACTACATGGTAATACATGGTACTACAGGGTAATACATGGCACTACATGGTACTACATGGTACTACATGGCACTACATGGTACTACAGGGTAATACATGGCACTACATGGTACTACATGGTACTACATGGTACTACAGGGTAATACATGGCACTACATGGTACTACATGGTAATACATGGCACTACATGGTACTACATGGTAATACATGGCACTACAGGGTAATACATGGCACTACATGGTACTACATGGTACTACATGGCACTACAGGGTACTACATGGTACTACATGGTACTACATGGTAATACATGGCACTACATGGTACTACATGGTAATACATGGCACTACAGGGTAATACATGGCACTACATGGCACTACAGGGTACTACATGGTAATACATGGCACTACATGGTACTACATGGTAATACATGGTACTACATGGCACTACATGGTACTACATGGCACTACAGGGTACTACATGGCACTACAGGATACTACATGGTACTACATGGCACTACATGGTACTACATGGCACTACAGGGTACTACATGGCACTACATGGTACTACATGGCACTACAGGGTACTACATGGCACTACAGGGTACTACATGGTACTACATGGTACTACATGGCACTACAGGGTACTACATGGCACTACATGGTACTACATGGCACTACAGGGTACTACATGGCACTACAGGGTACTACATGGTACTACATGGCACTACAGGGTACTACATGGCACTACAGGGTACTACATGGTACTACATGGCACTACAGGGTACTACATGGTACTACATGGTACTACATGGTACTACATGGCACTACAGGGTACTACAGGGTACTACATGGTACTACAGGGTACTACATGGTACTACATGGCACTACAGGGTACTACATGGCACTACAGGGTACTACATGGTACTACAGGGTACTACAGGGTACTACATGGTACTACAGGGTACTACATGGTACTACATGGCACTACAGGGTACTACATGGCACTACAGGGTACTACATGGTACTACAGGGTACTACATGGTACTACATGGCACTACAGGGTACTACATGGCACTACATGGTACTACATGGCACTACATGGTACTACATGGTACTACAGGGTACTACAGGGTACTACATGGCACTACATGGTACTACAGGGTACTACATGGTACTACATGGCACTACATGGCACTACAGGGTACTACATGGCACTACAGGGTACTACATGGCACTACATGGCACTACAGGGTACTACATGGCACTACATGGTACTACATGTTACTACATGGCACTACAGGGTACTACATGGCACTACATGGTACCACAGGGTACTACATGGCACTACATGGTACTACATGGTACTACAGGGTACTACAGGGTACTACATGGTACTACATGGCACTACAGGGTACTACATGGCACTACAGGGTACTACATGGCACTACAGGGTACTACATGGTACTACATGGCACTACAGGGTACTACATGGCACTACAGGGTACTACATGGTACTACATGGCACTACAGGGTACTACATGGCACTACAGGGTACTACATGGCACTACAGGGTACTACATGGTACTACATGGCACTACAGGGTACTACATGGTACTACATGGTACTACATGGTACTACATGGCACTACAGGGTACTACATGGCACTACATGGCACTACAGGGTACTACATGGCACTACATGGCACTACATGGCACTACATGGCACTACATGGTACTACAGGGTACTACATGGTACTACATGGCACTACAGGGTACTACATGGCACTACATGGTACTACAGGGTACTACATGGTACTACAGGGTACTACATGGCACTACATGGCACTACAGGGTACTACATGGCACTACAGGGTACTACATGGCACTACATGGCACTACAGGGTACTACATGGCACTACATGGCACTACATGGCACTACATGGCACTACATGGTACTACAGGGTACTACATGGTACTACATGGCACTACAGGGTACTACATGGCACTACAGGGTACTACATGGTACTACATGGCACTACAGGGTACTACATGGCACTACAGGGTACTACAGGGTACTACATGGTACTACATGGCACTACAGGGTACTACATGGCACTACAGGGTACTACAGGGTACTACATGGTACTACATGGCACTACAGGGTACTACATGGTACTACATGGCACTACAGGGTACTACATGGCACTACATGGCACTACATGGTACTACATGGTACTACATGGTACTACAGGGTACTACATGGTACTACATGGCACTACAGGGTACTACATGGCACTACAGGGTACTACATGGTACTACATGGCACTACAGGGTACTACATGGTACTACATGGTACTACAGGGTACTACATGGTACTACATGGCACTACAGGGTACTACATGGCACTACAGGGTACTACATGGCACTACATGGCACTACAGAGTACTACATGGCACTACAGGGTACTACATGGCACTACATGGTACTACATGGTACTACAGGGTAATACATGGTACTACATGGTACTACATGGTACTACATGGTACTACATGGCACTACATGGTACTACATGGTACTACAGGGTACTACAGGGTACTACAGGGTACTACATGGCACTACATGGTACTACAGGGTACTACATGGCACTACATGGCACTACAGGGTACTACATGGCACTACATGGCACTACAGGGTACTACATGGCACTACATGGTACTACAGGGTACTACATGGCACTACAGGGTACTACATGGCACTACATGGTACCACAGGGTACTACATGGCACTACATGGTACTACATGGCACTACATGGCACTACATGGTACTACATGGCACTACAGGGTACTACATGGCACTACAGGGTACTACATGGCACTACAGGGTACTACATGGTACTACATGGCACTACAGGGTACTACATGGCACTACAGGGTACTACATGGCACTACAGGGTACTACATGGCACTACAGGGTACTACATGGCACTACAGGGTACTACATGGTACTACATGGCACTACAGGGTACTACATGGCACTACAGGGTACTACATGGTACTACATGGCACTACATGGTACTACAGGGTACTACATGGTACTACATGGTACTACATGGTACTACATGGCACTACAGGGTACTACATGGCACTACAGGGTACTACATGGTACTACATGGCACTACAGGGTACTACATGGTACTACATGGCACTACAGGGTACTACATGGCACTACATGGTACTACATGGTACTACAGGGTACTACATGGTACTACATTGCACTACATGGCACTACATGGTACTACAGGGTATTCCAGGGTACTACAGGGTACTACATGGTACTACATGGTACTACATGGTACTACAGGGTAATACATGGCACTACATGGTACTACATGGTACTACATGGTACTACAGGGTACTACATGGCACTACAGGGTACTACAGGGTACTACAGGGTACTACATGGTACTACAGGGTAATACAGGGTAATACATGGTACTACATGGTACTACAGGGTACTACATGGTACTACAGGGCAATACATGGTACTACATGGTACTACAGGGTAATACATGGCACTACATGGTACTACAGGGTACGACATGGTAATACATGGCACTACATGGTACTACATGGCACTACATGGCACTAAAGGGTACTACATGGTACTACAGGGTACTACATGGTACTACATGGTACTACATGGTACTACAGGGTAATACATGGCACTACATGGTACTACAGGGTACTACATGGTACTACAGGGTAATACATGGCACTACATGGTACTACAGGGTACTACATGGTACTACAGGGTAATACATGGCACTACATGGTACTACATGGCACTACAGGATACTACATGGTACTACATGGTACTACATGGCACTACATGGCACTACAGGGTACTACATGGCACTACAGGGTACTACATGGCACTACATGGTACTACATGGTACTACAGGGTACTACATGGTACTACATGGTACTACAGGGTACTACATGGCACTACAGGGTACTACATGGCACTACAGGGTACTACATGGCACTACATGGTACTACATGGTACTACATGGTACTACATGGTACTACAGGGTAATACATGGCACTACATGGTACTACATGGTACTACATGGTACTACAGGGTACTACATGGCACTACAGGGTACTACAGGGTACTACAGGGTACTACATGGTACTACAGGGTAATACATGGTACTACATGGTACTACAGGGTACTACATGGTACTACAGGGTAATACATGGTACTACATGGTACTACAGGGTAATACATGGCACTACATGGTACTACAGGGTACTACATGGTACTACAGGGTAATACATGGCACTACATGGTACTACATGGTAATACATGGCACTACATGGTACTACAGGGTACTACATGGCACTAAAGGGTACTACATGGTACTACAGGGTACTACAGGGTACTACAGGGTACTACATGGTACTACAGGGTAATACATGGTACTACATGGTACTACAGGGTAATACATGGCACTACATGGTACTACAGGGTACTACATGGTACTACAGGGTAATACATGGCACTACATGGTACTACAGGGTACTACATGGTACTACAGGGTAATACATGGCACTACATGGTACTACATGGCACTACAGGATACTACATGGTACTACATGGTACTACATGGCACTCCGTGGTACTACATGGCACTACAGGGTACTACATGGTATTACATGGCACTACATGGTACTACAGGGTAATACATGGTACTACAGGGTAATACATGGCACTACATGGTACTACAGGGTACTACATGGTACTACAGGGTAATACATGGCACTACATGGTACTACATGGCACTACAGGATACTACATGGTACTACATGGTACTACATGGCACTCCGTGGTACTACATGGCACTACAGGGTACTGCATGGTACTACATGGCACTACAGGATACTACATGGTACTACATGGTACTACATGGCACTACAGGGTACTACATGGTACTACATGGCACTACAGGGTACAACATGGTACTACATCGCACTACAGGGTACTACATGGCACTACAGGGTACTAGATGGCACTACAGGGTACTACATGGTACTACATGGCACTACAGGGTACTAGATGGCACTACAGGGTACTACATGGTACTACATGGCACTACAGGATACTACATGGTACTACATGGTACTACATGGCACTACAGGGTACTACATGGTACTACAGGGTACTACATGGCACTACAGGGTACTACATGGCACTACATGGCACTACAGGGTACTACAGGGTACTACATGGTACTACATGGTACTACATGGCACTACAGGGTACTACATGGCACTACAGGGTACTACAGGATACTACATGGCACTACATGGTACTACATGGCACTACAGGGTACTACATGGCACTACATGGCACTACAGGGTACTACAGGGTACTACATGGTACTACATGGTACTACATGGTACTACATGGCACTACAGGGTACTACATGGCACTACATGGTACTACATGGCACTACATGGTACTACATGGTACTACAGGGTACTACAGGGTACTACAGGGTACTACATGGCACTACAGGGTACTACATGGCACTACAGGGTACTACATGGCACTACAGGGTACTACATGGTACTACATGGCACTACAGGGTACTACATGGCACTACATGGTACTACATGGTACTACATGGCACTACATGGTACTACATGGTACTACATGGCACTACAGGGTACTACATGGTACTACATGGCACTACAGGGTACTACATGGTACTACATGGTACTACATGGTACTACATGGTACTACATGGCACTACATGGTACTACATGGTACTACATGGTACTACATGGCACTACATGGTACTACATGGTACTACATGGTACTACATGGCACTACATGGTACTACATGGTACTACATGGCACTACAGGGTACTACATGGTACTACATGGCACTACAGGGTACTACATGGCACTACAGGCTACTACATGGGACTACAGGGTACTACTACATGGCACTACATCGAAATATGACTAATATCAGACAAATTAACTGGTGTGACGTATGTGTCACAGCGATACGAAATCAATTGTTTTCTTTATCATTTTATTCAAGAAATGTGTTCACAACAGGTTATATATCATAAAGACCATGTTATGTAAGCATTTATAATTCTTAAATGGGCAAATCTTACCTTTTAGCAACAAAAATCTAGCTTTTGAATGTTAGCTACTTCTGTAATTTAGTCACCACCATCAGTCATCATTGTGGAAAGGTGGTTTATGGGAGCACAACCTAACATGATCTGTCACATGACCCCACCAGGATGTTCCACTGGTGTCCCTTTGGGACTTCATGAGGTAAAATCAAGAAAAACGCTTTATATGGACATTTCCAGGACATGTAAAGTACATGTGACACCTGTGTCACGGTGGGTCCTAATTGGTTAAATATACACTGCACACTTAAATATAAATTACACACTGGGTTGGGAAGGGGGGGGGGGGCTTAAAAACCAAAAAAAACATTTTTAAAGAGTTTTCTATGGAGGAAAAACAGTGGCTGTGCTGCTGATCAGGGATCAGGTGTCTGATGCATCACAGGTAACTCTAAAAGGCATACATTGATTAGTCAATACATACAAGCAAGCATCATTAAAAAGACAAATAGATCAACCTTAAACGTTAGGTAAGTATATCACCAGGTAAGTATATCACCAGGTAAGTATATCACCAGGTACATATATCACCAGGTAAGTGTATCACCAGGTAAGAATATCACCAGGTAAGTATATCACCAGGTAAGTAGGAAGTATGGTTTTTTGATTCTGCTCCACAAACAGGTAAGTCTAGAATACACAGTTAACAGTAAATTGAAAGTCAAAATCATAGAAGCCACATGAGGAGTGTATACATCTTGAATGTTTGACAAAAAGCCATAAACAAAATGCAAGCACACTATTCCTACCTTCTTCTTCCACAGGATTCAACAATGGCCACATAGACAAACGTGACTTTGGGTAATCTCATTGGAGTCTCATTCAGTGAGGTAAGTCAGCTTGTGCATGTTGTCATGTCCCCTGTCTCCTAGTTCCTCGTCATCTGTGTGTGAGTATGATTGGCAATTACATGATTGGAACCTGGTGTGGAGTCAGGCCCCAAGCATCCACGGCTGCCAGCTATCAACTAATCATCCGTCTACAAATACCCAGCTCAAACTCCAAGACTTCACCAGAGCACGGGCCAGATAACTTCCGGTCGGACAGATAGCATGTGGAGTGGTCTGGTAGTGGAATTAGTTGCTAGCAAGGAATGGCGGAAATCCGCGGCCGTGGCGGAGGCTCGATCCGTGGCAGGGGGAATGTCAGTCGAGTGGCGCCGCCAGGCAATAATGTGAACAGAGACTTCACAGAGAAGATGAGCGGTCCTGGGAGGCGTGGGTCTGGCTTTGAGTTAGTCTGGGAGGAAGAGCAGATAGAGATGGAGTTAGGTAGGGAAACTCGATTGAGTAATAAGAGGGAGGGTATGGTTTGAAGAAAGCTAGAGTTTAGGCGGCTTAGTGGCGCAGTGGGCAAGGCGCTCACCACTAATGCAGGAGATGCTGGGTTCGAGCCCAGCTCTCGGCATTGCTACCAGCTTGGCTGGTTGTTCATACTAACGTAATTGGCAGTGTTAGGGGATGGGAAGCTGGTGGGTGGGGATTGGACGTTGTGGACAGTGACTCCTACAGGTCGGTTGGTGCGCCTGCGCAGCAGAATCAGGAAGCAACAGGGGCGGCGGTTCCCTCCCACGCAGACCCTCGCCGCTGAGAGATCGTGCTGTGCAGGTGAAAAGATGCGACGGCTGTCTCCTCGTGTACCGAAGGGGACACGTGATGTAAGGCTTCGTCCACATTGCAGCCGGCCTGTGGGAGGCATGGCCTAACAGCGTTCGAGACAGGGGAGGGTAGAATTAGACAATACCAAATTGGGATGGAAGAAAAATAGAAAATCCGAGAAAAAGTAGATAAAAAAAAAAAGCTAGAGTTCAGGTTAGCGGTGGTAGCGGAGAGGGGAGTGCAGCAGGCAAAGCAGGGGGAGGTGATGGTCGGAGGAAGACGAAATGTATTGTGGTAGTACGGTTTGGGGAGGAGCAGAAAGTGATGAAAGGGATGAGCCCATTGGTGCTGACCAAAGAACTGAGCAGGCAGCTGGGGAAAATAGAATATGCGAGGGTCCTACCTGATGGGAACCTGTTGATCTCATGTGTGGATGAGGGGCAGGCTGAGAAGGCTAAAGGAATGGCGAAGGTTGAAAAGTTGATGGTGGTGCAAGTGGGTAGGGTGGGGGAGCGGAGAGGGACAGGCAGTAAGGGGGTGATAGCCGGGGTGCTGAAGGACTTGAGTGAGGAAGAAATAAAAGTGATGTTCAGGGAGGTACGCTAGTCAGTGTAAGTAGGATGCCAATGACTAGAGATGGGAGGAAGGAGCCTAGTGAGGCAGTGTTACTGGAGTTTGAAGGAGAGGGGCTGCCTGGAAGAGTGAATCTGGGGTTTGTGAGCTAATCACAGCACCCACATCCACACGTACACACTCACTTTAAATAAACAACTCACTGTAGCACCCAATAGTAAAGAGATTTGCACTACAACTCATACCTCATTGCACCTTACCCTAAGTTGTACCTCATCCCATTTCTGCATTGTACTTTATATTGTATTGTAACTCAGTTACTATTTTTTTCTACTCTGTATTGTGTATTTTATGTATATTTTAACACTTTTGTTTACACTTGTTTACGTACTTTTGACTTTTCTACTTCATCTATTTTTATCTAGCATACTCTCAGGAGCAAAACAGAAAAAAGCATTTCATATAAAATGATTCTGTATTTTTGTATGACAACTAATAAAGAAATTTGAAACTTGAACTCTGTGAGGGCTTGGTGATGTGCAGAGGGTGCTGCGGTGCTACAACTGCCAGCGTTTTGGCCATATGGCCCGGGATGTAGGGAAAAGAGGAGGTGTGTGAGGTGTGGGGGGGGGGGGAACCATGAGTATGGGGAGTGCGGAGTAGGGGTGAAAGAAGCTAGGTGCTGCAGCTGTGGTGGTGAGCACAATGTGGCAACTGGGGACCGTGAGGTCATGAGAAGGGAGTTGAATGTCCAGAGGGTAAGAGTGGAAGGTCGGCTCTCATATGCTCAGGCAGCGAGGGCAGTAGGGGGACAAGGTGGAGAGGCCAGCGGGCAGGAGGCGAGGGAGGCAGTGGTGGTCGGTGAGGTGGATAGGCGGCTGTCAGGTAGGATATATACGTGGAGAAGAAGACGCTGGTGACTTGTATAGCTGGGGTAATCAATAGCACATACGGGGTCACATCTAAGACTACAAAGACCCAGCTGCTAGTGAAGGCAGCAATGAGTCATTTGGGAGTAGAGGGGCTGGCGTGGGGGGGGGTGCAGGGGGACCTTCAGAAGGCAGTGCAGTACTGAGTGATTTTATTTTATTTTATTACGGATCCCCATTAGCTGGTGCCATAGCAACCAGCTAGTCTTCCTGGGGTCCACACAAAAAAAAATACAAAAATAATTATTGCAAAACAAAATTATTAAAAGTCAGTACTCAAACACAGAATGCATAATGAAACCATGTCAGACTGAACAAGACCCTGACAAACTTCACCCAGTATGTCACCTGCAAAACCAGGGGAGACAAAACACTGGACCTCCTGTATGCTAATGTGAAGGAGGCTTTCAGTGCGATTTCCCTGCCCCCCCTCGGCCAGTCAGACCACAACCTTGTGAGGCTTGTATCTACATACACGCCTCTCATTAAGAGACAGCCACCGACCACCATGTCTGTCCCACAGTGGTCTGACGACGTCGAGGAGGAGCTACGGGAGTGTTTCAGGTCGACAGACTGGGACATGTTTGAGAGGGTCCATGGAGATGACATTGATGGACTGCATCACAGACTACATCAGGTTCTGTGAGGAGAGCATCGTACCCACAAAGAAGGTACGCTGCTTTTCAAACAATAAACCCTGGATTAGCAAGGACATTAAACACATGCTAAACAGGAAAAAGAGGGCCTTCATGGCAGGGGACACTGAGCAGGCCAGGGCTGTCCAAAAGAGCTAAGGGCAGCCAAGTTCAGCTACAAGGACAGGCTGGAGGGCAGACTACAGGCCAACAACACCAGGGAGGTGTGAGCGGGCGTCAGGAAGATCACTGGGTTCAAACAGCAGGGCACAGCTGTTGAGGGCCCCCCAGAGCGTGCAGATCACAATCAGTCAGGTCAGTAGGCAGCTCTCCAGGATTAGTGTAAACAAGGCCAGAGGACCGGACAACACCAATCCCAGGGTGCTCAAAGTATGTGCGGAGCAGCTGGCAGCACCGCTCCAGCATCTTTTCAACCTCTCCCTGAGGCTGGAGAGGGTGCCCCAGCTCTGGAAGACCTCCTGCATTGTCCCGGTGCCCAAGAAGGGACGACCCAGCACCCTCAACGACTACAGGCCAGTCGCTCTGACGTCACACGTCATGAAGACGTTTGAGAGACTGGTCCTGCAACACCTCAAGCCCCTGGTGCGTGACTCCCTCGACCCCCTGCAGTTTGCATACCAGGCAAACATCGGGGTGGAGGATGCCATCATCTACATGCTCCACAGAGCGTACACGCACCTGGAGAAGCCGCGCAGCTCAGTGAGGATTATGTTCTTTGATTTCTCCAGCGCCTTCAACACCATCCAGCCGTCACTGCTAGCGGAGAAGCTCTCTGCGATGCAGCTGGAGCACGGCTTGGTGGCCTGGATCAAGGACTATCTCACTGAGAGGCCACAGTACGTCAGACTAAAGGACAGTCAGTCTGACGTACTGGTGAGCAACACCGGCGACCCCAAGGAACTGTGCTGTCACCCTTCCTCTTCACCCTCTACACCTCAGACTTCTGCCGCAACTCAAGCGGGTGCCACCTGCAGAAGTTCTCAGACGGCTCCTCCATCGTAAGCTACATCACCGACGATGATGAGGAGGAGTACAGAGCCCTGGTGGAGAGCTTTGTGGGGTGGAGCGACAGCAACCACCTCCAACTCAACACCAGTAAGACCAAGGAGCTGGTGGTGGACTTCCGGAGGGGCAAGAAGAGCCCCCCCCGATTCCCATCTCCATCCGAGGGGTGGATGTGGAGATGGTGGACTCATATAAGTTCCTTGGGGTACACCTGAACAATAAACTGGACTGGTCGGATAATACAGAGGCCCTCTACAGGAAGGGACAGAGCAGGCTGTTCTGCCTGAGGAGACTCAGGTCCTTCAATGTGTGCAACAGACTGCTGCAGTCTTTTTACCTGTCTGTAGTGGCCAGCATCCTCTTCTATACTGTGACATGCTGGGGAGGCTACATCAACTCAAGGGACACCAACAAGCTCAACAAGCTGGTGAGGAAGGCTAGCTCCGTGGTGGGAGTCGAGCTACCTAGACTTGAGGTGATGGCAGAGAGGGGGATGATAAGGAAGCTGGCTGCCATCATGGAGAACCCCTACCACCCCCTCTACGACGAGCTAGTCAAGATGAGAAGCTCGTTCAGCCACAGACTCATTCCCCCCTGACACTCAACTAACCGCCTCGGACAGTCCTTCATACCAGCGGCCATCAGGCTCCACAACAGTGGGCAGCGACTAGCAGCCTCCAGGCTCCACAACAGGGGGCAGCGACAGCGACTGCTACCAGACATTGACCTGGGACTTATAGGAACCCAAGGAGGACAACCTACACTACCTTAGGCTTACTGCACCTTATGTGGATACTGTGATACTGTGATACTGTGAATAATGTATATTTCAGTGGATACTGTGATACTGTGAATAATGTATACTCAGTAGATAGTAAATTATAACACTACCTTATGCATACTGCACCTTATGTGACACTGTGAATAATGTGAATATTTTCTTCAGCTAGTCAGATAGTAAATTATATTGACCAAATTGACCAAATTGTTTACACTGCCTGTGTTGTTTTTACTACCTGTACCGCCCCCCCCCCCCCTCCCCCCATGCTGCTATGATGCCTGAATTTCCCCAAGGGGATCAATAAAGGAATATCTTATCTTATCTTATCTTAACTAACAATTAAGATGGCTAAAATTACATGCAAGCACAGAAACAGAAAACAAAACAAAATACTTTAGTGTTAAATACAATTTAAGATTATATTTAAAATGGAATCTACTGTAAATGCAGCAGAGGTTTTGAGGCAGGTTATTCCAAAGAGTGAATGCTCTAAAAATAAAAGATCTCCATAAAGCGTTGGTTTTTGGACCTGGCAATTCAAGCTGCCCACTACTGGAACCTCTAGTGTAATGCGCATGCACAGTATTACTAAAAATAATCTGTTTATGTATAAAAACAGGAGTTTTACTGCTCATGACCAACTTGAACAGCACAAGTATTTTCAACATTAAGCCAAGAGAGGCAGGCATGCATACGGTTCACGTTAGACCTTAGTGAGCAGCCCAGTACCAGTGGGGGAAGGCGAAGGTGGTGATAGGGGTTTTTGAGAAGTGTGGGGGTGTATGACAGGGTGTGAGGGACATGGGGGTTAGGGATGGAATCTAGGTAGAATAGCTGAAATACATGCAATGCATAGTGTGTGGGGTATATAGTATAGTGTGTAGATGGAGGATGATGGGGATGGGGAATATTGTGGTTGTAGGAAGTTGTTTTGTAGGTTAGCTTTGGGGTTAGAGAGGGGAGCCTGGAGACTGGCCCGCACCCCGGGTCTGTAGGTGGCGGTAATGCCGTAAATAGTTGGTGGCCGACCGCCGTAAAACCCCAAGAAGAAGAAGAAGAAGAAGAAGAAGAAGAAGAAGAAGAAGAAGAAGAAGAAGAAGAAGAAGAAGAAGAAGAAGAAGAAGAAGAAGAAGAAGAAGAAGAAGAAGAAGAAGAAGAAGAAGAAGAAGAAGAAGAAGAAGAAGAAGAAGAAGAAGAAGAAGAAGAAGAAGAAGAAGAAGAAGAAGAAGAAGAAGAAGAAGAAGAAGAAGAAGAAGAAGAAGAAGAAGAAGAAGAAGAAGAAGAAGAAGAAGAAGAAGAAGAAGAAGAAGAAGAAGAAGAAGAAGAAGAAGAAGAAGAAGAAGAAGACCTCACCAGATTGTAGATTCAGATAACCCAGTCAGTATCTATGTTCTTGCTCCTCATGATATATCTTACCCGTCTGGCGAGATGAAGCTTCATGGTAGTTAACTTGCTCTACTTTGCCATTAAGTGTACAATACATGTAGAACAGGCAGAGTGATTATAATGATAGCATGGCTTTGGTGTGAAGCTTTGAATTGTGTTGAATGATGCCAATAAACAAATACTATTGTGTGTTTTTCTGACAGAAGGATGGCAGGGACAGAGGAGAAAGTGCTTGTGTTACAACATTCTATTCATTAGTATAGTATTTTTCTGACAGAAGGATGTCATTATTATTACTCTACTAGGACCTGAACCTTGATCTGCAGCCGACTATTTCCTGTACCTTGAATCATCATGAATCGTCAGGGGCGACAGTGGCTCAGGAGGTAGAGCAGTCGTCAGGGAATCCGGAGGTTCCCGGTTCAATTCCCGCTCCTCCCGGGCAGCGTGTCCTTGAGCAAGACAATTAACCCCTAATTGCACCCGACATGCAGGTTGGCACCTTGCATGGCCGCCTCTGCCATCAGTGTGTGAATGTGTGAGTGAATGGGTAAAATGTGACGAACAAATTGTAAATCGCTTTGGATAAAAGCGCTATATAAATGCAGCCATCGGTCATCAAGTTCCTGGGTGTCCATCTGGAGGATGACCTGACCTGGAGAATCAACACCACGGCGATAGTGAAAAAGGCACAGCAGAGACTCTACTTCCTGAGAGTACTGAGAAACTACCACCTCAGACAAGACCTGCTTGTGTCTTTTTACCGCTGCTCCGTGGAAAGCATCCTCACCTACTGCATAAATGTGTGGTTCCTCAGCTGCACAGCCGCAGAGAGGAGGGCGCTCCAGAGGGTCGTAAACTCGGCCCAGAAGATTATCGGCTGCCCCCTCCCCTCACTGAAGGGACTATACAACTCCCGCTGCCTCAAAAAAGCAGTAAAAATGCTGAAGGACCCATACCACCCGGGCAACAAGCACCTCGTGCGGCTGCGCTCGGGCAGGCGTTTCAGCGTCATGCCCACCCGGACTAACAGACTGAAGTTTAGTTCTATATCATACTGGCTGCCGCTCAGTGTCATCTGCACTAACCTCACTTTGTGCACATGCACTGAATAAAAATCCACAATGTACCTTTACATACCAACATCCGTCTGGCCACACCCCTATCCGCTACCTTCATAAGCAGGTGTGTGGTCACCAGTGATGCCACAGATTACTTGTAAAAGTAATCTGATTAATGATTACTGATTACTCCTTTAAAAAGTAATCTAAGTTACTTTACTGATTACTTGATTATCAAAGTAACTTAGTTACTTTGAAAGTAACTAGATTACGAAGTCGTCGTCGTTCCCCCAACAGTTTTTTTTAAACGCTTTATTGAAAGTGCATAAATTGTTTTTAACTTGTTTCTCTGCACATAACGTAAATTGTTAAACTAGTGCTTCAGCTTCTGTACCATCAAGTATGGTAAAGCAACAGTCTATGATGCTCACAGCATTAGAGCAGCCAGCCAGTGGTTTTACAAAACCAGTGTATCACATCTAACAAATGCAGGCTGAACTATTCAATTATATCAACTGTAACTATTAAATTGTTTTTATAAATGTCTCTCTATAAACATACAATCAGTCTCTCTTTAACATGTAAATTAACTGTAAATCTGGCAAATAAGAGCTTTTGCTCTGCCACCATCAACCCTCCTGTACCTAGTCGAAGCGTCGGCTGGTGTTGTGATTCCAGATGCTTTCAATGCAATTGGATGTGCTGTTTTTAGCGGTAGACAGTATTTTGTTTCCTCCGCATATGAATGTTTTTTTCACCCGGCTTAGCTGACACAAACGTGAAGTAGTGACTGAGGCTACGTTTAGACAAGCGTTTTGGGATGGAAGTCTGAACAGAAACCGCAAAAGTCATCTTGCGGTTTCACTTTTAATTTTGCCAAGCGTTTTGGGGTGGAATTCTCCGACGACGGAGCCCTGCTGTCACACGATTGGCGCATATGTCACATGACGTGCTGTGAAGACCCGCCCTACTCTGCCTCTGATTCGCAGACTGTGGATGGGGAATGTGATTTGACCAAAGCAGAGTCACTCACAGACAGAGGGTCCAGTCACGCCGCGGGACACATTCTTGTATTTAACCCTTTCACTGCCACACCACATCACTCCCAAATAAGAAAAACAGCTCAAAATGTATTTTTGACTGTCGAAAACGAAATAAAATACTGCATTCCGCCTGCATTATGAATTTATGATGAGATAGTAACGAAATAGTAACGCACAGCCACTTGGACAAGTAACTGCAATCAGATTACTGGCTTTTAAAGATTAACGCATTAGATTACTATTTTCGGGGAAAAGTAATCAGATTACAATAACGCGTTACTTAGTAACGCGTTACTGGCATCACTGGTGGTCACCTACTCGCCTCCTTCTTCACTTTCACCACAAGGAAGTGCCTGTTGTATACATCACTTGACGAGGTTGTTAAGCTGAAGAAAGTTGAGAGGAAAACAGAAGACGGGAAGATACGTTGACATTATATCTTTATTTTCTCTCTCACTATTTTTCGAGAAAATACAGCGATATTGTCTTCATCACTGGAGTGTCTGGAAGATGATGATCATTCTGACCTCCACCGGCATTTTTGTATTAGGGGCTCGCGCCGCTGATATACTCCCCAACTGCAGTCCTCCTTGCTGCGGCTGGATGGGTATCGAACCTCCGGTTATACAGCTGGACTGTGGGAGGCTCCGGCTGTTGTGAGAAGCCGGTTTGCTTCCGCGCTGGGTGAGTACTGTTTTGCTTGCGAGCGCTAGTTGTCTGTTAACGCTATGGGGGTTAGCTGACCATTTTTACGAAGGCCGGCCCCGGATTGGGGTCCTCTGCTCGGCTTCTTAAGCGGCGGACGGAGGATCTTGGTCTGACGCCCATGATGGTCAACCTAGTGGGCCGCGACCAAGACCTGGTTGAACCCGGGATTCTCTGGACGAGCGGATGCTTCTCTGTCCCATGCAGGCCCCATCTTTCACATGAATGTGGAAGTACACCCTAAAGCACGAGGAAAAGTGGGCATGGATCTTCATTATCGTGAGTTCCATGCTCAAGTCGGCTGCAGCCCGGATGGGAATTGTGCCGGCTCCGCTGTATGTCTGGTAAATCACAGTTGAAAACTGTGTTTGACATTTCTTTTTCTCTTCCCTCTTAGGATGGGGAGGGACTTGGACAGCGGCCTGTCTGAAGTGTGGCTTGTTATGTTGTTGTGTACAGTTCAGGTGATAGCTGCTTAGCTTGCGTGCTAGTTTGTGGCCTACCTGTTAGCCAGTCAGCTGTTAGCTGCGGCGCTAGCCCGTTTCGTTCACTAAGGCTAGGAAATGTTAGCTTGTTGCTATCAGTCGAGAGCGGCTGTTAGCTTAATGCTACACTGTTGAACGTTACTGTGACTATAACATGCCTTAAACACTCTGACTACGACGTCATCTTTGACAGAGGATGTTAGTTGACCCTACACCCGGGTGCCAGTGCCAGCGAGGACTTCGTCAACATGGAGAACGGCGGCTGGGTGGCCCTCGTCACCAACGCAGGAGATGCTGGGTTCGACTCTGTGTCCCGTTGACCAGTGTTGCAGTCCTCTCGGCCTGCAATCAGGGTGAAGGTAGGAGTCCTGACCGGACTTTAAACACTTCTTCTTTTCTTCCCTTCTAAATGTTTTGTAATAACGATGTTTCCAAAACATGTGTTGCTGCAATACATTGAGGATACGACGTGTGTTGTGTGTGAATTGTCTTGTCACTGGTATAGCTTCTCTCTCCATAGTATATCGGCGTTATTTTTTACATGTGTAAAAATTAACTGGTTAGTTGTGATGAGAACATGTGTGTTCATGTAACGTTTGTAACGTGGGTGAACTCACAACTAAGAGGGTTAGTTAACCTGTGAAGCTATGCTTAGTGACATGTGATTGAGGAATGAATATTTTTCTCAGCCTATGATGACAATGAACAGCATGTTCACATATTAACAGGAGTACCTGTTCAAACCTGGTCGTATCAAGGGTAAAGTAGGAGGGGTGACCCCCCGGTTTCCCTGGGGCTTCCCCACCCTCCTCTCAGACATGTTTGGTTACAATATATTGTGTCACTGTATTTGTGGGGATACGATGTAACCCTCAGCTTAAAGTTGCTGGGGTTGTGCTTCCGCTTGAGAAACTATTTTTTCCTAAAGAAAAGGTTGTTTGGTCACTTATCATGTGTGCTTAGCAAGGTCTGTGGCCAATACATAATCGAGGACTTGTGTCTTCTCTCGTTATGAAAAACGGCGTTCCTCTGTAGTAAGTGTACTTTTGCCATTTTTTGTTGTGATGAAGGGTTGTGTGTGTCGTTGTGATCTACAACTGGGTTAGGTTTGGCCCACAGAAGCACATGTGTAAGTCTGGACCGGGGCTCTTAAAGGGGCCCTCTCTGTTCTGTGTTTTTTCCTTAGTAAAACTCAGATAGCAGGTTAGCACATGAGCTATGTGAAGCTGTTAGATGCTTCATGTAGCATGCTATGACTGGGTCATGCTCTAATTTGTCATTACATCGTATCAGGGGTGAGGGGTCGTAAAGGGGTGAACTGGTAATCCTTCCTCCCCTTTTCTGATTGGTCAGGGGTTAAAACCCCCTGTCCTTCAGGGTTCCTGTCACGTTGCTGTTCGGCACGTTACAGGGTAGGGGGGGGGCACGCGGAAATCCCCCGGCCATAGAGTACGTCACTGAGCGCGTCTCTATTGGTAAGACTTCCGTGAGTTGTTTAGGTTCCATGTTATGGATCTGTTTCAGGGAGTTGTCAGAGCTCCTGCACAATGTCGTTCTATTGGATTCTATTAGACCATTAGACCCCCCGCATTTCATTGTATACTTGTATGCCGTGACAAATAAAACTCTTGACTTGACTTGACTTGACTATCTCTTCCCACTGGTCACAGTGGTAGGGCTTCTCTCCTGTATGAACACGCTGGTGTCTCTTTAAGTTTACAAATTGAGTGAAGCTCTTCTCACACTGGTCACAGTGGTAGGGCTTCTCTCTTGTATGAATATGCTGGTGTTGTTTAAACCTTGAGCGTTGTTGAAGCAGTTCCTACACTGGTCACAGTGGTAGGGCTTCTCTCCTGTATGAATACGCAGGTACACCTTTACGCTTGTAGAGTGTCTGAAGCTCTTCCCACACTGATCACAGTGGTAGGGCTTCTCTCCTGCATGAATACGCTGATGTATTTTAAGATGGTGCTTTCTTATGAAGCTTATTCCACATTGGTAACAGCAGTAAGGCCTTGGCTCAGCCATTATCTCCGTTTGTCGTTGTGATTGTACCGGGAGAAGAGAGAAGCACTCCAATGAAGACCTCAGATTGTGTGTTTTGTATTTGGTTTAGTTCTGAAGTTCCAAAAATGGTCAGATTTTCTTGTATGTGATTTAACAATATAATCTGTAATTCAGTCAAACAGTGACCTCTAGACAAGGACCAGCTTCGTATTGAACGTTGTTTACATGTTTTGGTCTGATATGTGGGTTGGAGTTTATAGTGCGAGTTTCTCCAGACCTCTCTTGGCAGAACCTGAGGTGTGGCCAGACAATAACAACCTCTACAACTCCCATACAATTCTAACCCACACATCTGAGAAAAGTAAATAAAGTGCAGTACGAAGCAGGGCTCTTTTTCTTAGAGGTCACTGTTAAACAACATTACAGATTATACTGTTAAAAGTAAATCTGCTCTAAGATTGGTATTGAAAACTGGTCAACTTAAGTTAAAATACTGGGAAGTTGCCTGCTATAATATGTCGTAATTGTACTTAGAGATGTTTGTACAGTCTAATCTTTCAGAAGCACGTTTTGATCCAGACGGTTTTTAGTAGAAGGTCTTGGTCCAGTAGACAATGTGTTCTGCCACAGAGACGCATTCAAGTCAACCAGCAGACTTAACAGCCTTGTTCTTATACAAGAGAGAGACAATAGATTTGCAATTGAAAAGTCAATATGATGAGACTGAAGTACCCTATAAACATGTACATATCAGGGAACAATTCGGGTACTAAGGCTGAATGGGGGAAGTTAGTGTGACCAATACAATAGTACAAAGCAGGTTTTTATCTCTGCTTTGAAGACTACACTTCAAATCACTATGTACTGTATCTGTAAAAGTTATTTGTCAGGTCATGATATTATCCTAAAGGGGGTCACCTGGTTGCTGATGCCAGGGAAGCTAGATCTCTAAATATGTTTTAAGAAAAAGCTAAACACGTACCTCTTCACCATAGCCTTTAAATACACTCTGCTGCTTGCATCCATACTGTGATTGTTGTACAGATGAGAACAATTGTATTGCACTGCACTATTTCATTATTTTACTCTGTCTATTCTATTTTACTCTGTCTATTCTATGTTACTCTTTTATTATTGTCTATTTTGAAATCGCCATATAACTGTCAGACACCATTGAGTGAATATATGTCCTGCTGTGTGAACTTTGTAATGAAAGTGAAGTACTGCTCTGGGCTTTCATATTATTTCTTGTGACTAAAAGTGAATCCAATTTTAAGTAGACATACTTATTGCTGTTGTTCTGTAAAGTAATTCAGAACTGTAATTGTTCTATTATGTACCTTAGAACAGGAGAAAAGGCAGTGTATACAAGAAATAGATATGGTTCTGACAGCACTAAACAACAACAGTGCTTTACAAATAATGTGTATTATTATATTATTTAAAGATTTACAAAACATAACCATATTGTTGTATCAAATGTTTACATTATATATTTGATATTGATTATTGTATTATTCTCTTCTAGTCGACTTTGGTTTAGCTGACACGTTCAAATACAGTAGTTAAAAAAACAACAATTGTAAAAGATATTGCCAGGGAAACACAACATAGTCTAATTCTAGAATGTGCGCACCGTAACACAAGCATTTACCATATACCTCTTAGACTTAGTTTTATACGTTCTCCAGTAATCCAGTGTCCAGTAATAGATCCATTAAGTCTGCAATGTCACAAGTTATTGAGTTAATATGTGTGATGTCATGATGTATATTATTCCAGAAATGTGGGCTGTGTGTTCCTTTTAGAAGCCAAAACCCGTCCAATATTTCGCCGTTGACTAAAGACGCACTTCTTCAACCATTATCTGAATTTAAAAAATATATATATACCGGTATATATGTCTAACCCTAACTAACCTTACTGTCATGCACTTGTCCTAATAAACTAACCTATACTGTAGCACTCAACACTTTGATGAACATTGTTACTCAGCTGATAGAGTTGTGCCCTTCCTGATGACTTGTCGTACAGAACTTGTAAGTCGCTTTGGATAAAAGCGTCAGCTAAATGACTAAATGTAAATGTATGCAGAAGCACATAAGCCAATATGATGTTTATGAATATGAATAATTACTATACAGTCAAACACATGGTTCCTACTTTCTTGAACATCCTTCTTTCTGAAATTGTATAAGTCAGACTTCATCCCTTCTGAAAATACATTCGTTTTAACAGTTCACTTCAGTTCTCAACCATGAGAATATAGTTCAGTGATTCAAGAGGAATGTCAACTTTATTGATATTCAGATGGCAGGTTTCATGAATAAAGACTTCAAATATTTACAATATCAAATATGTTGAGGCTAATCATGAGAAGAGATAAATATCACATTTTGTTACCATTTAATAAAACAATTCATTCAACCAGTAGAGGGCAGCAAGGAGTTATTGTGAACAAAGCATTGCCTCTCCTCCCAAAATGAAAGCCTTGTTTTGTCTCAACAACGTGATCATTGTAAACAGTGATGTACCTGAACACGTTCGTATTTTGGGCGAACGTGGACTGAACGTACTGTATTTCCACTAAATTAACGTAATTGAGAACGCGTTCATTCTCAGCGCTGTATAACGGCGTTCAAAAGTGCGTTCATTCTCAGCACTCTATTATAACGGCGTTCAAAGGTGTGCCAGATTTCATATGCCTTTCATATGCCTTTCAGCCCAATACCCAGTTAAAACACACCGTAAACAGGCTTCAAAATAATGCGGAAAACCACCCAATCTGGCAACGCGCCTGTCACCCCCTGGCTACGTCATCAGACTCCTCACAAAAAACAGTAGAACCGCGGAAGCGAGCATTAGTATCATGGACGAAGCCGAGAGTTGCAGCAGCACTCGCTCAGAGTCAGACTCTACCTCTACGACGTCGGCGTATGAGCATTTAAAAGAGTTTAACGTTAAAGTCAGTACTGACTCAGACGGAAAAAATCAAACGTTTGTCTGCAAACTTTGTCCACACGGTTTGAAGAAGCAAGTCCGTACATCGACGACGTCAACAGCAAACCTTAAGCTTAAACAGCACATTGAGAATAAGCAAAAGTCCTGTTTTTGTTTTCATAATAAAGACAATTCAGTTTTTCCTCATGTTTTAGAAAATATACTGTAGAGATTAAAGCTGCAGCTGCTACTAGTGTGGACTGAATGGGCGGCAGCAAAGCGCTATGGAAATGCCAGTATTCCGATTGCTGTCTGTGGTTCAATAATTTTTACAAATAGCTTGCAGCAACGTATTGAAAAAATAACTATAAACTAAAAATTAGTTCATTTTTGAAACCATGAACTTTAGTTCAACATTTTGAATTATGAACTATGAACTGAACTAGTTCATTTAAAAAATTGTGAACTGTGAACTGAACTAGTTCATGTAGAAAGTGAACTTTCCCAACACTGATTGTAAATATATAATGTATAAACATAACCCTAACATATGTTTCACCTCACAGCGCTTTGTGCCAGATCTCTACATTTTCATTTTTCAGATTATTCCAGATTGCTAAAGTACAGAATCTAAGCTTTCAAATGATGTGTCATATGTTGAAATCTGAGAATCTTTTTAACACGATGTGCTCAATTATAACTTGTAAACCTGGTTGTATTCTAGGATACTTAAGGGTTTGAAAGCCCTCTCAAAGGAAGGCCACTTTTCACACTTCAGACAGTTTCAACTGGGCGTCAACAAACCCCCTCCAGCAACGCCCCTCACCTGAATAGCATTAACATAATTAAGTGCTGCCATGGCAGTTATCTCTCCTCAGGACCCGATCTTCATTCTCTTGTTTGTATTGAGCTGTACTGTATTATGCCCATTCTGCAATCTGTTAATAACGTTTTCAATGCATATTTGGCTCGTCTTCTGCCAGCTTTTACAGACAGGAGCTTGACCTCGTTGACCTTAAGCACAAACCAAAGTGCTTTAATAAAATTAAATAGAATAAAATATTTCTAGAGTCTTTATTGTCATTATACAGACAGCGTTATATAGCTCAACAGTGCACAATTAATAAACAATAATTATTATTAGGAAGATACAATAAAATAGTCCATTTCTATGTACCCCCCCCCATGCTGCTTTGACACCAGAATTTCCCCAAGGGGATTAATAAAGGATCATCTTATCTTAGTAGGTAACATCACAATAGGTAACATCACAATAAAAAATAAACAATTTTATCAAATAGTCCATTTCTATGGTCCATCTATCTGGACAGTATAGGACTAATAGAATAAACAATTTTAGGAAGATAAAATAAAAGTCAATGTCTACAGAGTGTATGGATGCAGGGTCCATCTGTGTGTGTGTGTGTACCCATTACATACACAATGACAGAGGATGGCTACTCAAGACTGACGTACTTAATGCTGAAATTTTACACAATTGATGTGTAAACACAAGTGGTTTATGGAATGTTAGATCGTTAATGTCTTTGTCTTGGTAATAGTACACATTACATATACACAATGCCAGAGGATGGCTACTCAGGACTGGTCTATGCTGCAAATTTACACAATTGATGTGTAAACACAAGTGGTTTATGGAGGGGGGCTTGAACTTAAGTGATGTCAATAAGTACATTGGAGAGATTGTATTGTGAGAAGGATATTTGATGAAAGCAGCTTGGCTCCTTCAACATTGCATTTCACAGTTGAACAGATCATGCTTATTATAGAACAGTAGAAAATTATCAACATTATGGAATGTTGCAGTCCAGGCGGCTGTACCTCATGTCACCTCGTCCTATACATGGCAATGGGCCTGAGATAACCAAGAGCTTACTTGACTGCAGAAGAGTGGTGAGCAATAGTCTTAAGTCTCTCTCCAGCTGCACAGCCTTCATGAAATAAATTAATAAATAACAAACACACATACCTGCTTCCTCCCCAGCAGGTTTGTAGAGACGCCAGAGTGACGCTTTTGTCAGATTGCTTGGAAGTAACTTGGCAGTGTAGTCTCTGTGGCCAGGATGTCTACCAGGCAAGACAATAGAATGGACCTCTGCATAATTGGTGAGAAAATCCACAACACGTTGACAGTCTTCTTTACAGAGAAACTTTTTGTGAGTTCTCGGTTGTTTTTTTCTATCACTTGAAGTCCACAGCTTATCCTAAACAAAAAAAAATAACAAATTGAAATAATTATTATACACACATACACACAGTCCCTGCTAGAGCCAATGATAATGTCTTCAATACAGTCACGTGCTTTGCACTATATAGAATATTATTGTATAGTACTGTTATACAATGAGTGCAGGTCTGGAAGGAATGTGAATCACTACCCACCTTCAAAAACACTCTCAAAGAACACCTACAGGATTCTGCAATTCAAAACTGGCCCCTACAAATGTCAGTATTCCAATGTACAGCCCCACCCAACCCCACCTACCCAACCTCCTCCAATGTACAGTTTCTATGTCAAATGTATGTGAGTATTCCAATGTACAGTGTCCCCCCCCCCTACCCACCCCCCCCCCACCTCCAATGTACATCCCCACCCCACCTCCCCAACCTCCCCAATGCACATGTTTCTATGTCAAATGTATATACACTCTTTTTCTGGATTTTTTTAGTATCACAAACAGTACTGTATTTGAAAATCTGGTATGTCATAAATGTATAGATGTAGCAGTACTGTCTATCTGTATGTTGTGTGTGTCATATGATGAATTGAAAATGGGGGACCCTGATGGAAACAAGACGAAAGTCTTTCTCAGGTCTGCATCCTCTTAACAATTGTATGTATTGAGCTGTACTGTACTGTACCCATTCTGCAATCTGTTAATAAACTTAATCAATCAAGGGTCTGCTATGACATCACTACTATGACAACACAATTCAGAATGTTCCAGAATGTATACTAGCCTGTACTAACCGGTTCTACTGTGACATCACACTATGATTGCCTACATACTACTAGGATGTTACAAGCAGAATTACGTTTATTCTAATTGCGCGTCAAAAACAAGGATTTATCCCTCATAGTTACACATACACACAGAATAACAATGGCACAGACTTACCCATGGAGAAAGCAGAATGTTGCCCGGCAGACCACGACGTTATGGAATCTGTACACTGTCCGTGAAGCTTTGCGAATGCTGTTTACTTTGCAATCAAACGTTCTTATTTTTTCCAATTCTTCATTGGTGTCACTGTCTACGGTTACAACAGACATCATATCTGCGACATGTCTCATCGTTAATTCCGTTGAATAGCCCGGTGTGACGGTCCCGCTGTGAACAGAATCATCCTCTAAATCTGATTGATCCGCGCGCTGCAATAAGCGCTGCTGTATCGGATCGATATCAGGCAATACGTCTTCATCCGAATCTTCCATAGATGGCTCTTCCTGAAGCAGATATTTTGTTGAGTTCAGCAGCGATCGTCTTTGCATCCATCTCTCAACGCAAGACACATTAAAAGTGTCACCAGGTGCCAACAGGTGTATAGGTCTTGTGGGCGTTGCGCTGCGGGCTGCCTCTCCCCCCAAGGTTTAGATTCGATTCAAATGCAAATTGTTATTACGCCCCCATTCCACTGAAATCATGTCGTGAACAGCCTACTTTTAAACAAAGGTTGTTACTATTTTTAAATATTCTAACTGTTCGTTTTTATAGTATATATGTGCTTATACATTCAATTTATAATAAATTTCACGTCTAGACTAGAAGGGGGCGGGCCGAGTTGTGGTCACTAGCGCTGCGAGGTGACACATATGTATAAACATAACCTTGATGGAACAATCTTGAGATTAGTTTTTACAGTAAAAACAACATTGTCTTTCTTCATGTCTTGGTTCAAGGTCAAATGGCCAATAGAGAACATGAAATACTAAATCTACAAACATACTGTTCTGACAGCACAATATTGATGCAATTTGCAGATTTTTTTTAATGCATAGGTTTATAAAACAGGCAGAGGTAAAACACAGTCCAGATTTTGTCAACAAACTAAATAAACTATGGAATAACTGAGATGATTGAGTAGAATACCATGAATCAAGAAGACAATTTGATAGCAGATAAGGTTTGAACATTTGAAAAAGACTGTCAGAAAATAATAATTACAGCTTTAAATTCTGTGTATTAGTGTATATTTAGCCAAATGTAAGTTATATCTCCTTGGTGATCAGCTCTGTAGCCTACTACAATTATTTGGTTATGGACTTTAGGCTACTACAGTTGTTTTGCACTTTATATATAAATGTGACCAGACTGATACTCAACAAACAAGACCCAGATAAAACTGGAAATGCGAATGAAAAGAGCCAGAGGCCGATATACTAAAATCATAGATTTTATCAACAATTAATCAAATAAAAGACTGGCCATAATAAAGGAGGGATGGTCTGGTCATATTTATATAGTACTATTGTATTTAATGTATATCTCAAATAAACAATAAATGAACAAGAAAATAAACCATGTGGGGCATAATTGTACTACCAGGGAATTAATGGTAGTTATATGTAAACGATGTAAAGAAAATAAAAAAATAAATAAACCACCACTAGACACCACTAACTAATTCAAACCAAATAACTAAATATTGACCTACTCACAGCAAACTAAGGTGACTCTAACCACAAAATAAAGCACATTAAAGCAAGATGGATTGTCTACCACTCAGCCCCTCCTTTAGCAAAGCAAAAAGGCCCACAGGGAAAATAAAACAGAAAATGATTAAATAGATTATTCAAAGGCACTAAAATAGAATACGTCTGTGGAAAACAGTGGTTGGCTCCTCTAGTGGTGTCTTTATTTTAAAACTAAAATAAACAGAGATGTTGATGTCATTGTCACAGGCTGGCAGCTCTCCCTGTTAACAAGTTGTAATATTTGACTGTCATTTTAACTTGTTTTGCTCACAAACGTCTGTGTTTTGGTAAAATTGGTGTTTGAAGATGAGGGTCAGGAGTTCTTCTGATAAGGATCACAATAGTTGGATTTCTGTCCAGGATGAAAGCATATCTCTACAATTTTAGGGCTTGACAAATGTATGGATACGCTGGTGCTTCTTTAAGTTTGAAGAGGTGTTGAATCTCTTCACACATTGGTCACAGTGGTAGGGCTTCTCTCCTGTATGAACACGCTGGTGTCTCTTTACGTTTACAAATTGAGTGACGCTCTTCTCACACTGGTCACAGTGGTAGGGCTTCTCTCCTGTATGAATACGCTGGTGTTGCTTTAAACCTCGAGCGTTGTTGAAGCTGTTCCCACACTGGTCACAGTAGTAGGGCTTCTCTCCTGTATGACTACGCAGGTGGACCTTTACGCTTGAAGAGTGTCTGAAGCTCTTCCCACACTGATCACAGTGGTAGGGCTTCTCTCCTGCATGAATACGCTGATGTATTTTAAGATGGTGCTTTCTTATGAAGCTTATTCCACATTGGTAACAGCAGTAAGGCCTTGACTCAGCCATTATCTCCTGTTGTCGTTGTGATTGTACCTGGAGAAGAGAGAAGCACTCCAATGAAGAACTCAGATTGTGTATTTTGTATTTGGTTTAGTTTATATTTCTGAAGTTCCAAAAATGTTCAGATTTTCTTGTATGTGATTTAACGATAGCATATGTAATTCAGTCAAACAGTGACCTCTAGACAAAGACCAGCTTTGTATTGCATGTTGTTTACATGTTTTGGTCTGATCTGTGGGTTGGAGTTTATAGTGCGAGTTTCTCCAGACCTCTATTGGCAGAACCTGAGGTGTGGCCAGACAATAACAACCTCTTCAACTCCAATTAAATTCTAACCCACACATCTGAGAAAAGTAGATAAAGTGCAGTACCAACTAAGCAGGGCTCTTTTGCTTAGAAGTCACTGTTAAACAACATTACAGATTATACTGTTAAAAGTAAATCTGCTCTAAGATTGGTATTGAAAACTGGTCAACTTAAGTTAAAATACTGGGAAGTTGCCTGCTATAATATGTCGTAATTGTACTTAGAGATGTTTGAACAGTCTAATCTTTCAGAAGCACGTTTTGATCCAGACGGTTTTTAGTAGAAGGTCTTGGTCCAGTAGACAATGTGTTCTGCCACAGAGACGCATTCAAGTCAACCAGCAGACTGAACAGCCGTGTTCTTATACAAGAGAGAGACAATAGTTGAGCATTTAGCTGCTTGGAACTGATTGGCCAATCAGAAGAACAATATACACCTCCTCCATTTAACTGATATTTCCTCCTCTAATCATCTTGCTACACTTTGTACAATCACTATGAATCAGCATATCTTTGTTTTATTTGTACATATTGTACTTTCCTTATTTAAACCCTCTGTCTCTTATAAGATACTGGTTGATTATTTAGCACAATTCCCCTTTCCTAACACAATCCTCAGTGGGACTTCATTTAAGTGTATCTAGGAAATGTATTGATTGTATTTATTTTATTCCATGGTATTTGCTAAACATTGAGTCTCAGAATAAAAATGGAATCAAAGAGACTAGTGCTCAAGTTTAACATGTTTATTCTATTATATTAATCTATTACGTCCATGGTGGTCCCTGTTGTTCCACCAGGTAGTATAGGCTACTCTAGTAGAGTGCTGCTCAACCTTTTTCATGTCAAGGACCCCATAATTAATACAACTTGGGCTGTGGACCCATTTGATAAGATGTTGTCTCTAACAGACCCCTATCTGATTGTAGTTGTTATTATTACTGTATTTGAGGAGATAACAGTGGACAGTGAAACACATTATCAGAATAATACTCTTGTACATTCTGTCATTAATTTAACATTTAGTCAATGCAATAGTGAAATTTAACTATTCTTCGTTGTTCTGGAAGCACCTCAAGGACCCCTGGTGGTCCCCAGACCCCATGTTGAGAACCAAGATATTAGCAAGCCACTAAGGTGATATGCATACCTGACTGCCTTGCTAGCTATCTGTGCAGTGTACTGCCTACCTCCAAACAATTTACACATGAAACTATACAGTGACAATGGAAATACCAGAGCCAATGGCCCAGTCACACATAATAATAATTTGAATAGCAAGTGAGATACAGTGGCCACATCCACCTTGTGATAGATTTGCAATTGAAAAGTCAATATGATGAGACTGAAGTACCCTATAAACATGTACATATCAGGGAACAATTAGGGTACTAAGGCTGAATGGAGGTAGTTAGTGTGACCAATACAATAGTACAAAGCAGGTTTTTATCTCTGCTTTGAAGACTACACTTCAAATCACTATGTACTGTATCTGTAAAAGTTATTTGTCAGGTCAGGATATTATCCTAAAGGGGGTCACCTGGTTGCAGATGCCAGGGAAGCTACATCTCAAAATATTTTTTAAGAAAAAGCTAAAAACATACATATTCACCATAGCCTTTAAATACACTCTGCTGCTTGCATCCACACTGTGATTGTTGTACAGATGAGAACTATTTTATTGCACTGCACTATTTCATTATTTTACTCTATTTTGTCTATTCTATTTTACTCTGTCTATTCTATGTTACACTTTTATTATTGTCTATTTTTAAATCGCCATATAACTGTCAGACACCATTGAGTGAATATATGTCCTGCTGTGTGAACTTTGTAATGAAAGCGAAGTACTGCTCTGGGCTTTCATATTATTTATTGTGACTAAAAGTGAATCCAATTTTAAGTAGACATACTTATTGCTGTTGTTCTGTAAAGTAATTCAGAACTGTAATTATTCTATTATGTACCTTAGAACAGGAGAAAAGGCAGAGTATACAAGAAATACATATGGTTCTGACAGCACTAAACAACAATGGTGCTTTACAAATAAAATGTATTATTATATTATTTAAAGATTTACAAAACATAACCATATTGTTGTATCAAATGTTTACATTATATATTTGATATTGATTATTGTATTATTCTCTTCTAGTCGACTTTGGTTTAGCTGACACGTTCAAATACAGTAGTTAAAAAAAAACAATTGTAAAAGATATTGCCAGGGAAACACAACATAGTCTAATTCTAGAATGTGCGCACCGTAACACAAGCATTTACCATATACCTCTTAGACTTAGTTTTATACGTTCTCCAGTAATCCAGTGTCCAGTAATAGATCCATTAAGTCTGCAATGTCACAAGTTATTGAGTTAATATGTGTGATGTCATGATGTATATTATTCCAGAAATGTGGGCTGTGTGTTCCTTTTAGAAGCCAAAACCCGTCCAATATTACGCCGTCGACTAAAGACGCACTTCTTCAACCATTATCTGAAAAAAACAAATATATATATATATATATATATATATATATATATATATATCTAACCCTAACTAACCTTACTTTCATGCACTTGTCCTAATAAACTAACCTACACTGTAGCACTCAACACTTTGATGAACATTGTTACTCAGCTGATAGAGTTGTGCCCTTCCTGATGACTTGTTGTACAGAACTTGAAAGTCGCCTTGGATAAAAGTGTCAGCTAAATGACTAAATGTAAATGTAAATGTAGAAGCACATAAGCCAATATGATATTTATGAATATTAATAATTACCATACAGTCAAACACATGGTTCCTACTTGCTTGAACATCCTTCTTTCTGAAATTGTATAAGTCAGACTTCATCCCTTCTGAAAATACATTCGTTTTAACAGTTCATTTCAGTTCTCAAACATGTAAAATAGTTCAGTGATTCAAGAGGAACGTCAACTTTATTGATATTCAGATGGCAGGTTTCATGAATAAAGACTTCAAATATTTACAATACCAAATATGTTGAGGCTAATCATGAGAAGAGAGAAATATCATATTTTGTTACCATTTAATAAAACAATTCATTCAACCAGTAGAGGGCAGCAAGGAGTTATTGTGAACAAAGCATTGCCTCTCCTCCCAAAATGAAAGCCTTGTTTTGTCTCAACAACGTGATCATTGTAAACAGTGATGTACCTGAACGCGTTCGTATTTTGGGCGAACGTGGACTGAACGTACTGTATTTCCACTAAATTAACGTAATTGAGAACGCGTTCATTCGCAGGGCTGTATAACGGCGTTCAAAAGTGCGTTCATTCTCAGCACTCTATTATAACGGTGTTCAAAGGTGTGCCAGATTTCATATGCCTTTCATATGCCTTTCAGCCGAAAACCCAGTTAAAACACACCGTAAACAGGCTTCAAAATAATGCGGAAAACCACCCAATCTGGCAATGCGCCTGTCACCCCCTGGCTACGTCATCAGACTCCTCACAAAAAACAGTAGAACCGCGGAAGCGAGCATTAGTATCATGGACGAAGCCGAGAGTTGCAGCAGCACTCGCTCAGAGTCAGACTCTACCTCTACGATGTCGGCGTATGAGCAATTAAAAGAGTTTAACGTTAAAGTCAGTACTGACTCAGACGGAAAAAATCTAACGTTTGTCTGCAAACTTTGTCCACCCGGTTTGAAGAAGCAAGTCTGTACATCGACGACGTCAACAGCAAACCTTAAGCTTAAACAGCATATTGAGAATAAGCAAAAGTCCTGTTTTTGTTTTCATAATAAAGACAATTCAAGCTAAGTTTTTCCTCATGTTTTTGAAAATATACTGTAGAGATGAAAGCTGCAGCTGCTACTAGTGTGGACTGAATGGGCGGCAGCAAAGCGCTATGGAAATGTTAGTATTCCGATTGCTGTCTGTGGTTCAATAATTTTTACAAATAGCTTGTAGCAACGTATTGAAAAAATAACTGTAAACTATAAATTAGTTAATTTTTGAAACCATGAACTTTAGTTCAACATTTTGAATTATGAACTATGAACTGAACTAGTTCATTTAAAAAATTGTGAACTGTGAACTGAACTAGTTCATGTAGAAAGTGAACTTTCCCTACACTGATTGTAAATATATAATGTATAAACATAACCCTAACATATGTGTAACTGAGGGGTACAATTCCCTGACTGTATTTATAAGTATGGTATCATTAAACCACTACCGTCTTATGCACTTTAATTACTGGCCATACAGTACATGATATATATAATGATGAACACTTCCCACAATGAAATCGGTTCCACACAAAGTTGTAATTAAGTATTTATTGCAGCAAAAGGTACATAATATACTTCTCTATTTCACTTTGAATGCGCTTATAAGGCAAAGGAATGTGCGTAGGCAAATCAATAACGAATGTCCATTCTCTGGTTACGCAGGAGGTAATTATACAACCTGAATCTTAGGGAATTATATCTATGGTACACTAGTAATATAGCGGGAGATACTGGAAGGGTCCCCCCGGTTGTAAGCCAGCAAGGGTAGAGGATCTGTCGGTAATAGAGTCTGGGTCAACGATGATAAGGAGACTCCGAGTACGGGAGACGGTGCAATAAGATCTTGATCCACATACGAATACAGCTGTTCTCCGTAGCCTGTAGCTCCACAGGGAAGAAAGCTACAGATACAGCTGGGAAAAGTCCAGGAACAGCTGTTTGCCTGCTGTTATGACGTCGCTTGGCATGGTTAATGTTAACAATGACCAGCGGGGGCGCTCTCATACAGCTGGTGACAACTGCCCGACGCGCCGGCTTTTTGTTCATTCATTGGAGGAGCTCCGCGCTGGACTAAGCTCGAGTTCCATTCAATTCCATTACAGCTGGTGACTTCATTCATAGGATGCTACAACGTCCTACAGTATGTCTACAGACTGCATGAATGAATGTTGCTGAATTAAAGAATGAATAAGTTAAACGTGTCAATTCAGCAGTCAAAGTGTATATATTAAAACGTGTCAAATCTAACTTCATTAGATGGCCGACGTACGGCTCTCTTGTCCATTCATTTCATCAAAAGAAAGCGTTAGTGTAATGCTTCTTGGTAACAATAAGTTTGTGTACGCAATGTTGCTGAATAAAATAATTAAACCGTTAAGACCTGTCGAATTAGCAGTCAATGTGTATATTTTGTGTAGTGCCAGGTGGGCTCTCTTTATAATGGGTATATTTTGTCTAGTACCGTGGTCTAGTGGTTTAAGGTTATTCCTTTCAACCTGACGCCCGGGGTTCGAGTCCCAGCGGGATAATATATATATATTTTTTTTATTATTTATAAAATGAAATTGCCCGCAACGATGTGCATAATACAATAGTAATAATATATAATAAGAATCCAACCAATAGAGCGACATTGTGCAATAAACAAGTAAACAAAGTAGGGCATATTTTACAGTAGGGCACTTTGAAACAACCAATCACGTTGCGCGATAGCACGAGCAATGCACAGTCAGGAAGTAATGTTACAGCTGAGTTCACTCATTCCGAACGGCGAAATGTAAAATGCTACCCAAGATTGTTGCGTTTCGTTATAAAAACTATGCGGTGATAAACAAAAAACGAATCGCAGTATGCAAAACGTGCGGTTCGAGGATCACAGATGGAGATGCAATCATGCAACGTCCAACTTCGTTCGACACTTGAACTAAGAAGGTGCACAAAGATCGGTAAGTGAATGAACGAATGAATGAAAACTTTATTTAACAGATTGCAGAATGGGTACAATACAGTACAGCTCAATATACACAATTGTTAAGGGGATGCAGACCAGAGAAAGACTTTCGTCTTGTTTACATCAGGGTCCCCCATAGTAACTTGGCTTGCTACTGTACAGTAGCTACAGTTAAATCAATGAGCCATCGACAGTGTGCTAACGTTATCATATACTCTCTTTTTTAGACTCTTTTTGTATCACAAACAGTACTGTATTTGTAAATCTGGTATGTCATAAATGTATAGATGTAGCAGTACTGTATCTGTATGTCATGTATGTCATGTTATGATGAATTGAAAATGGGGGACCCTGATGTAAACAAGACGAAAGTCTTTCTCTGGTCTGCATCCCTTTAACAATTGTGTTTATTGAGCTGTACTGTATTGTACCCATTCTGCAATCTGTTAATTTTCTTTCAATCAATCAATCAATCAATCATTACATCCAAGATACACCAGGTATTGTATCATGCCTCGTCTAGCCAACAGTCATGTATGTTGTGTGTGTCATAAATGTCACTATGAATTGAAAATAGGGGACCCTGATGTAAACAAGACAAACGTCTTTCTCAGGTCTGCATCCCCTTAACAATTGTGTGTATTGAGCCGTACCGTAGTAAATCTTCCATGTTCTGTGTGTATTCTGTCCCACTTCAGGAGCAAGTCCTTCATGTTCTGCGGCCTGTATGCCGCCATCATATTCGGCGGGCAGTACTTCATGAGGGAGAGGCCCAAGCTGAACCTGCAGAGGCCGATGGTGCTGTGAGCCACACGCCGGGACCGAACAAGATTTAAATTGTAGCTATTCCCCTAATCTGTTAGCAATTTTAGTATATAAACCAAACTTAGGTGTGAGATTAAAATCTTTCTCCGTTTAAACAAACAGGACTCACAACAGAGCAGAAAACTGTCTTGAGTCTGATCTCTATTGTTAAACCTACATGTATGGGATCCAAGCCTGCTTGATTAATAACAAACACATCTTTCTATAATGTTGTGATAGAGCCTGCACAAGTATTATCTGTTCCAAGGTGATGGAGCCTACGGTAGTAAAGATGTAAAGAGTCTGCGGACAGTGTCTGGTTTTAATGTACTAATGGACTGATGGTCATTGTGTTTATGTTTGTGTACTTGTGCATGTGATTGTGTGTGTGTGTGTACTTATGTGCTCCAGCTCCTATCATATGTATTGTACTAATAATAGTGTTTACGTTCCATGTGTCCATATCTGGCTGCCAAGAGGTGCGAGGAGCTGAAGGAGAAGGAGAACACAGAGCTGCTGCGGGACCTGGAGCAGAAGAACGCCATGATCTCGGTCCTGGAGAGCAGCATCAAGTTTCAAGTTTCAAGTTTCTTTAATAGTTGTCATACAGAAGTACAGAATACTTTCATACAAAATGCTTCTTACTGTTACGCTCCAGAGACTGTGCTAGACAAGATAGTATCAAATAACATAGTATAGCTTGTAATTTAGAAGAAGAAAATTAGGTCACAGTGTTCGGTATAGACATATGTACAATGTTCTGAGTTACCATATAATATACAATACTATGCAGTGTACTAATGTACAGTACTATCTAGTGCAAGGACATATAAACTGTACATTGGAAGAGGTCTACAAATATACAGCATTGTTGGGGGGGGGGCTCTCTCGCATATAGTAATAATAGAGTATATACATTTGAGGGGGAATAAACTGTACATATACAGCACTGTTTGTGATACAAAAATAGTAGAGTACATTAACCTGGCACACAACATACTTGTTCACATGTCATTTTTCTTTCACTCTAAAGGAAATATGTCTCACATACAGTAGACCCCCCAGTAGCCTACTTTGTGGAGACGAAGATGATGAGTACCAGTCTTCTCCTCAGACATATAAACTGTACATTGGAAGAGGTCTACAAATATACAGCACTGTTTGTGATACAAAAATAGTATATAGTAATAATAGAGTATATACATTTGAGGGGGAATAAACTGTACTTTAGAGTGAAAGAAAAATGACATGTGAACAAGTATGTTGTGTGTTGTTATTCAGGATAATCCAGTATGCTGTGGTTAATATTGTGATATATTCATGCTGTGATGTGAATGCCGTCCATGTTAGTTTACCTTCAATGGAGAAGTGCATTAAATAATTTTAATGCAAAAAAAGTGTCCTCTGTTCTTTCATTTCAGCATTGTCTATCGCAGAACACATTCCATTGTGGGCAGAGTGTATGCTTGGTTTCATTCCAGCCTTGCCTAAACACCAGCTGATGATTTCACTAATTGGCTCACCTCTTCAACTAACTCACCTGGTGCAATGTATAGTTAAAATGAAAACTTGGCCCACGATGGATTGAGTTTGAGACCCCTGGTGTATCCCTTTTTTTTTTTAATGTACTTTTACTTTTTAGTACTTAAGTACATTTAAAAGTAGGACTTTTTGACTTTTACTCAAGTGTGTTTTTAGCCAGATACTTTTGACTTTTACTTGAGTCAGATTTTGAGATGGTACCCATACTTTCACTTAAGTATAATTTCTGGGTACTTTTTACACCCCTGATAAATGTCATGTATGTTGAGTGTCATAAATGTCACTATGAATTGAAAATGGGGGACCCTGATGTAAACAAGACAAACGTCTTTCTCTGGTCTGCATCCCCTTAACAATTGTGTGTATTGAGCCGTACTGTATTGTACCCATTCTGCAATCTGTTAAACAAAGTATTCATTCATTCAACCAAAACCACAAAAACAAAACAACTGGATGGGGAGGAGACTGTACATTAGGAGGGGGGGGGGTTTGGACATTTACGGTGCCCAGTTTCTAATTGCAGCCTCCCGTAGGTGCTCTTTAAGAGCGGTTTTGAATGTGGGCAGGGGTAAAGTGGGTTTTAGGAGTGAGGTTAAGCAGTAGTCTGACCAGTTTGTTTTGTGATGTTTGTAATCTTGTTTTTAGGGCCTTTGAGGTGCTTTGGTACCATGAGGTGCAAGCATAGTCGTAGTACCCTTGAATGAGTGCTCCTGTTAGAGTCTTAAGGGTATTCTTGTTTACCAGAGAGGAGATCCGGCACAAGAATCTTGTTTGTTGGTTGACTTTTTTGATACCCTGGGGAGGGTGGTAATAGTTATGTGTTCTGACAGTGGCTGTTGCACTTGCTGCTTGGCCCCTGGTATATTTTGTATAGATATATTTGCTATTTATGTTTGGTCAGCCCTTTGTTGAAATTCATCCAATCCAGTTACTCCTTTAAGTTCAAGATTTTTAAGTTTCCAAGTTATGTTTTAATAAACATCTTTGGACCAATGTGTCCCTAAACTTAAACTAATTGGTGTCGTTGCATGATTTTTGTTATTGTGAAATTGGTATTAAATTTAATTCCGAGTGGCATTAAAAAGTCTTAAAAAGCATTAGACACATATCTTAATCAAATTACTCTCCCTAAACTTACGGATGAAGACGCTAAACAGTTAGAAGTACCGATCACATTAGAAGAACTCAAGAAGGCCATATCCGGAATGAAAAACGGCAAAGCTCCGGGAATTGACGGTATCCCATCAGAAATGTACATTTCTTGCTGGGACATATTTGGACCCTTATTACTAAATATGATCTTATACTCAGTCAAAGAGGGAAGCTTCATTGAACACCAAAATACCGCACTCATTTCAGTTCTTCACAAAAAAGACAAAGACCCCACTGAATGCGGTAGTTACCGTCCTTTAAGCCTCCTCGGAACCGATGTCAAACTGTACTCTAAGATATTAGCCATCAGATTGCAAAAGCATATGACGTCTTTAGTTCATACGGACCAAACAGGCTTCATAAAAGGTCGCCTGATCAATGATAACATAAGGCGAATACTGCACGTACTAGATACAGACAAAGAGGACATCACACCTAAGGCGATACTATCCCTGGATGCTATGAAAGCATTTGACAGGTTGGAATGGTCGTTTCTATGGGCAGTATTGGAAAGGATGGGGTTAGGAAAAGGTTTCATTGATATGATTAAAGTACTATACAAGGACCCATCGGCCAGGATTACAACAGGCACATTCATCTCCGATATCTTTCCGGTATCGCGCTCAGCCAGACAAGGTTGCCCTCTTAGTCCCGGACTATTCGATCTATCATTAGAACCTTTAGCACAATTTATAAGACAATCCCAACACATAGAACCAATAGTAATCAAGGGCACACATCATAAAATTTGTTTATATGCGGACGACGTAATATTGTTCATGCAAAACCCCAACAACACATTGCCGCTTATACTCAAGTTGATAGAGAACTTTGGTGATTTATCGGGATTTAAAATAAATTGGCCTAAGTCGGCTTTTCTTCCTCTTAACACCAGTGCAAAAAAAGAGACAACCCTCCCAGGTGCGATACCCATGGTCAAACATTTCAGATGCTTGGGTGTGGAAATATTTCCCACCATAAGACAAACGGTGAAGCACAATTACACAAAAATACAGAACAAAATCAAGGACGACCTGGACAGGTGGGCAAAACTTAAAAACTCAGTACAGGCAAGGGTATCAATAGTTAAGATGGATGTATTACCAAGAATCAATTTCTTCAGCTCAATGCTTCCGTTACCTCCTCCAGAGGGCTACTGGAAAAGATTACAAACCTCCACATACAAATTTATTTGGAATAACAAACCACCTCGCATAAAAAGATCCACCGCACAGAGAAGTAAAGCAGACGGTGGCATGGCAGTCCCAGATTTTTTACAATATTTTAATGCCTTCACATTAAGACCATTGAAGAAGATATGGTTTGACCCCGAGGCTTTGGTATCTTGGAGAAAATTAGAAGAAAACATAGTAGCCCCACAGAGATTGAAAGACATAGCATACACTAAACTTTCAATCAAGCATTGTGAGCGAGAATTTGGCCCAATAATAACCCATGCAATCAGGACATGGCGGGAAACACAAAGGAAATTTCCTAACCCTCAAGTATGGCATAATCACACTCCCATATTCAATAACAATGCTCTCTTAATGGGAAAACGACCTATAAGATTCCCTGTATGGGAAGAAAGAGGCATACACTCATTAGGGGATATTTTTAATAACAAGGGCCTCTGTAGTTATGTCGAAATATGCATAAAGTTTAACCTCACCGAGTCCACATGGCTTTTTTACATACAGTTACGACTTTGTATGAGATCTCACGGTGTTCCATTACACATACCAATTGAACACCACAGATACCACAAATTTTTCTATGAAAGAGATACATTGGGAGGTTTTGTATCAGGTTTTTATTATCAATTACTAACGTCCTCGTACGAAACCCTTCAACTAGACAATGTCTGAAGGAGGGATATACCAGACCTGGAAAATGACTTTGATTGGCAAGGAGCCTGGGCAAATGTCCGACTTACATCAAGGAACCCGGATCATCAACAAATCAATCTGAACTATATTCACAGGACATACTTGACTCCTATAAGGCTGTGCAAAATGGGGCTTATACAAGACTCCAAATGCTCCCAATGTACAAATGGGGACGAAGGAACATTTATGCACATGTATTGGGACTGCCCACCAGTTAAGGCATTCTGGAAAGATGTGTCCCAACAATTATCAATACTCGTATTTTGGAATATACCTGTACACCCCGCGGTATTGCTATTGAATGATGTTTTTGAGTTTGCAGTGAACCCACAACTAAAAAGATTGGTTTTATCGGGTATCACAGTAGCTAAAAAACTGATTGCATCACGTTGGTTTCAACCGGAAAAAATGTGCCGGAAAGTGTGGTTTCTTACATATCTCGATGTGATATATCAAGAAATATCTACAGCAAGAATTCTGGGGCTCAATGAATCCAAAATGTTAATGTGGTTAGAAGTGGTGGAGAGAATAAAAGCTAGCCTATAATGGTGATGTCTGGTTAGGAGTGAGGGATAATGGAGGTACTATCCAAGAGGGGGTCCGGGAGGGGGGGGTTTGAGCTGGAGCATATGTGTGTAGGGTTTTAGAAAATAGGTATTAGGGGTATATTATATACTAACATTTATATAATTGTAACTTCGCTGGATATACACGGTATACGGTTAAAATGTTATTATTGACTATTTTTGTTTTATCCTGTTTCTGTACTTGCATATATTTTAACCACCTTTACTGAATGTTTCATTATACATTGTGTGTTGAGTACTGACTTTTAATAAGTTTTGTTTTGCAATAATAAAAAAAATAAAAAAAAAAAAAAAAAAGCATTAAATATGACTGGGCTAAACCTGCAGATACCCTGCCACCTCACATTCACTCACAGACGGCAGAGGTGCCAACCTGCTCATCAGGAGCAATTGGGGGTTAAGCGTCTTGCTCAAGGACACTTTGACACGCTGCCGTTGGAATGCGCTGGCTGCAACCCCCACACTGTCACACACCATTGAAATGCTAAATGCATCCTTGTCTTCTGTAAAGAACCCATATAGATTTCACTACCCACACTACAGAAGGTTAATCCTTTCACTACCCACACTACAGAAGGTTAACCTTTCACTACCACACTACAGAAGGTTAACCTTTCACTACCACACTACAGAAGGTTAACCTTTCACTACCACACTACAGAAGGTTAACCTTTCACTACCACACTACAGAAGGTTAACGTTTCACTACCACACTACAGAAGGTTAACCTTTCACTACCACACTACAGAAGGTTAACGTTTCACTACCACCCTACAGAAGGTTAACCCTTTCACTACCACACTACAGAAGGTTAACCCTTTCACTACCACACTACAGAAGGTTAACACTTTCACTACCACACACTACAGAAGGTTAACCTATTATGTCCTTTTGGGGACACAATTTTAAATTCTGAGCAATTCAATCGTTTTTTTATAGAGCTCATCTGTGACGTCGGTACAGTGCGAAATGCAATCTTATAGTAACAAAACAATACACAAATTGAACATAGTTTTGAACGTTTTATTACAATAGTATTTACTGTCATGTTGCAATGTATAATCCAGCTAGCGTTCCAGTCAGATCCATTCTCCGTTCTTGTTGACAATTTTGGGGTCCGTGTCGCCTGTACAAGAAAGATGACCCATGCGTTGAACAAATTTGGCAAGATACTGTACTAAAGAGAAAGAAAATTTCCATCTCTGAAGTGCTTTGGGGTGATATTCCAATGTACAGTTTTGCTTGTTCAGTTGTACAGTGTCCCCCACCCACTCTTCCTACCCAACCTCCCCCCAACATCCTCCAATGTACAGTTTCTATGTCAAATGTATATACTCTCTTTTCTGGACTCTTTTCGTATCACAAACAGTACTGTATTTGCAAATCTGGTATGTCATAGATGTAGCAGTACTGTCTATCTGTATGTCATGTATGTCATATATGTTATGATGAATTGAAAATGGGGGACCCTGATGTAAACAAGACGAAAGTCTTTCTCTGGTCTGCATCGCCTTAACAATTGTATGTATTGAGCTGTACTGTAATGTACCCATTCTGCAATCTGTTAATAAACTTTTCAATCAATCAATCAAGTATTGATTATTTTTTTTATATCACGTTAACAATCAAATGGCTAGCAAAATACTTTCGTCTTGTTTACATCAGGGTCCCCCATTTTCAATTCATAATGACATACATGACATACAGGTAGACAGTACTGCTACTGTACATCTATACATTTATGACATATCAGTTTTGCAAATACAGTACTGTTTGTGATACAAAGTAGTACCTGACGCATCGCTACTGTACAGTAACTCCGACATCACAACCATTGAACTATTATAACTCTGTTACACCTATACACGGCTGGCCCATAGTAGGTAGTAATAGATAGTAATATACTGTACTGTAGTCAGAAATAAACGTTACCAAAATAATAACGTTTAGGCAAATCACAGACGCGGATACTACCACGTCTCTCTGTCGTCTTGTTTACATCAGGGTCCCCCATTTTCAATTCATAATGACATACATGACATACAGGTAGACAGTACTGCTACTGTACATCTATACATTTATGACATATCAGTTTTGCAAATACAGTACTGTTTGTGATACAAAGTAGTACCTGACGCATCGCTACTGTACAGTAACTCCGACATCACAACCATTGAACTATTATAACTCTGTTACACCTATACACGGCTGGCCCATAGTAGGTAGTAATAGATAGTAATATACTGTACTGTAGTCAGAAATAAACGTTACCAAAATAATAACGTTTAGGCAAATCACAGACGCGGATACTACCACGTCTCTCTGTCGTCTTGTTTACATCAGGGTCCCCCATTTTCAATTCATAATGACATACATGACATACAGGTAGACAGTACTGCTACTGTACATCTATACATTTATGACATATCAGTTTTGCAAATACAGTACTGTTTGTGATACAAAGTAGTACCTGACGCATCGCTACTGTACAGTAACTCCGACATCACAACCATTGAACTATTATAACTCTGTTACACCTATACACGGCTGGCCCATAGTAGGTAGTAATAGATAGTAATAATACTGTACTTAACTGTAGTCAGAAATAAACGTTACCAAAGTAATAACGTTCTCTGTCTCGCGCAGTCCCAACGTTGACAGTGGCTCGTGTTATTGAAACAAAGGCAGTGTTGAATGAGGAATCAATAGACCGCCGCCGCGCCGGGCGACTTTGCGCCTCCTGGCGGCATAAAACAGAACAGCAGCCTGGGTCACAATTAATTAAAACGACGTGATATAACCGTGCGCACGTCGCGGCAAAGCGCCCAGGAATACTAAAAGCTTCATCTGTAGCCTGCCTCAGGCTTCTGAGGGGCAGACTCGACGTGGCTCCTCACAGGGTAAATCCCACACACGTGTGGGCGTCTGCGATTCTCCGCTCCATTAATCACAGGACCAAAAGCAAATATAATCCAGCCGTAAAGGGCTATGCAGTCGTTGGGTAGATAATCCAGTGTACATGTCCACACGGTCCTCGTCTAGGGCTCCTCGGGTGAAAGCGCCATGAAAGCAGCCCAGCCTGGATAAGCACTCTAGCTGATACGAGGAAAACGTTGGTGATGCTGGTCACTGTAGAACTTTAGCCGCACGATACACTATACACAATTAGACTATTACTGACTTAATAGAATATGTCGCACTCGACGGTATAGCGCCAAACTCTGACACTTCAGTTATTAATTCGCACGCGGTCTCAATGCTCTATTTGGAGCCAAACAGGCCATACTTCACCGCACGTAGTATCGTGGGTGAGGCTTCAACTTATTGGGTAACATACTTCTGTATTCACCTGCGCCGTATTTATACGCTTAGATGAATAAACTAGTACCAGCTTTATTCCTGTCTCATATCCTTGCGCAATACCATTCATGTCCAGGCATGTCCCCGGCGGTGACTTTGAACCTGACTTTGGAGGCATGGCCTTGGCGCCTGTGGACCGCTGTCCAATAGGAGAATGAAATATTATGGTCTGTACTAGGCTAAAGGGATATTCCGTGTATATGTACAAGGAATATACAAGGGATATCAAACGATATACAAATATTATGCAATATATATCAATCAATAAATATATATATTCGGTTTAATCTGATCCTTTGTAACAGCCGCCTCCTAATTAGTCCCACCTAATTAGCTAAGCAGAGACAGATTAACCGCACTGTCCACTACTCAATGTCTGTTGTGAGGGGTAGGGCAGTTCACAAAGTCATGGGGTCATGGTCGTCATCAATAGTCTCGGGGAGCCTTGGCAACTCTATTAGCCTCGCCACGGGTCAGGTGTAGATCCGCCCTTGGACGAGCACTTCGGCTGCTCGGACCTTTCCGTCGGCACCGGTGATCACTTTGCTTACGCGGCCAGCCGGCCACATAGCTCGGGGTAGTGACTGGTCGATAATCATGATGACTGTTCCTTCTGTCAAATTGTCTCTCTCTTTCACCCATTTCTGGCGGGTCTGTAGAGACGGTAGATAGTGGAGTAGGAAGCTGTTCCAAAACTTGTCAGCCAATACTTGACTGTACCTCCACATTCTTCGGCCGTTCGCTTCTTCAGGCCTGTACATTGTCTGTGGTAGCGCGGGGTCCAGCCGCCCAATCAAGAGTGTGTTGGGGGTGACTGGGTCGACATCTGCTACATCACTTGAGACGTAACCGAGGGGCTTTGAGTTCAATACTCCCTCGATCTCCGTGAGGACTGTCATTAGGACTTCTTCCGCCACGATCTGGGCCCCAAGCACGGCGTACACGGCTGTCTTTATTGAACGTACTTCTCGTTCCCAAGTTCCACCGAAGTGAGGTGCATTCGGGGGATTAAACTGGAAGTCAATCTGGGATGGAGCGAGGTGGGTCTTAAGTTCTGGGCCCATAGCTTGGAAGCTCTCTCTCAGCTCTCTTTCTCCGCCTTTGAAGTTTGTCCCGTGATCAGACAATAATATAGACGGTTTGCCTTTCCGCGATGTGAATCTTCGGAAGGCCATAAGGAATGAGTCTGTGCTCATGGTTGGAAGGAGTTCTATATGCATCGCTCGGGTGGTCATGCATTTGAATACAATACCCCACCGCTTCTCGGTTCCTCTTCCTTTCTTTACATACAGCGGGCCGAAACAGTCCATACCGGTGGAGTGAAAAGGCTTGTCGCCGAGTCGGAGGCGACAGGGAGGTAGGTCAGCCATCCGGGGTATACTGGGCTGCGCTCGCCATTTACGACAGTCTAGACAGGTTCGCTGGAAGCGCCGCACTGCTTCTCTCCCTTGCAGTATCCAATAACGACGTCTGATCTCCGCGAAGACTCTCTCTGCCCCGGCGTGATGCACATCCTCGTCGTATTTCTTTATGATCAGCTCTGTGACCTTGTGTCGGCTGTTTAAGACTATCGGGTACTTGACGTCATCCGGTAAGTCTGGAGCTCTCCGCAGATGACCACCCACTCTGATGAGACCATGGGCGTCGCTCTCGGGGGCTAGGTGGAGCAATCTGCTGTCTGATGGGACGGGCTTGGCTCCCTGTAGACAGTCTAGCTCATCGGGAAACGAGTCTCTCTGGGCTCGTTGTAGGAGAAGAAGTTCTGCTTCTTCGTAGTCAGCTGCAGTAATGTCAGTAGTGAGCTGAACCTCTGGGTGGTGCCACAGGAATGTCTTTAGCTGCGCACTCTCTAGGGTGAGGCAATCGTCTATGTCGGGGTCTGTGGAGACGAGTGTGGTCAATCCACAGAACATAGATTTCTTGTTCTCGGCCTCCTCTTTACTCGCTGCCCGTGGGGTGGGTGTAGGCCACTCTTCTTCCGGGAGCTTGAGGAACTCTGGCCCGTCACTGTATAGGTTGTGACGGGTGAGGTCATCCAGGGACATTCCCCGGTTGATGACGTCAGCTGGGTTGTGTTTTGTGTCCACATACCTCCAGCTTGCTACTTCTGTTAAATCTTGAATCTCTGTGACTCTGACTCCCACGAAGACCTTGTATCTGCACGAATCAGACCGGATCCATGTGAGTACTGTCGTGGAGTCTGACCACAAGATTGTTCTTTGCACCAGGATGGTGAGTTCACGTTGGATCAACGTGGCGAGTTGCGCTCCTGCTAGGGCTGCGCAGAGCTCTAGACGCGGGATAGATTGTTGCTTGCGTGGGGCTATTCTTGAGCGAGCCAGGATGAAGGCAGTATGTATTTCTCCTCCCTCCTCTCGGGCACGCAAGTAGGCCACCGAACCGTAGGCTACTTCGGAGGCGTCGCTGAAGACGTGCAGGTCCATCTGGCACGTCTCCGGCCTCACTGTGGGTGGGAAGTAGCTGCGGCGTATGTTGACACCTGGGAGTGAGCTGAGTTCTGTCTCCCACTCTCTCCATGTGGATGCAAGGTGTTCGGGTATGGGGTCGTCCCAGCCCTGGTCCTTGTCCCATAACGCTCTTACAATCATCTTTGCCCTGGTGGTGTAAGGTAGAATACATCCCAACGGGTCATATTGTCTGGCGAGTGTTCTGTATACACTCCGTCTGGTGGTCGGTAGTGCAGTCGACCTTCCCTGCTCCTTGGTCAGGGGTGTGTGTTTATAATGGAGCGAGTCTGTTTTGAAGCGCCAGACTAGTCCTAATGTCATTTCTTGGGCTTCTCCTGGGATGGTCGCCATCCAGGTCTCGCTGCTTGCTGCCTTGTCCTCTGGTGAGAGGCTGCGCAATACTTGCAGGTCGCTGCTGGCCCACTGCCTGAGATCAAAGCCGCCTTTGATCAGGGAGGCGCGGAGCTTGAGTAGAAGGGCCTCGGCTTCTTCTGGCGTCGAGACGCTTTGCAGACAGTTGTCCACGTAGAAACTATTTCCTACACTTTGTCGGACCTCCTCATCAGCTGCTGGGTCCTCTGCGACGTGTTTTTGCAGTGCAAACGTAGCACAGCATGGGCTGCATGTGGTTCCGAAAGGGAGGACTTCCCATTGATAGATGGCTGGTTGCTCGTCCCCAATCCTCTCTCTCCATAAGAACCGCAGCAGGGGCTTGTCCTCCTCCACTAGTCTCACCTGCAGGAACATCCCTTTGATGTCGCCGCTGATGGCCACCTTGTCTTGGCGGAAACGTAGTAACACGCCTAGTAGAGAGGGGCCGAGTGTTGGGCCGGGCAAGAGCTCTTTATTCAGATTGTGTGATCCGATCTGGTAGCTGCGGTTGAACACAATACGATCCTTGCCGTTGTGGTGGACTTTGTGGTGCGGCACGTACCATGATTCGGTCGTCTGATCGGCCTCTTTAATGTCAATTTTCTTTATGTGTCCCGCTGTGATTAGCTTGTTAATCTCAGCGCGGTACACAGTCTCTTGAGCGGGGTCTCTGGCTAGGCGCCGCTCTGTGTTCAATAGATACCGCTCCGTCGCTTCTTTTGGGGCGTGGAAGGTAGGCATACCCTCTCGCCTCAGGAGTGGAGTTGCGTATCTCATCACTCCGTTGACTTTGACTCTCTTTGTCCCCTGCTCGAGGAGGGCTATAGCGTAAATGTCTTCCTTGGAACGAATGTCTTTCTTTTCGTTCTTAAAGGGCATTGTCTCTAGTGTCCATAGCCTCTCGACATGCTGTAGGAGGGTGGTGTCTTCTTCTGTCACTCTGGAGTGGAGGCAGCTAGTGGCTGCTGTTCGGTTAAGGGACCTAGCGAGGGGGCCTTGTAGTGTCCATCCTAGGCGGGTCTCGACTGCTGCAGGACAGCCTCTGGGCCCTGTGTGGACCCGGTCCATCGGGACGATGAGGTCTGCATGGTCGGAGCCTATCAGCAGGGTCGGGGTGGCTATGAGCGGTATAGGTAGTTGACGCAGGTGCACATATTTATCCATCAGCTTGGCGATGGGGTAGGTGTACTGCGACAGGCCTATTTCTTGGCTGGTGAAAGCGTTAGTAATCCTATACCGTCTCTCTGGCTGCCCGCTTGCCGCGATAGTGAAGGAGACATTCTCGCCCTTTATCGTCTTTAGATCTCTTCTTATTGTCCGAATCGTCATCTGGTTTTCGCTCCCCCGCAGCCCCAGCTGGGCCGCAGCGGACGCGAGGAGAAGGGTCTTCTCTGACCCGTCGTCAAGGACGGCGTAAGTGTCCATGACCTTGTCTTGGTAACTCAATGTTACGCGGACCACCTTTAAGAGCACCCGGGCGCCCCCGCTGCTGGCGGGGTCAATGTACATAACACTTGCCTTTGTGCTGCTTGAGGGTGCAGGCTTTCTTCTGTTACTTTCGTGTAGGACGTCTAAGTGGGCTCCGTCACACCGACTACACCTCTTCTTTAAGCGGCAATCGGCTGCCATGTGACTGCGCGCACATCGGTAACAGCGTCGGTTGGCCTTTATCCATTGACTCACCTCGTCGGCGGTCATCTTCTTGAACGTGTCACATTGTGACAGCCAGTGTTCATTTTCGCAGTACGGGCACACCATCTTCCACTTCTCTTTCATCGAGGGGGTACTGTGGTTCTTGCTGCTCGGTACTGATTCTGATTGGTGCATGACGGTCACCAATCTGCGGCCATCGTTTGCTCTCCTAGGTCCCTCTCTGGAGCTTGGTGTGCTCCGCATGAACGTATCCAACCGTAGGCTGTTGACTTCTCTCGCCAGGAAGTCGGCTAGGTCTAGGAGGGATGGCTCGGGACCGTTAGGATCACGGTGGTCTCTTTGCCGCCTGAAGCGCTCTTGTCGGGCGGGCGGAAGCTTCTCTAAAATCCTCTCGACATTAGAGTTCGCGTACAGTTCGTGCATACCATTTTCTCTTTGCGCCCCAAGCATCCCTACCAGGGATTGTACCTTGATAGACAGGTCATCTAGTGAGCGATTGTCTGTGGCTGGGGGTAGGCGGTCAATATGCCTTATCTCTTGTATTACGTAGTCCCATATGCGTCCATATCTTTGGTCGAGTGCTGCTAGAGCCGCGGTGTATGGGGTAGTAGAGGTGGCATAGGCCAGCGATATATTGTGCGCTCGGGGCACCTTGAGGTGCTTCAGTAGGATAGCATATTTGTACGGTTCATCAGCTACATCGGACATCATTGTCTCTAAGCACATTCGTAGCTCTGTGTACTGTGCTCTGTTCTCGTGTGTGAAGTCCGGGAACGTCGGTGTGCCAATGTATGATGCCATGGATGGCTGGCACATCGGTGAGCGTTGGAAGAGAGGCCTCCTAGGCGAGTCTCCTCTTACGCCTCTTGGTGGGCTGGTACCTGCTGGATACCATGGCCCGCGTACCCAGGTGCTGTTCCTCGGGGCTGGTCGTGCGTCAAGCTCACCCGTGAATTGAGTCGGGGGTCTGTAGCGCAGAGCCGCGGGGGTAAAGCCTGGGCTGTACTGAACCTCCTGGTCCTGTGGAGTACTGTGCTGCTGTTGGGCTTGACTCTCCTCCTCTCCCTCTTCTTCTTCCTCTGGCAGGTCATCTAGATCCTGTAGTCGTCTATTTAGCCTCTCCGCGGTGTAGACCGTTTCTTCCTTGTAGCTGGGTCTCACTTGGACCGGACGGGGAAGGGGTTCGGAGGGGGGTATAGGCTCTCTCTGGTGGTCGGGCTCAGGGTCGGTTGATCGGGTAGGGGAGGGTGCCCTTGACCCTTGTCTTGACGAGGCCCTGGAGCCCCGTGCGGAGGGAGGGGGTGTTGCCCTGGTGATCAGCTGCTCCATTATCTGCACTTGTAATCGGTCGCGCTCGGCTTCGCGCTTGGTGAGAGCGAGGTCGCGCTCTGCTTCTCTTTGGGCACCGGCAGCGGCGCGCTGGGCTTCGGCGGCGGCGCGCTGGGCTTCGGCCCGGTCTCTTCCCATATTCTCTTCCGTCTGAAGGCGTCTAATCTCTAGACGTGATTGATTGATTTTTATTGTGGAGTAAAAGACAGCATCCAAGGGATAAAAACATGAGAAAGTGCAAGCACTTATTTCCATCATGGTCCCTGATTTTGGACATGGACAGACATCATAAAACATAGAGCATCATAATAAAACATACTAAAACAGAGCATCATAATAAAAACATAGAGCATCATAATAAAACATAGAGCATCATAATAAAACAAAGATAATCATAATAAAAAACAGAATAAAACATAATAGCAACCCCATACAAAAAAAGCACTTTCTACCCTCTCCTTCCTATGGCTATTCTATACTTCACTGGCTAGCCATTTCTTTGTGGCACGTCTAAAACTTCCCCCCTCTTCAATGTTTTTCAGGGCCACTGGAAGCTTGTTCCACTCCAGTGCTGCAGAATATAAAAATGTATTTGTGCCCATTAGGGAGTTAAATCTTGGCAGAATAAAATCCGTACTGCTCCTTCTAGTGGAGTATGAATGATTGTCACGGAATCGATTAAAATAATTAGATAGATATTTCGGACCTGTATTTTGAACTATCTTGTGTGTGAGACCTAATTTGATGTGAATTACCCTTTTATTGACCGGAAGCCAGTTTAGTTGCCTAAAGAAAGTTGGCCCTAGGTGAGTGCGTGGAGGTAGTTTAAGGACTACTCTAATTAATTTGTTTTGAGCTGTCTGAAGTTTATTTTTCAGACAGTGTACGATCTTCGTCGCTCCGTTGCTGCGCTTGAAGGCGTTCTCTTTCCATGGAAGAATGTTCGCGCTCACTAAGCGTCTGTGCTTGGAGTCGATCGCGCTCTGTTGAGGCTGCCAGGCTGGCGAGGAAGGCCTGTGCCAGCATCTTGTCCGCCTCGCTGGGGGAAGACGCTGGTTGAGGTGATCCGCTCCTGGTAGTACTCGTTGGAGATCCGTTCTCCTGTGGCGAGTCGAGGAGATCCATTTCCGGGGTGCTCGCCTCTTCTTGTAGTGGGTCGAGTTCCATCCCTGGAGGGCTGTCTTTATCCTGGAGCTCTCCGGGGACTACTTCTTCGGTCTTGGCGGGGGGTAAAGTCATGTCAGGTCCCTCCTGGTCCCCTCCGTGAGCTTGGTCAGTTACGTTAGAACCCACTAGGGCCTCTATAGGCGGGGTAGCCTGGTCGATAGGGTCGGACATAATTTTACTATCTACTTTTTCCGCGTTTACCGTCTGTAGAAAGCTAGGTAGTATATTGGCAACCTAATCCTCTAAGTACTGAGGTGTCTGCCGTCTACGCTGCGGGCGATCTATTTTAGGAGAACCGTTTTGTGGAGTGTTCATCATTGGCCATGTCAATATTAATACCACTATATTAATATTACACTAGTTACCCTCCGGCTCGAAGGACCAATTGTAACTGAGGGGTACAATTCCCTGACTGTATTGATAAGTATGGTATCATTAAACCACTACCGTCTTATGCACTTTAATTACTGGCCATACAGTACATGATATATATAATGATGAACACTTCCCACAATGAAATCGGTTCCACACAAAGTTGTAATTAAGTATTTATTGCAGCAAAAGGTACATAATATACTTCTCTATTTCACTTTGAATGCGCTTATAAGGCAAAGGAATGTGCATAGGCAAATCAATAACGAATGTCCATTATCTGGTTACGCAGGAGTACACTAGTAATATAGCGGGAGATACTGGAAGGGTCCCCCCGGTTGTAAGCCAGCAAGGGTAGAGGATCTGTCGGTAATAGAGTCTGGGTCAACGATGATAAGGAGACTCCGAGTACGGGAGACGGTGCAATAAGATCTTGATCCACAGACGAATACAGCTGTTCTCCGTAGCCTGTAGCTCCACAGGGAAGAAAGCTAGCCTGCCTCAGGCTTCTGAGGGGCAGACTCGACGTGGCTCCTCACAGGGTAAATCCCACACACGTGTGGGCGTCGGCGATTCTCCGCTCCATTAATCACAGGACCAAAAGCAAATATAATCCAGCCGTAAAGGGCTATGCAGTCGTCGGGTAGATAATCCAGTGTACATGTCCACACGGTCCTCGTCTAGGGCTCCTCGGGTGAAAGCGCCATGAAAGCAGCCCAGCCTGGATAAGCACTCTAGCTGATACGAGGAAAACGTTGGTGATGCTGGTCACTGTAGAACTTTAGCCGCACGATACACTATACACAATTAGACTATTACTGACTTAATAGAATATGTCGCACTCGACGGTATAGCGCCAAACTCTGACACTTCAGTTATTAATTCGCACGCGGTCTCAATGCTCTATTTGGGGCCAAACAGGCCATACTTCACCGCACGTAGTATCGTGGGTGAGGCTTCAACTTATTGGGTAACATATTTCTGTATTCACCTGCGCCGAATTTATACGCTTAGATGAATAAACTAGTACCAGCTTTATTCCTGTCTCATATCCTTGCGCAATACCATTCATGTCCAGGCATGTCCCCGGCGGTGACTTTGAACCTGACTTTGGAGGCATGGCCTTGGCGCCTGTGGACCGCTGTCCAATAGGAGAATGAAATATTATGGTCTGTACTAGGCTAAAGGGATATTCCGTGTATATGTACAAGGAATATACAAGGGATATCAAACGATATACAAATATTATGCAATATATATCAATCAATAAATATATATATTCGGTTTAATCTGATCCTTTGTAACAATATGTATAAACATAACCTTGATGGAACAATCTTGAGATTCGTTTTTACAGTAAAAACAACATTGTCTTGATCATGTCTTGGTTCAAGGTAAAATGGCCAATAGAGAACATGAAATACTAAATCTACAAACATACTGTTCTGACAGCACAATATTGATGCAATTTGCAGATTTTTTTTTAATGCATAGGTTTATAAAACAGGCAGAGGTAAAACACAGTCCAGATTTTGTCAACAAACTAAATAAACTATGGAATAACTGAGATGATTGAGTAGAATACCATGAATCAAGAAGACAATTTGATAGCAGATAAGAAGGTTTGAACATTTGAAAAAGTCTGTCAGAAAATAATAATTACAGCTTTAAATTCTGTGTATTAGTGTATATTTAGCCAAATTTAAAGGGGTTATGCACTGCTATTCCTAGCACTATTTGGGCAACTTTACACACTTCCTGTGAGTCTATGTAACACATCTGTAATTTTTATTCCAAAAATAATCATTGTTTTATATTTCTAATCTTGTACTCAAAACCAGCATTTTTCAGCCTCATGAAAGCAGGCTATTATTGGCTTGGCTCCACCCATACTAGCAGAATGCTTTGAGTGACAGCCACCCACCAAATAGCTCCGCCCATCTCCCCGTCAGAGATTAGGTTTCAGGTTACATACAAATATGGTATGTCATAAATATAGAGATGTAGCAGTACTGTCTATCTATATATATATAATATGTTACCATGAATTGAAATTGGGGGACCCTGATGTAAACAAGACGAAAGTCTTTCTCTGGTCTCCATCATAGCAGTACTGAGCAGTACTGTAGCAATACAAATATGGTATGTCATAAATATAGAGATGTAGCAGTACTGTCTATCTATATATATGTTACCACTATTTGTAAAAGCCACAACCACGTTACCATATTTGTAATAATGTAAATCATTGTGTCGTTGTACATATTGTGTATACACCGTTAGAAGCTAACATAGCTTAGCTTGGTAGCTATTGTGCTAACAACATATCCCGACGTCCGGCTCGCTGGCCGGCATGCACGCCCGACACAAAATGGTTCTCTCCTCTCTGTACACCCCCGTCCCCACGGGTACCCTGCCGAGGAGCCCATGGACGCGACAACGGCGGCAGCCGTAGGGTGCTCGAGCCCGCCGTAACGCTAGTGGTACACAATAGCTATGAGCTAACTAACGCTACGGCCGCCGCTGTTGTCGCGTCCACAAGCTCCCCGGCAGGACACCCGCGAGAACGGGGGCACACAAGGAGGAGAGAACCACCCCAAATCGAGCACTCATGCCGGCCGACAAGCCGGACACCGCGGTTGTTGTTAGCACAATAGTAGCCCACTGTGATGCTCCGAGTGGGCCACCATTGATCAACATGCAGCGATGTGTAGCTTGCATGATGCGTGTGCAGTGCTTTGCCACACAGGTCTGAGAAGAGGACCTGCACATGATAGCAACCGGGAGCGTCGCGGAGCATTCAGCCTGCTGGCTACCTAGATCCACTTCAACCAGCCGAGCGTCGGGAGCTCCAGCAGCTTGTCGATGTGCTAATAGCCTGGAGCCAGCTACCGTTAGCTTGCAGAGGCTCCAGCACACCGACAAGCTGTGTAGCCAGCTAACGTTAGCTTGCAGAGGCTCCAGCACACCGACAAGCTGTGTAGCCAGCTACCGTTAGCTTGCAAAGGCTCCAGCACACCGACAAGCTGTTTAGCCAGCTACCGTTAGCTTGCAGAGGCTATTAGCACACCGACAAGCTGTGTAGCCAGCAGGCTGAATGCTCCGCGGCGCTGGTTGAAGTGGATCTAGGTAGCCAGCAGGCTGAATGCTCAACGACGCTCCCGGTTGCTAACGCCGGCCCCGGCTGGTGCTAAGTAGCTAGCGATCGCTCCCGAGTCCCGAGAGCTAACGCCGGTCTGTCTGTCGAAGACCGAGGGAACCGCATCAGGCTTCAGCTGATTAGTGATCTTCTGGACAAACCTTCCACCCTGCAGGTAGCAAGAATGGAGGCGGGCATTACTAAAACCACAGAGCCAATCACATCACCGTGCGCTATAAACAGCGCCCTGTGACGTGCACCAGGTCGTCAAATTAACATGACCTGATTTACTAGAGGCAAAGAGGGGATGGGCTGTAGCTGAGGAATTCGCCAATATAGTATTTAGGCCCAAAAACACATTGATACGAACTCCTATTACTATAATACAATGCTAGAGACTGAAAAATGACATTTATAATGCATAGCACCTTTAAGTTATATCTCCTTGGTGATCAGCTCTGTAGCCTACTACAATTATTTGGTTATGGACTTTAGGCTACTACAGTTGTTTTGCACTTTATATATAAATGTGACCAGACTGATACTCAACAAACAAGACCCAGATAAAACTGGAAATGCTAATGAAAAGAGCCAGATGCCGATATACTAAAATCATAGATTTTATCAACAATTAATCAAATAAAAGACTGGCCATAATAAAGGAGGGATGGTCTGGTAATATTTATATAGTACTATTGTATTTAATGTATATCTCAAATAAACAATAAATGAACAAGAAAATAAACCATGTGGGGCTTAATTGTACTACCAGGGAAGTAATGGTAGTTATATGTAAACGATGTAAAGAAAATAAATAAATAAATAAATAAACCACCACTAGACACCACTAACTAATTCAAACCAAATAACTAAATATTGACCTACTCACAGCAAACTAAGGTGACTCTAACCACAAAATAAAGCACAATAAAGCAAGGTGGCTTGTCTACCACTCAGCCCCTCCTTTAGCAAAGCAAAAAGGCCCACAAGGAAAATAACACAGAAAATGATGAAATTGATTATTCAAAGGCACTAAAATAGAATACGTCTGTGGAAAACAGTGGTTGGCTCCTCTAGTGGTGTCTTTATTTTAAAACTAAAATAAACAGAGACATGTTGATGTCATTGTCACAGGCTGGCAGCTCTCCCTGTTAACAAGTTGTAATATTTGATTGTCATTTTAACTTGTTTTGCTCACAGACTTCTGTTTTGGTGTTTGAAGATGAGGGTCAGAAGTTCTTCTGATAAGGATCACAATAGTTGGATTTCTGTCCAGTATGAAAGCATATCTCTACAATTTTAGGGTTTGACAAATGTATGGATACGCTGGTGCTTCTTTAAGTTTGAAGAGGTGTTGAATCTCTTCACACATTGGTCACAGTGGTAGGGCTTCTCTCCTGTATGAACACGCTGGTGTCTCTTTACGTTTACAAATTGAGTGTAACAATATAATCCAATTTAAACAGAGGGCAGCAACAAAGATATTTACAAAAATACGTCCAAAGGCAGAAGCAAAAATGCAAAAACAAAGAATAGCACAGCTGAAGAACTGGCAGAGGGCTAATTACGAATAACAAATAATAATCTCATAAAGAGAAAGCACCTCAAAGGCGCTTAAAACAAAATTACAAACATCACAAAACAAACTGGTCAGACTACTACTTGACCTGAACCCCAGAACCCACCTCACCCCTGCCCACTTTGCCAACCTAGGATGGCTTAGAGTAGACGACAGAGTACAGCAACTTGCAATGGGCCTGGTCTACAAGATACACTATACGACCGGGGTGCCCATGTACATGTCAAAATACTTCCCAAAGGTCAGTGAATACCACAACCACTACACCAGAGGAAGCTCAACAAATCATGTTAAACCCAGATTCGGCTCAAACAAGGGACTAAACACGTTTCGCAATTATGCCACAACAATGTGGAACGCCCTACCCAAAGCTGTAAAGGAATGTGAATCCCTGCCCACATTCAAAACCGCCCTTAAAGAGCACCTACGGGAGGCTGCAATTCGAAACTGGCCACCGTAAATGCCCAAAACCCCCACCACCTCCTAATAGACAGTCTCCTCCCCACCGCATGTATATATTCCCTCCCCGCCGTATGTATATTCCCCTCCCACCCACCCACCCCCTCCTAATGTACAGTCCCCTCCCCATCATATGTATATACTCTGTCAGGATCTAGGGGTAACAGTACTGTATATTTGAATACCGCCTATGTCACAAATGTATCAGTACTAAATACCTATATGTCCCTATGCCATAAATGTCATGTATGTTATGTATGTCATAAATGTCTATATGAATTGAAAATGGGGGACCCTGATGGAAACAAGACAAACGTCTTTCTCAGGTCTGCATCCCCTTAACAATTGTATGTATTGAGCCGTACTGTATTGTACCCATTCTGCAATCTGTTAAATAAAGTTTTCATTCATTCATTCATTCAGAACAAGTCCAAAAGGCACAAACAAAACACTGCAAGGCAGGCTAGGAAAAACATGAACAACTGACTACAAATTAAAATCCTAACAAACAAAATGAACACTCCACGAAAAACAACGAAGGGAGGAACAAACAAAATAAACACTAGGAACACTCACTACAAAAATACTGGAAGGAGTAACAGGATCACAGGAACAGAGGAACTAGACAGCAAACACTAGTAGGGAATCCAAACAATGAACCGACAAAGAGAGAATGGCAAACGAGGCAGATATACACACACTGATTGACACAAGAGGGTAATTGGGAACGAGACACACCTGATGGGGAAAGCTGCACTAACACACAGGGGTAAGGAAAACAAAAGGCCAAACACACACTGGGGAATAAACTAGACTAGAATCAAAATTACAATTACAGAGAGAACACCATACAAGGGACAAATAAAACAATTACAAAGGGAACGAGACTAAAGACAGAACACAGTTAAAACACACAGGAGACAATACAAACGCCAAGAGTACAAGAATGTCCAAAGGTGGGGGCTGGTGAAGAGTAGAGGAAAAAAGTCCTCGCAAGGGTGGGGGCTGTTGAGGAGAGGAGACAGGGAAAAAAGGTCCAGGGACAGGCGAACCCTCACACAAGGACCCCAGAATTAATACAACTTGGGCTGTGGACCCATTTGATAAGATGTTGTCTAACAGACCCCCATCTGATTATATTGTAGTTGTTATTATTACTGTATTTGAGGAGATAACAGTGGACAGTGAAACACATTATCAGAATAATACTCTTGTACATTCTGTCATTGATTTAACATTTAGTCAATGCAATAGTGAAATTAAACTATTTTTCATTGTTCATGAAACACCTCAAGGACCCCTGGTGGTCCCCAGACCCCATGTTGAGAACCAAGATAGTAGCAAGCCAGTAAGGCAAAATGCATACCTGACTGCCTTGCTAGCTATCTGTGCAGTGCACTGCCTATACCCATCTTCTTTTTCTTTTTCTTTCGGCTTTTCCCGTCAGGGATCACAGTGTCACAGGCACAGTGGATCATCCGTTTCCATCTGTTTCTGTCCTCTGCGTCATCCTCCGTCACTCCCGCTGCCCGCATGTCCTCCTTCCCTGTGTCCATAAACCTCCTCTTGGGCCTTCCCCTCCTCCTCTTTCCTGGCAGCTCCATCTCCAGCATCCTCCTCCCGATGTACCCCACATCCCTCCTCCGCACATGTCCAAACCATCTCAGTCTTGCCTCTCTCGCTTTCTGCCCGAACTGCTCAACATGGGCCGTTCCTCTGATGTAGACATTTTCGATGTTGTCTAACCTTGTTACTCCCAGAGAGAACCTTAACATCTTCATCTCTGCCACCTCCAGCTCCGCCACCTGCTTGTTGGTCAGTGCCACCATTTCTAGACCATACAGCATAGCTGCCTATACCCATAGTTACTTTTATTTTAATAACATTTTTAGTGACAGGAATATTAGTAGCATATACAAATAGGTGGTAAGAGTTTACTTTGTATGTATATCCAGTGCCTATGAATCAGAGTAAGAGTTTACAGTATATGTATATGGTTTTGAGTGCATATTAATATATACTGTTATGTAATGTATATTGTACTATGTATGATTCCATATGATTAGGAATAAGAATAAGAATAAGAATAGTATGTATAGTATGTATAGTATGTATATTAATATTTGAACAAGAAGGAGGGCTGCAGCGTATTTGTAGTGTGAATCCAGTGTTTTAGAAGATGCTCTTTGGATATAGGGGAGCCAGTTGAAAAAACAAAGAAGTTCCAGGCACTCTTCATGTATAAAAAAGATTTAATAAATTGCTTAGTTCATATTAGAACAATTAAAAAACTGTATGCCCTGAAGAAGGTCGATAGAGAGGCCGAAACATGTTGGTGTTTTTTAATTGTTCTAATATGAACTAAGCAACGTATTAAAGCTTTTTTATATGTGAACGTATAGTAATATGTTTTACTTTTTTGTATCCACTTTTTCTCCTTATTTTTCTCCCATCCCCCAATTTCGCCCCGCCAATTCTCCCTTCAATTCTCCCCTCCCCTGTCTCGAACGTTGCTAGACTGCCAATATTTGTATCAATAACAATGAACTTGCACAAGTTTCATCAGTGAAATTCTTAGGTGTCAATATCGATGAGAAACTCTGCTTTAAGAATCATTGTGAAATTGTTTGCAAGAAGGTTTCAAAATCGTTGGGCATTATAAAAAGGGTTAAAAAACAATTAAAAAAGAGCACATTACTAACAGTAATGTATTACGGTTTAATTTATCTTCACATCTTTTACTGCAATATAATTTGGGCCAGCACTTACCCATCGTACTTACAAACAATCCATAGAGCTCAGAAATCCTTTGTAAGAATTGCAACCAACTCTTCTTATTTAGCCCCAACCAAACCATTATTTAAACAACTGCAACTACTCACAATTTATGAGGTCAACAAGTATCAAACAGGGATTCTTATGTACAAAGTAATTGGTCTTCCTTTATCTTTGCCTAATTTTTTTCAAACTTATTTTGAGTTTAATTCTCATTATCATGCACATCTCACAAGAAGAAATAAAGACTTACGCATTCCTTTCTGTAGGACCTCTGTTGCCAAATTCTGATTTGTTTATCAAGGTGCAGTGATGTGGAATGATATACAAAATCAAATAGAAACATGTTCCACTTTAAATATATTTAAAAGTAAGCTTAAAAAATAACTACAGATCCTGTAGTCTAGTATCCATGTGTATTTGTGTAAAGTCTTTAAAAAAAAATTCCCCAACATTATAATAGTTGTATAATGCTGTATTGTATGTATCTGTGTGTATGTGAGAGGGATATGCGCATGTGTTTGTGCATAATGTGGGCGATTGAATTTTTTTTGTGTAGTTACCTATATAAGCCCCTGGGTTTTTTTACCTTTCCTGCACATTTTAACTGTTCTTCTATTTACTTATTTTATCCCAGAATGTATGTTTGTAAGTGCGAATAACAATAAACAATAAACAAATATCCTGCGTTAGTGGCGAGCGCCTTGCCCACTGCGCCACTCGGCCACCCTCTATAGTAATATGTTTGATAGAAAGTATATAGTCACTTTCTGATTTTTTAATACCACTTTGTTGCTTGTCTGTAAATGTCTTATCTGTTCTCATGTTTATATTTTATGTGTGGACCCCAAGAAGAGTAGCTGATGTTTTGCATCAGCTAATGGGGATCCTAATAAAATCCTAATTCTCATTCAAAACTTGATCTCAAATGAGGAGACAACCACGAGCTGCCTCTAGTGTAGCCATGCAGGCATAAGCAGTCGACCCCAGAATAATAGGATGAAGAAAATGACTCATATAGGAAAGCAATCGACCCTAGATTAACAGGATGAAATAAATGGTGATAAGCAAATGTATTATCATCCATTTTCTCATTCTCAGATTCAACCACCAATGAATTAACTTTCTATATCTTGAAATTGTACCATGTAGGTACTCTTACACATTGTTTTTACACTAGGTTTGAAACACCTTTTTTCTTTTTCAAGTGTGATTTATAGTGATAGCCTTATTTTAACGTGTCACATAAACACTGCCCACTTAAATATACACTGCACACTGGGCTATACACTGCCTACTGAAATATACACGACTATACACTGTCACTGCCCACTTAAATATACACTGCACACTTAAATATACACTGCCTACTGAAATATACACGACTATACACTGTCACTGCCCACTTAAATATACACTGCACACTTAAATATACACTGCCTACTGAAATATACACGACTATACACTGTCACTGCCCACTTAAATATACACTGCACACTTAAATATACACTGCCTACTGAAATATACACGACTATACACTGTCACTGCCCACTTAAATATACACTGCACGCTTAAATATACACTGCCTACTGAAATATACACGACTATACACTGTCACTGCCCACTTAAATATACACTGCCAACTTAAATATACACTGCCCACTTAAATATAGACTGCACACTTAAATATACACTGCACACTTAAATATACACTGCACACTGGGCTTTACACTGCCCACTTAAATATACACTGCACACTTAAATATAGACTGCACACTTAAATATACACTGCACACTTAAATATACACTGCACACTGGACTTTACACTGCCCACTTAAATATACACTGCCCACTTAAATATACACTGCACACTTAAATATACACTGCACACTTAAATATACACTGCACACTTAAATATACAAAGCACACTTAAATATACACTGCACACTGGGCTATACACTGCCCACTTAAATATACAAAGCACACTTAAATATACACTGCCACTGGGCTATACACTGCCCACTTAAATATACAAACCACCCTTAAATATACATTAGAAAATACTGAACCTTATGTAATGTTAAACTTAAAGAGAAGACGGAGGTCTCTGTGTGCCCAGTTGAGGTCTGGCACCCTGCCATTGGCTGTGGAAGTGGGTAGATTCCAAGGTAAACCTGAGGAGGAGCGGTTGTGTGTTCTATGTGATCTGGGAGTGGTGGAGGATGAATATCATTTTGTTTTTTATTGCCCTTTGTACACCGCTTTGAGGAGGGCTTTATTTGAGAAAATCCAAATTGTAAATCCGGATTTGTTTTGGCAGTCTGAGAGTTGTATGTTGAGTTGTTTTTTTGTGGAGGACATCTTCAGTTTTGCAGGATTTTTGGAGAAAGCATGACACTTGAGACAAAACACACTGTATCCTATATAATTGTATTTGAATTCCTCTTGTTTCTTTGTTTACATATATTGCGTACAGCTTGTGTTATATTACGTTTTATTGTATTTTCTTGTATTTTCTTTTTCTTGTGGGCATCTTGGTCTATATGTCATTTGTCAATTATTATTATATACTTATTGTTATGTGTCTTGTAAGCCCATATGGGCTGGGCATACACCTGAATGTAAGACACGAAAAAACATCAAATCAAATCAAATCAAATTAGGCATTTCCTGGTTGTATAAATGGTCAATGGAGAACATTAAGGTGCTATAAATAATGTTTTATGTATGGTAAAAGCTTTTTAGCTTTTTTATTATATATACATATACACACATACATCACATACATCCACAGGGCTTTTAGAAATATGCAGAATGTATTGATTAAGTATAGATTTTTCCCTAAAAAATTATTGATTTGTGAATTTTTCTTAAACTTTGCGGGGCAAAGTGAATGTTGTGTAATTGTTGCGTGCGTCGTTAGATGACATGCTGGTGCTCTAGTGCGACATCTAGTGCCTGAATGTTATCTATAGCACCTTTAAATACTTCAACTACAAACATAATACAGTTCTGACAGCACAATATTGATGTAATTAGGAGATTTTGTAGAAAACAGACAGAGGTAAAGCACAGTCCAGGTTTTGTCAACAAAGAAAATAAATGATGAATCAACAAAACCTTCTGATATCAGATGGTCATTAGAAGGTTTTTTGAAAAATACTGAAAGTAATTATTGCAGGTGTAACTTCTGTGTTTTAATTCTAACCACAAAATCAGTGTTTGAAAATGAGGGTCAGAAGTTCTTCAGATAACAATAATAATAGTTTTCTGTCCAGTATGAATGCACTGTTGAATATGTAGATTTATTTCTGCAGTTTTAGTGTTTGACCAGTGTATGAATATGCTGGTGCTTCTTTAAATCACCAGATTGAGTAAAGTTCTTCCCACACTGATCACAGTGATAGGGCTTCTCTCCTGTATGAATACGCTGATGTGCCTCTAAACTGTGGGATTGAGTGAAGTTCATCCCACACTGGTCACAGTGGTAGGGCTTCTCTCCTGTATGAATACGCTGGTGTGTCTTTAAATCTCCAGAGTTACTGAAGCTCTTCCCACATTGATCACAGTGGTATGGCTTCTCTATGAATACGGTGGTGTACCTTTAAGGCTAAAGAGTTACTGAAGCTCTTCCCACACTGATCACAGTGGTAGGGCTTCTCTCCTGTATGAATACGCCGATGTATCTTTAAGTTTGCTAATTGAGTGAAGCTCTTCCCACACTGATCACAGTGATGGGGCTTCTCTCCTGTATGAATACGCTGGTGTATCTTTAAGTTAGTTAATTGAGTGAAGCTCTTCCCACACTGATCACAGTGATAGGGCTTCTCTCCTGTATGAATACGCTGGTGTATTTGAAGATGGTCCTTTCTGATGAAGCTTGTTCCACATTGGTCACAGCAGTGAGGCCTTGACTCAGCCATCATCTCTGTTTTGTCGTTGGGGAGCAATGCAGTGATTGTACCTGGAGAAGAGAAAACCACTCCAATGAAGAACTCAGATTGTGTGTTTTGTATTTGGTTTAGTTTATATTTCTGATGTCCAGATTTTCTTGTATGTGATTTAATGATATAATCTGTAATTCAGTCAAACAGTGACCTCTAGACAAAGACCTGCTTCATATTGCACGTTGTTTACATATAATAATAATAATAATAATAATAATAATAATAATAATAATAATAATAATAATAATAATAATAATAATAATAATAATAATAATAATAATAATAATAATAATAATAATAATAATAATAATAATAATAATAATAATAATAATAATAATAATAATAATAATAATAATAATAATAATAATAATAATAATAATAATAATAATAATAATAATAATAATAATAATAATAATAATAATAATAATAATAATAATAATAATAATAGTAATAGTAATAATAATAATAATAATAATAATAACCACCACAATTATGTTTTGGTCTGATCTGTGGGTTGGAGTTTATTATAGTGTGAGTTTCTCCAGACCTCTCCTTCTTCCGCCAGGCCATCAGAACACTGAACGCTCCACTCACAAGTACACATGAGCACGCACACACACACACACACACACACACACACACACACACACACACACACACACACACACACACACACACACACACACACACACACACACACACACACACACACACACACACACACACACACACACACACACACACACACACACACACACACACACACACACACACACACACACACACGTGCGGAGCAGGTCACGGATCCACTCAACTCGTAGAAAATACAGCATCAGGCTATTATTCTAAAAGTATCGATACTAATAAAATAGAGTATTAAATCGTTTTTTAACATCACAATACTTTTCTAGTATCTGTGTATCGTGCAACACTAATTGTATTATTGACCATCAGTTAGCTGGTAACTGAAACTGATTCTTGGATTATGTCACCAGATTACAAAAATGTTTGTGATCCACAAATAAACAACAGACATTCAGGCATGATTAGACTAGTTTTCTTGGAAACACAGAAAATAAGAGAGGCTCTGCAATGCCATGAAAACAATCTAATACATAATTGTACTTACAGATGTTGTGGTGTCCACGGTCTGATCTCCGTTTCAAGAAGCACGTTTTGTTCCAGTTGTTTTTTTGCTCCAGTAGATAATGTGTTCTGCCACAGAGAGGCGTTCAAGTCAGCCCTGTTCTTATACAGGAGAGACAATAGTTGAGCATTTAGCTGCTTAATAGAATAATAGACACCTCCTCCATCAAACTGTTATTTCATTCTCTAATCATCTTGGAAGACAACACTTTGTACAATCAATATGTATTCCTAGTTACACACTTCAAAATGATGTACACAAGTATTATTCAGTTAAATGATCCTACCCTCTCTGCTGTTTGTCGTCTAAATGATTCCCACACAGAAAAGGCTGGTATTTAACAAAAAAACCTGTCTGGGTGGGCAATCAGCAAAACAAAAGCATGCACAATGGCCACACCTCCAGTCTCTGTCAGCTGAGTGAAACTACTTTTGCTTTTAAGATTTACACAATTCCTAGTTACACACTTCAAAATGATGTACAGTATTATTCAGTTAAATGGTACTACCCTCTCTGCTGTTTGTCATCAAAATGGACATACAATCACTATGTATCTGTGCAGTTTTTGCACTTGCATATATATTTTTCTATTTGTGTGGTGATTTGAATAGTCGCATTGCAGTTCTGAGAGATTATGTGGAGGCAGATGACATCCCGCCTAGATCCGCTTTAGATCTGACTCTAAATAAACACAAACAATCCTTTATTGAATTTTTAAAAGACTCAAAATGCTGTGTAGTAAATGGGAGGTTAAACTCTGACAAAGATTATTTCACTTCCATTTATATAAGGGGGGAAGCTGTTGTGCACTACATTGTAACTCCTCATGTTGACTTGAAATCATGCATTGAATTTAGTGTTTATACACAATCTGAACTTGTTGGCTCTGAAGGTGCGAATCTTATTGATATCCATAGTAGATTACCTGACCATTCAGTACTATGCCTACGCTTTCAGGCCGGTGACTCGGTTAATATCTAGAGCACGGTTGAAGCCCTGCAGCAAATCAAACGATGCAATAGACACCTGCAAGATCATTTTCTTTCCTCTGAGATTTGCAGAGGGGCTCTACTAGATGTCATGGAGCTCTTAAATAACGGTCCCAAAAACCAGGATAGTATTGATCTCTGTTACAATAACTTATGTAGTTTTCTGCATAATGAAATTGGTCGACACTGTGCTATAAAGAAAGGCTGTACACCCAAGAAGTATTATAAGACCAAACAACCTTATTGGAATAATGGTATGGTATGGTATATTTTCTTAATCCCCGAGGGGAAACATGGTTTGCCACCAGAGCGAATACACATATACAAACATGAAAGACACAGTTACATGATACAATACACTACAGGATACACAACACAATAGGAGAGCCTCTTAACACAGTGCTATCGGTGTTCGTTACAATTTTTTACCGCAGCAGGTACAAAGGACCTTCTCAATCGCTCAGTAGATCAGTAATCAGCAATTTGTTACTAAATGAGTGTCGCAGAGCATCGAAGATACTAAACAATGGGTGGCCTACAAAAGATAAAATGGTGTTCAGTTTAGTCCTGGTTCGCTTGACTATGGTGATCTCCAGGGAATCAGGAGGAAGGCCAATCACTGAGCCAGCCTTTCTGATGATTTTATTTATACGTTTTTTGTCCGAAACAGTGATGCTGAGGGGTAGCCATAGTGGCGAAGAAAATTTTGAATATTAAACTGTTAGATGTGTGGTCTGATGCAAATGGTCGAATCACTATTGCTAAAATAGAATGCTCTAACCGGAAAATTGCGCTGATTTCTGCATACGCCCCTAATTTGTATGACGCTAACTTTTATGCTGTACTAACTTCAGCTATGTTGAAACTACCTGATTACTCTTTAATAGTAGGAGCTGATTTTAATGCAGTTTGGGATCCATTGATCGATAGATCCAATCACGCGGAAAACTCTGATCAGAAGCAAGCTACCACAGCCCTACAGGCCTGGTCTAAGGACACAGGGGTAATTGATATGTGGCGTTCGCTCAACCCATCTGCGAGGGATTACTCCTTCTTCTCATCGAGACATAAGACCTCTTCCAGAATTGATTATGTTTTTTCTTCCCCACATCTCTTTGATAGCTTTGATGTTGACTTAGTGCCCATAGCACTCTGAGACCACAAAGGTATCCTCCTCAAAGGTTCACTCAGTAAAATAACATCCCGTGCCCCTAGATGGCGTTTTAACTCAACACTTCTGAAAAACGGAGAGTTTAACTTGCAATTTAATGAGAAGCTCACTGAATTCCTACAGTTTAATGTTGGCTCTGTACAGGACCCCAGAATCCTATGGAATTCGGTTAAGGGATTTATCAGAAGTAACACTACTCTCTTTGTATCTAATCTCCGCAAGGGACGTCTCTCCAAGCTAGAGGAACTGGAAAAGCTTCAAGCCATGTTGATCTCTTCCTTGCAGCACAACTACTCTAGTCGACTGGAGCTTCAAATTAAGGTAGTGAAAAAAGAGATTAACTCCATTTTAAGACAACAATCTGAATTTCAGATGCACAGAACAAGACAGCACTACTACTTTCACGCCTCCAGGCCTAGTCACCTACTAGCTATGAAGATACGTGCCAGTGAGCAATTTGCGGATATCCCTTCCATTAAGAACCAACAGGGGGAGGTAACCACCAACCCAAAAAAGATTAATGATACATTTCGCTGTTTTTATTCCAATCTGTACAAGTCAGAGGTGGTCTTTGATCATACCAAGCTGGAGGATTTTCTTGATCAAATCAATCTACCACAGATCTCAGAAGATAGTGCTAGGTTGTTAGCTGCACCTATCACGCTGGTTGAACTTAGAGAGGCGATTGCGGATATGCAACGGGGCAAGGCTCCCAGATGGGACGGCATTCCACCGGAACTCTATCTTGCATTCTGGGATGTACTCCGCCCCTTATTACTCTCAATGATCGTACACTCAATCAAAGAGGGCAATTTTTCTAGAGATGTCAATATGGCGCTTATATCTGTTTTACTCAAGAAGGATAAGGACCCCACCGAATGTGGCAGCTACAGGCCCCTAAGTCTCCTCTGAGCCGATCTTAAGCTATATGCCAAGGTTCTAGCCACCAGACTTCAAAAGCACATGACATCTCTAGTTCACCCTGATCAGACCGGCTTCATAAGAGGCCGCCTGGTTACTGACAACATCAGACGGTTACTGCATGTGATTAATGCCAGCAAGGATATTGCAGCCCCTACAGCGGTCATGTCCTTGGACGCAATGAAGGCATTTGACAGATTGGAGTGGTCTTACTTATGGGCAGTTCTCAGAAGGATGTGGTTGGGTGAGGGTTTCATTCATATGATCAAAGTTCTATACACTGAGCCTTCGGCCATGATCTTAACGGGAAAGTTCTGTTCGCCACTCTTCTCTGTCTCGCGTTCTTCTAGACAGGGTTGTCCTCTTAGTCCCGGACTCTTCGCTTTATCCCTCGAACCCCTAGCTCAATATATAAGACAATCCCAAATTATGTCTCCTATTTCAATTCAGGGCACACATCATCATATTAGCTTATACGCAGATGATGTACTCCTGTTTATGCAAAATCCCTCCGTCTCTCTACCTCATCTGCTCGGCGTGATAGATGAATTCGGCAGCCTGTCCGGCTTTAAGATCAACTGGCCAAAATCTGCTTTTCTTCCACTTAATGAGCCTGCGAAGGCTACCATCTTACCGGCAAACATGCTTATGGTGGAGCACTTTAAATGTCTCGGGATTGAAATATTCCCCACTATTGGCCAGACGGTAAGGTATAATTACTCCAGCTTGGGTGACAGGATTACGAATGACTTTAACAGATGGTCCAAATTAAAAAATTCATTACAGGCCCGTGCGTCAATAATTAAAATTAATATTTTACCCAGAATTAACTTTATCAGCTCCATGCTCCCGTTACCTCCTCCTGTTGGTTACTGGCAGAAATTGCACTCTGCCTCGTATAAATTCGTTTGGAACAATAAACGCCTGCGCTTGAAGAGATCAACTGCCCAAAGGAGTAAACTCGATGGGGGCTTAGCATTTCCAGACTTTAAATATTATTTTCAGGCTTTCTCTCTGAGACCTTTGATCACTTGGTTTGATGCTCAAGCAGCTGTATCTTGGCGACCATTGGAGGAGAAGTTGGTGTCCCCATATAGACTTCAGGATATTGTGTATACCATACCAACATATCAATTAAACAATGTAAATTAAGATTTGGCCCTTTAATCACACATGTGATCCAAACTTGGCGTGACACTCAGAAAGTGGGTACAAACCGCCACCACACGCATTCCCCTCTATTTAATAACAATATTCTCCTTATTGGACAACAACCTATTAGGTACCCTAGATGGGAAAACACATTGGGGGATATCTTCGATAACTCTGGTCTCTGCTCTTTCCAGGATATATCCAATGGACATTTTTTTTTGATTTTATTGATTGATATGATCTCCCCGGAACCTCCTTTTTCTTTTATTTACAAATAAGAGCAGCTCTGAAGGCTCATGGCATGCCATGGGATGCTCCACTAGAGCATCACCGCTTTCACAAGTTCTTTTATGACAAGGAGACATCGAGAGGCTTCGTCTCTGACTTTTATCGCCATTTACTCACGACCTCGTATAAAGAGCTCCCCCTGGATACGATTTGGAGAAAGGATGTTCCGGAGTTGGATGTAGATTTTGATTGAGATGCAGTCTGGGAAAATGTTCGGTTATCCTCACACAACCCAGATCACCAACAGATTCATCTAAATTTTATTCACAGGACTTATTTAACCCCTAGACGATTGAATTCAATGGGTCACTCTCTATGTACCTTGTGTCCAAATGGCGCCACAGGTACATTTATGCATATGTACTGGGAATGCCCTCCTGTTGTGATTTTTTGGGAAAATGTTACATATCAGCTCTCAGACATTTTCTCTCTAACCATACCTGTATCTCCTTCTGTATTATTATTGAATGATCTCTCTAAATTACCGACCTCTATACAGGTGAAAAAACTCATTTTGGCCGGCCTCACAGCCGCAAACAAATTGATTGCCTCACGTTGGTTTCACCCAGATAGACTCTGTCCAAAGGTATGGTTTCTCACCTACCTTGACGTGATCTATTTGGAGATATCCACGGCACGTGTTATAGGGGTTAGGGAATCTGATATCGTAATTTGGTTGGCTACAGTAGCAAAGTTTAGGGAACGCATATAAGTTTGGTAATGTTTGTTTTGATTCTTGTTTTTTTGCTGAGTGATGTATTGTGATGTATTGTGAGTGTAACTCATGTTGAGGTCCTGGGGTGAGCGGGGGGAGGGGGGGGGGGGAGAGAACGAGCGAGTGTCCATGTTAGGATGATCACTGTACAGTTGTATCAGTTGTTGTCTTGTCATGTGGTGTTGAGTTACTGTCTTGGGAAGTCTTTTTATGTATTGTTGTTGGTGTATTGTGATATGTTTTGTTTCATGTTGGAAAAAAGAAAAGAAAAAGAAAAGAAAAATATTTGATAAAAAAAAAGAAAACAAAAAGAATTTTCTATCAATTATCCCAATATGTTAATGAATCTCATATGTTATCCCCATGCCAATCTGGTTTCAGACCTTACTACTCTACAACCACAGCCCTTCTGAAATTGACCAATGATGCTCACTCATCAATGGATAATAACCCGTCACTGGTGCAATATTTATAGATCTTACAAAGGCCTTTGATTTGGTTGACCATTATCTTCTTATTGACAAACTGTGTGCCATTGGTGTCTCTAATCATTCTTTACTTTGGTTCAAGTCATATACAGACGCCAGTGTGTATCATATCAGGGTAAACAGTCTGACTTTTTGATTATGGACAAGGGTATTCCTCAAGGTTCATCTTTAGGACCATTATTGTTTTCTATATTTGTTAATGATCTCACTCAGATACCATCTGACTGTCATACTCAATTATACGCTGACGATACAATGATTTATTCCTCCAAGTCTGATATCCTACAAATTCAGTATGCTTTACAGACTCATTTTGATGCTGTTCAGAAATGGTTAGCTATTAACAAACTTTTATTAAATAAGAAGAAGTCATATAGTATGCTGTTTGGTACTAGATCAAATTTGTTGCAAATATCAAATCAGTTGTCGATTACGTTTTAAGATGGTGCTCCTCTTGAGAATGTCAATGAATATAAGTACCTGGGTCTTTGGCTTGATTCTCAACTCACTTTCAAGTCACATATTGATGCTGTGATAAAGAAAACAAATTGTAGCCTGAGAATATTGTATCGTTCTATTAACTGTTTTTCTCCTCAAGTTAGGAAAATAATCATTACACAGCTGGTACTTCCAATAGTGGACTACGCAGACATAGTCTATCAGAACACCACATTAACAAACCTCCGTCCTTTAAATGTCACTTATAATAGTGTTTGCAGATTTATATTGAGGTGCCCTTATAGAACCCATCACTGTCTTAGTTTGAGTCGTTAAACTGGCTTTCTCCCCAAGTCAGAAGACATTTTCATTGGTTGCTTTTTGTTTACAAATGTATTTACTTTAATTATCCCCCCTATATAAAGCAGTTCCTAACTCCATATAGTTCAACTTATAATTTAAGACACACGGATCATCCTTTCTTTACTATACCTCGAACCACCAAAGCTATTGGTCGACTGGCCTTTAAATATAAAGCACTAGCTGATTGGAACAAACTGCCTAGTTCACTCAGATCTCTCACTTCTTACCGATTATTTAAGATATCTTTGTTCAGTCATCTACAGACTACTTGCACTTGTTATTGATTTACTGTGTTAGGGCTTACATGTTTTCATCTTTATTGACCTCAGTAGATTGATTGATTGAAATGTTATTAACAGATTGCAGAATGGGTACAATACAGTACGGCTCAATACACACAATTGTTAAGGGGATGCAGGCCAGAGAAAGACTTTCGTCTTGTTTTACATCAGGGTCCCCCATTTTCAATTCATCATAACATAATATGATCACTGAGTGACATCAATAGGATCTGTTGTCACAGGCCTAACCAAAGGAACAGCAGTGAATTGGCACTCTCTACAAACACCATAGGCACAATCCTTCACATTGGGATTGCAGATGATGGTATCTGCCATCTTATCTACATCTTTAGTGGACAGAAGCCCCCTACTGAAAAGGCTAGTAGACATGAACTGCAGGTTCTTGTGTGTCTTGCACTGACATGTTTCCCTGTCAGCTTCAGTTTGTGCTACAACCCAAAATGGACAAAATGCCTCGCAGAGATCTCAACTGGTATGTTGACAGCCAGGTACTTAAATGGATTGAAGTGTATACTTACCTAAAAGGTAGACAAGTATTGCAATGAATTACAGTTATTAAGACAATAGAATGCCAGAAACATAATACAAAGTGAAATCTTGTCATACTTACCTGAAACTAAATTGAAGAATGTGAGACAGACAGACAGACATAGACAGAGATAGACAGAGACAAACAGAGAGAGACAGACAGAGAGATAGAAAGGCTGACAGAGACAGACACATACAGAGATAGGTAGAAAGACAGACAGAGAAAAAGAGAGAAAGACAGACAGAGACAAATTAAGAAAGACACAGGCAGACAGAGACAAACAGAGAGAGAGATACACAGACAGACATAATGAATGAATGAATGAATGAATGAATGAATGAATGAATGAATGAATGAATGAATGAATGAATGAATTAATGAATTAATGAATGAATGATTGAATGAATGAATGAATGAATGAATGATTTTTTTTATTCTTTTTTTTTGAAGAGCAGCAGGGAGCCGGTCTAGAGACGCAGACACGGGCTCACATATGGCAAGCCTGGGAATAACAACCGCGTCAATTCTGCTCTTTATGTAAGGAGAAGACAGCGGTTATCCCAGAGAGACCTCATCGTCAGTAAACAATTGAAAAAGGTTCATGTGAAAATTGGGCTAAGTGACAAACCCAATAACACTACTGATAGAGAGCAGAAGAGCAGAAAGTCTCGACTGCATTGCATCACCTAACTTTTACAATGACAGCGGCCTGTAGCACAGGTCCTCAACTCACGGATATGTCTCATGGCCAATAAGAAAACGCGCCTGTGACGTTTTCCATGGCCGGGGAAATCCTGTGTCGCACTACCCTAATATGAAGCGGGAGACAGGGAACCCCCCCCCCTTGTGACGAGAGAGAGAACACCCTCGACAGGGAGACTGATAGGTAGAAAGGCACAACCTCTCGGCCAATCAGTTTCATAAAGGATATAACTATATCCGGGGGGCGGGGGGTTTATTTGTCCACCCCTCCCACCCGCCTCACCCAAGATACGATGCAATAGAAAAAGGCAGAGCCACAACACCAGTTGCATGGCGTGCTACATGAAAGCACACATACCTGCTAGGGTAATAGCTTTACATCCTGCACGCCAGCCACAACCGATAACCTCGTTTGTGTAAAAAACTGGTTTTATTTCACGGCTCCAGCTTATGTGCGAAACCCCTTGTCACCCACTATTTTCGCCTCTACCCTTAAGCAAAGAAAAATATAACAAGCTAAAGAGAGGGACCAAAGGCCCTTGGTCATATGCTACATATGTACAACTCTGTAGGCTAACACCCAGACCAGTTGTGGACTCAATGCTACATTTACCTAAACGTTACATGAAAACACACACAACTCTCATCATACAAAAAAACCCAAGTTCACTTTTACTCACATAAGAAAGAACGGCATCTTAAGTAGAGAGAAGGACATAAGCCTTGGCCAAGTGCTAAGCTACAAGCCTTGCTAAGCTATACACAATAGCGACCAAAGCAATTTTCCTAAGAAACTGCACAACACTTCAAGCAAGGGTCGCAACCCCAGCATTTTAGCTGTGGGCTTAAATTGCACATGACGTATCCCCCAAAATGTAGTGAATCAACACACTTTAATTACTGAACAAACTCATATTTTGGGGAGGGGGGGGGGGGCAGGGACAGCAGGGGAAAGTCACTTATGCCGGCCACCGCACGCAGGGTGCCGCTTGCCCCCGCGGGCAGCTGGCCCGGAGGAACGGTGCAGGGAAGCCGCCTGGCCGCGTAGACCCCTACCATTCCCCCCGGGGGCGCAGGATGACTGCCAGCCACGGCAAAGGCTCCTCCACCCTTGGCCTTCTTCCTCTTCGGAGGCCCAGTAGTGGTGGCGGCGGTGACGAAGCTCGCAGACCTCTGCCGTTGTTGTCTCCGCTTTGTGCTCCTGGTCGCAGCAGCGTCGGGTCGGGGAAAGTGGAACTGGAGTACGGAGCGCTGCTCCTCCATGTCCCTGCAGGCAGCCGTCATCTGGTGCATCGCTGACCCAAATAACCCAGCGTCGGAGAGGGGAGCCGTCAGAACAGGGATCCACCGCAGTTCCGGTACCTCCGCCTGCTCCAGTTACAGGGCGGATAAGGGTGCCCAGGGCGCGCTGCTTCCCCGCGGCTATCGCCTGCAGCTGTGTCAGGTGTAGGATGGCTCCAGCCGCCTGGGGGCGTGGAGGTACTGTTGATGGTCATCCAACACCATGCCATCCGCCATCAGCCCCGACATGTAGCGCGCCAGCTGCGCTATGTTGGACGTCGCAGCCAGGCTCTGCGTCGAGGCGATGAACACCTGATCACTCCATGAAGCCAACTGCCTAGCCGATCTCCCCTGGGGAAATGGCTTCATAGATCGCTCCCACACCATCTCGGGGCAAAGGATGGATGCCATCGGGCTATCAAGCCGAGGCACCCCTTCCTTCAGCCCCTGGACCAAACCCACCACCCGCGTGAAAGGCACGTAGGTGGAGGTAAGGCCGACGATGCGGGGAATTACCTGTCCCTTCATCACGTAGGCCTCCATTGAAGGGAAGAATGGACAGACAACGCCCGCCTCCCTCACAGGACGGCGTTGCCAGAGATGACCTATCATGTCGTCAGCGACAGGTGCTGGCAGTGGCTGCGGCCACGCCACACCGTTAGCGGCTGCGGCGGCCGCCATGAGTTCGGGGAACAAGGTGCGCAACTCCCCTGGCACACCTTCTTCCACCTCGCTCGCGATCCTCGCTCGGAGCCAGCTCAGCACCGCCACTAAGCTGTCCGCCCCCGCTGCTCACCGTCGTAAGACGGGAACGAGAGGAGGCGAAGAGTCTGTCGGCGACGCATACTCCCCTCTGGGTGCCGCTCAGACGCACCTGCCTGCCACAAACCTGGAGCCAGGGATGCCCCACAACGCACAGAGGAAGCCGCGACGGTAGTCATCTAAATCCTCTGGTGGTGAAGACATTATCACTTTGTTTTTTCTGTAAATTTGCGAGAGAGGAAACGAACAAAGGTACAATGTCAACGCAGCTCCTTACTAATTAACTACTTTAACACTAAACTTAAAGCGGTGCTATGACACGGCCCTTCATGGTGAAAGTATGGAAGGAGCTGTGGTGTGGCCATGACCCCGCTTATGTAGGAGCAGATGTGTGGTGGTCAGGCAGGTGGGCAGAAGTGCGTACACGTGGTGAAAGTTTTTTCATTTTAGGATATGACTAAAGGGATAGTTCCAATAGAGCAAAGCGTAAGCTATTAACGAAATATAACTTTGATTGCGGAAAGGTCAGGTGCAGACAGCCTAATAACTCAGGGAGCTGTTTGACAGATTTCATCCAAGCATGATCACATAACTGAGGCAAACTATGTCGGCAGTTGTTAAAAGCAAGGGAGGGGTCAGCGAGGAAGGTGAAGGTCATGGAATGTTTCTGCTCAGCTGAGCCAAGTCTGATAATGTGACAGACTTTAAATCTGCCTGAATAAAAAAAAAGTAGAAAAAAGGCTACAGCATTATAGGAAGGGCTTTTTTCCATTTGTCTTTACCAGAGATCAATGGCGAGAGGGCTAGTCTTTTTTGCTTGACCAGTTCTGGATTAGCCTAAAGGAGGAGTAATTTTCAGGATGAGTAATTGAATGCGTATAATGCTGTGAGAAATATCCATTATGACAGAACAGAATGTATCAGATCAAAACATGGATGGAAGATGATGGAGCGGAATAGAAAATAGAATAGCATTACAACCCAGATTTAATAGAATGGAATACAATACAACACAGTAGAATACAATACAATACAATACAATACAATACAATACAATACAATACAATACAATACAATACAATGCAATACAATACAATACAATAGAGAGAGTGACTGGCGTTCAGAGGCTCCCAATGATCCACCATGATTTATTTACATGGACTCTCTCTCTCTCTCTCCCTCCCTCCATCTCTCTGTGTGTCTCTGACACAGTGCTGGCATTTCAGCTGTATATCCCACAGGTGCTGGTGGGAAAGGAGTGGCAACACCACCCCCTGCTGGAGAGAAGTGACATCTGCTAGTCTAGCTGGTCGCTCAGGGAATCCGGATAGACAGATGGACCGACTGAGAGATAAGCAAGAGAGACCGGGAAATAGACGAACAGATTGACAGGCAAATTAGACAGACGTGGCGGACGGAGAGACAGAAACAGGAAAACAAACAATAAACAAGACGACAGACAGCTATTGCTTTGCATAGACAAACAAGACGAATATGCAAGGGGAGGTTCTGATCGATGTGGATGTCTGTCAAAATCACCCTCCCTCTCCCCTCCTGAAGGAGCAAAGGCCCCTGCGATTTGTAGGACAATAGGGAGGAGGGGAGGTGCTGGAGGCTAATGTGGAGAGGCTCAGCTGGGGCACAGTCAGATGTCATCCTGGCATCTCAAATATCCTCTCCCCGAGTCCCGACTCAAAGCTTAGAGCAGGATTCGCAGCCCTTTTTTTGGCAGGTAACCCCCAGACTGAAGTTGGAAATATCCCGTCACCTCGACACACCACAATATACAAAGATTATGCACGGCCAAGCAATATATATATATATATATATATTTCTTTCCTTTTTCCCCCTTTTTAAGGCTATTGCTTAATTAAAATGTCTGTTTAACACGCTCCTTCCAGTTTTGAGCTCCTCTGCATCGGCCAGCCAGCCCTCCAGATTAGGAGCTCGGAGATGTTCCGTGATTTATCGGAGCGACGGCGGTAAAGCGGTGCGGGGCGTGGAGCCATTATCAAGCTGTGTGGCGTTAACACGGCCCTCCGTTCCTCCCGAAAGTAACATCACAATTTTATTGGGGACATTTTAGATTGATAAGGTTTTTAGTTTCTTCTAGGAATCCTGTTTTGTAAAAGAGGGGACCTCTAAAGCTGTCCTAGACTGATAGCCCTGTACAGCTAGGCTTTGACCTTGGATTCTGTACAGCTAGGCCTTGACCACAGCCCATATGCAAAGCATTTCTAAAAACCTTCTTTGACTTGACTATGGAGATTGACAAATCAAGAAGCTATGTTTCGTATTTTAAGCAAAGAAGCTATATTTTGCATTCATACTTTAAGCAAAGAAGCTATAATTTTAGGTCCGCAATTTAATAATTTAGGTTTGAGCAGTTGGTGCAGCACATGGTGGGTCCAGGATCCATGGTGCCACCCTACAGGGGTCGCCAGCCCATGGAACGATCACCCATGGTGCCACCCTCACCCTACAGGGCTCTAGGGCTGAGCCCAAACGTTCGAACCTTCGTTCGTTACGTTGGCATTCGAATTCTAAATCAACATTCAATTTTCAAACATTTTTCTTTTTTCATTCTGTTTTTTCTTCACAGTTGCAGATAAAGATTAGGCTACACTAATATTATAGTATTAAAAGAAACTGATGAGTTATATTCATTAAAGAAAGTTGATTTAATTTATTTAGTTGGGCTGGGGCTTCTCCCTGGGCTGGGTCTGGGGCTGGAAAGTTGATAAAAAAAATTAAAAAAAAATTACTAATTTAATCAGATTAATCACTTTATTCAAATTGAGGATTTAGTCATATTTATATATATAAAAAAAAACTGACGAAGTTCGAATCCCAAAAACAGGCTTCGGGGACAGCCTTACAGGGCTCGTCACCAGCCCTCTGACCAGTTCATGCAGCCAAGAAGTTCCACCTGGGAGAACAATTGGCCTGCACATGGCCCCCCACAGTGGTGCACCCTGGTCTCCTCCACCCCCCGGGCATCAGTCAGGATCCCCGAGAAGGTTGTTGCTTTCGCCTGCACGTGGCCAGCAAAGCAGAGAACCGGCTCTGGATGATGTGCACTGGATCACGCAAACCTGTGACCAACTTAACTGTTAAGGTTAACATTCTGTGTTGGTGTTGTCAGTCATTTACCAGTGATTTCAAATATGACTTTGCAGCATCCCACATCACACGTGCAGACCACTCCAATACAACAATGTAAAGAGTCAACTAATTTCATTAAAGATAAGGCGGCTGGGTGGCGCAGCGGACAAAACGCTTGTCACCAACGCAAGAGACACTGGTATAGAATCCGGCTGTCAGCGTTGCCTCCGGCTTGGCCGGCCGTCATACTGGCTCAATTGGCAGAGTCAGCGGGAGGGAAGTCGGTGGGTCCGGGTCCGGGTCGTTGTAAACAGCGACTCCTACAGTTCGGTCGGGGCGCCTGCACAACGAGGGAAGGATCTGGAGAGAGGTAGTGTGACCTTCCACACATTACACTCTCCCAGTGAGAGTGCGCGCTGCCAGGTGAAAAAAGTGGTGGGCTGGCTACACATGTGTCGGAGGAAGCATGTGATAGTCTCGGAAAAAGAAGGGGGAAAAAGATAATAAAAAAATAAAAGATAAAGATAAAAGATAAACTTGTGCCCTATCTTGTGTTTTTTGTATGTAGGCCTATGTGTTTATGGGGTTATATCATGTAAGCTACCAGATACTAAACACATAGGAACACAGGCCTTCCTTTCCTTAAAGGGGAATGTCATGAATTAACACCTTTCATTCCTACACCCCATAATTCTCAAATGTGTGATGTCACCTGGATATTAAATCTGGGGCTGCTCCAATCAGAATCAGTTTTATTCGCCAAGTAATATTGGCACATACAAGGAATGTGGCTTGGTGGGCTGCTCACACAAAGAAACAAAAACAACACAGGTCTAGAATACTATTAAAAACAATCAAAAACATTTAAGAAAGTGTAGGAGATATTGTGTAAAAGCAGTGGAGTGTGTAAAATCTTTTTGGAATACCCCTGATCAAAGGTAAGGACTATCTGACATCAATTTCAGCTTGATCCAACAATATTTTCATATCGATCCAGCTGATTAGCGTCTGTAGTGTTCAACACAAATGCCGTTACTGGCCATCTAAGCATAAAAAACGACCCCCTCCCCCCCTTCATGCATTCATTCATGAACATAATACCTATTATATACATTTGATTTGGAAATAGTAGCCTGTTCAGGCAAGAAACGCCAACGCTTATAGTAGAATACACGTAGTGCCCTATAACTCAGCTTTTCAGGAATTATCCCGGATCACTCCTAAACTATACTTATATTCATTCACTCTTTTTTGCATGTTCGACGGAAGAAAGTCACTGTCAAATGACTATAGTATTTTCTCCATAGCTATAATATAGAATATAGATATAAACATAGTGACGCACAGTGAAAATATGTTATGGAAACCTTGGCACGTTTGCCACAAGGACCAGGCTAATGGCTGGCACCCAATGTGTTAACACCATGTGCTATCAGAGGCCAGTCTCATTATTCCATAATGCATTTTGTTGTTGATCAAACCTGGATGCAAATAAAAAATAAAATCTGCAAATATCCTGGTAGCATCACATCTTTCTCTCACACAATCCACTCATAGACAGACAGGCAGAACATTTTTCTGAGCACATACACTAGTGATTTGCAGTCAAAATGTTCACATACTTTATTCTACTTAATACACAATGTCCACGTTAATAGCCTCAAACATGCTGAACTAGAGTGTAGGCACAAACGCTGTTCAAAATCACATTTTCACGTGATCGGGATCGGCAAAAAAATAATGTTTTTTTTTTTTTTTAACAAACATGACCATGTTCACGTCTTAAACTCATACTGAGGCCTTAGTTTTGGTTTTAAATTACATATCATCATTCATTTATTTATTGTCACACAGAGCAGAAGAATTTTGCCAAAACAAACCAATAGTATCCAGCTGCAGAACGGCAGACCAGCCACACTCTCAGACCCAAACGCATTTCCTTTGATTTAATTATACAACAAATGATTTATGTCAAGGATTGCAATGCCTCGCTTGAATGAAGTAAACTTTTCACCTGGATAACGTCAACATTCAGGGTGAATGTAATGTGAGAAATTGGGATAAACAAATAAATTTTTTTGATCGGATCGGGAAATATTGGTATCGGTAGATACTCAAAATCACATGATCGGGATCGGTTCGGGAGCAAAAAAATGTGATCGGGACATCCATAATACAAACTACTACCTATACAGACTATTCAAAAAATGAGGTCAACACACGCCTCACACGCTTTCCCTCCGTTTCGTTGTTGTCCGTTCTCACACTAGTTGCTCTGCTTGGTGGCTGGAACTCCCTCTCGTAATTACGAGCAGCATGGATGCACAGGTCGCTTATGGTTTCTTTGTGAACTTCGCAGTAGTTGTGCAGAACAAAGCAAGCATAGATAACAGTAGGCAGGTCCGTGATGTTTATGTCCATAGCTCTACGCAACACCGCAAAACGTGCCTTCAGACGTCCGAACGAACACTCGATCACCATGCGTGCCTTGCAAAGCTGTAGCCCGTAATACTGTTCCGCTACGGTTGCGCCGAAATGAGGGTATTCCTTCATGAGATATGGCATCAGTGGATATGCTGGATCACCCAGAAGAAAGACAGGGACAGGCTCTTCGCCCTCCACCAGCTCTTTAGGGCAGGGGGGAATTGTCCCATCGGTTAAGGCAGCACACAATGGCGAATGCGCAAAGATGCGAGCGTCGTCTACACTGCCGGGCCACATGACAACAACATCCATAAAACAGTAGTTAGAGTCACACAGCGCTTGTACATTCAAAGAGTGTCTCCCCCTTCTGTTGACATAGTGTGTGGAACTACCTCGGGGTCTTTTGATTTCTATGTGTGTGCAGTCGATTGCGCCCAGACACTGAGGCATCCTGTGTGTTTCATAGAACCTGGCAACATGCTGCTTCACCTCAGCCTCTGTTCTCGGTATTCTGATGTACTCTGGACCCAGGTAGGTGGTGATGGCCTCACAGACTTGTCGGACTATGATAGAAACAGATGGTCGAGATATTCCAAATGAATCTGCGACTTTCTGTCTGCCCCCGTCGCTCAGGTAATACAATGTGCAAGCTACCTTTGTGAGCACATCCACGGGAGCCCGCATCGCGGTTGTGATTCCTTCCAGATGCGGACGGAGTCTCTCGCTGAGGTTGATCACAGACAATCTTGACATTCTAAAGTTCTTACACCATTCCTCAGGAAGCGTAACTCCGTCGACAAAATTCCTCCACCATAGTCCCGTTTTCCCTGGCGTCATCCAGAACCGGCGCTCCAGGTAGGGTTGATAATGCTGCTGCTGGAGACGGGGATGCTCGTGCATGTGAAACATTTCCAACTGGCGTCTGCGTCTTGTTATAGCGTGTCTTGTTACAGCACGTCTTGTTACAGCACGTCTTGTTATAGCGCGTCTCGTTATAGCAGTGTTCTGTGATATCAACAACATGATTAGTGATTTTACAACAAGAAACATAGCGAACACCGAAGCTACTTGGTCGTTCATGTTGACTTGTCTGGATCCTGTTCTCTTCCGATTCTCTTCAGCGTTCTGAGCGGACGTCGGTGAGGGCACTTGGACGTCGGTGTCTAGTGCGCATGGGCGTTGGGCGTGAACGGCACCGTTCCAAGGGACTTTTGACAACGAAAACACTGTTGGAGCGTTGCTGCTGGGCAAATGAAAATGCCAACTAAAACGCTGCTGCCATTCAACTTGGACGTGCAAATGAACTCATTCGAAAATGCAACGTTGAAGTACCCTATAAACAAACAAGAACATAGCAGGGAACAATTAGGGTACTAAGGCTGAATGGGGGTAGTTAGTGTGACCAATACAGTGGCATTATTAATGCTGAATACCTCTAATATGCCTCACATCACCAATGTCCTGTATTCTGATATATATCCACAGAACCCAGGCCTTATTTCTTACTTATCAATGATTATGTTGAAACAGTATAGTGAGTTATTTCGTTCCATCTCCAATGTCCTGTATTCTGCTATATCCACAGAACCCACACCTTGCATATATATTTTTGTACTTTAATCAATTAATTTGTACTTTAACTCTCTCTCTTATAAAATACTGAGTTATCATTTAACCCAATTTGTTAAAAAAAACTAACTAACTAACTAACTAGCCAGAGCAACTAGGATGTGTGCTAAGAAAGGACTCTCTGGTGTTTATCCAGACCTCTCTTGGCAGAGCCTGAGGTGTGGCCAGACAATAACAACCCCTTCAACTCCCATTCAATTCTAACCCACTCATCTGGAAAAGTGCAGTACCAAGCAGGGCTCTTTTGCCTGTAGCTGTTGACAACATTACAGATTATACTTTTAAAAGTGAATCTGCTACAAGATTGTTAATGCAATATGTCATTGTGGTGGTATCTGTCATTATATATAAACGTACATATAATGAAGACAAATAAACAACAGATTAATTAATTAATTTGTACTTTAACTCTCTCTCTTATAAAACACTGCGTTATCATTTAACCAGTGTTGGGCAAGTTACTTTAAAAAAGTAACTAGTTACAGTTACTTCTTCCAAAAAGTAACTAAATTACTTACTCAGTTACAAATTGTAAAAGTAACTAGTTAGTTCAGAAAGTAACTATTGCGTTATTATACAGTGACAATGGAAATACCAGAGCCAATGGCCCAGTCATAGGTAATACGGTTTTGAATAGCAAGTGAGATACAGTGGCCACATCCACCTCATGATAGATTTGCAATTGAAAAGTCAATATGATGAGACTGAAGTACCCTATAAACATGTACATAGCAGGGAACAATTAGGTACTAAGGCTGAATGGGGGTAGTTAGGGTGACCAATACAGTAGAATTAGTCATCTACCTCTAATATGCCTCCCATCTCCAATGTCCTGTATTCTGATATATATCCACAGAACCCACGCCTTATTTCTTACTTATCAATGATTATGTTGAAACAGTATAGTGAGTTATTTCGTTCTTGTTCCTCGTGTCAATGGGGTCAAGCTACTTTAGATACAAGCGGACTGAAGACAAGTGAGATATATTCCAGAGTGTACCCAAAGTAGATGTATGTGATCTTAAGTCAGCCTGTATAGAGACAGGAACTTGACCCCATTGAATTTACATTGTTCTTTGGCTAACTAGCCAGAGCTAGAATGAGCAACTAGGATGTGTGCTAAGAAAGGACTCTCTGGTGTTTATCCAGACCTCTCTTGGCAGAGCCTGAGGTGTGGCCAGACAATAACAACCCGTTCAACTCTAACCCACTCATCTGGGAAAAGTGCAGTACCAAGCAGGGCTATTTTGCCTAGAGGTAGCTGTTTACAACATTACAGATTAGACTTTTAAAAGTGAATCTGCTACAAGATTGTTATTAAAAACTGGTCAACGTTAGGTAAAATATTTAGCAGTTCCGTGCAATATGTCATTGTGGTGGTATCTGTCATTGTATATAAACGTACATATAATGAAGACAAATAAACAACAGATATTCAGACATGTTTAGACTAGTTTTCCTCGAAACATAGACAATAAGAGAGGCTCTACAATGCCATGAAAATAATCTAATAAATAATTGTACTTACAGATGTTGTGGTGTCCACAGTCTAATCGCCGTTTCAAGAAGCACGTTTTGTTCCAGATGTTTTTTTTTGTCCAGTAGATAATGTGTTCTGCCACAGAGAAGCGTTCAAGTCAACCAGGAGTCTATCCAGTCTCTATGGTTGAATGAGTACTTCAGTCTGGAAAACAGCCCTGTTCTTATACAGGAGACAATAGCTGAGCATTTAGCTGATTGGAACTGATTGGCCAATCAGAAAAAACAATAGACACCTCCTCCATCAAACTGATATTTCATCCTCTACTCATCTTGGAAGACAACACTTTGTACAATCAATAATGTATCTGTGCAGTTTTTGCACTTGCATATATATTTTTGTATTTGTACATGTTGTACTTTAATAAATTAATTTGTACTTTTACTCTCTCTCTCTTATAAAATACTGAGTTATCATTTAACCCAATTTGTTTAAATAATTTTTTTTTGAAAATAGAATGCATTTGCTAAATTTCAGGTTCCGAATCAGACATAATCCTCAATGGGACATTTCATTGTCTTTAGGAAATATATTGATTTTATTTATTCCATGGTGTTTGTTAAACATTGAGTCTCAGAATGAAAATGAAATCAAAGAGACTAGTGCTCAAGTTTAACGTCGGAAACAAGAATCAACATTGTATTATTGGCCACCAGTTAGCTGGTGACTGAAATTGTGATTCTTGGATTAGAAAAACATTTGTCAGGATATTGTTTTACAGTTGTGATTTCAAGATTTTCAAAACATCAAATGTTGACATGATGTATTTTATATTGGTTAATGTAATTCACAATATATTTCAAAACATTAACATTTTAATGACTGCACCACAGTGCCCCTCCCTGCCTACCCACAAACAATTCACACATGCAACTATACAGTGACAATGGAAATACCAGAGCCAATGGCCCAGTCATAGGTAATACGGTTTTGAATAGCAAGTGAGATACAGTGGCCACATCCACCTCATGATAGATTTGCAATTGAAAAGTCAATATGATGAGACTGAAGTACCCTATAAACATGTACATAGCAGGGAACAATTAGGGTACTAAGGCTGAATGGGGGTAGTTAGGGTGACCAATACAGTAGAATTAGTCATCTACCTCTAATATGCCTCCCATCTCCAATGTCCTGTATTCTGATATATATCCACAGAACCCACGCCTTATTTCTTACTTATCAATGATTATGTTGAAACAGTATAGTGAGTTATTTTGTTCTTGTTCCTCATGTCACTGGGGTCAAGCTACTTTAGATACAAGCGGACTGAAGACAACTGAGATATATTCCAGAGTGTACCCAAAGTCAGTGGCGGACTGGCCATCGGGACGTTCGGGACGAATCCCGATGGGCCGGAACCAAAGTGGGCTGGTCCAAATTTTTAACTTTTTTTTTGGGCCAGTGTGTGGGCCAGTGTGTGGGCCACTAATGTGGGCCGGTGTGTGGGCCAGTGTGTGGGCCAGTGTGTGGGCCAGTGTGTGAGTCGGTGTGTGGGCCACTAATGTGGGCCAGTGTGTGGGCCGGTGTGTGGGCCAGTGTGTGAGTCGGTGTGTGGGCCAGTGTGTGAGTCGGTGTGTGGGCCACTAATGTGGGCCAGTGTGTGGGCCGGTGTGTGGGCCAGTATGTGGGACGGTGTGTGGGCCGGTGTGTGGGCCAGTATGTGGGCCAGTCTGTGGGCCGGTGTGTGGGCCAGTGTGTGAGTCGGTGTGTGGGCCGGTGTGTGGGACGGTATGTGGGCCGGTATGTGGGCCGGTGTGTGTGGGCCAGTATGTGGGCCGGTGTGTGGGCCAGTGTGTGAGTCGGTGTGTGGGCCAGTATGTGGGACGGTGTGTGGGCCGTTGTGTGGGCCAGTATGTGGGACGGTGTGTGGGCCGGTGTGTGGGCCGGTGTGTGGGCCGGTGTGTGGGCCAGTATGTGGGCCAGTCTGTGGGCCGGTGTGTGGGCCAGTATGTGGGCCAGTATGTGTGCCGGTGTGTGGGCCACTAATGTGGGCCAGTGTGTGTGCCGGTGTGTGGGCCAGTATGTGGGCCGGTGTGTGGGCCGGTGTGTGGGCCAGTGTGTGGGCCGGTGTGTGGGCCAGTGTGTGGGCCAGTGTGTGGGCCGGTGTAGTGTGTGGGCCATTATGTGGGCCGGTGTGTGGGCCAGTGTGTGGGCCGGTGTAGTGTGTGGGCCGGTGTAGTGTGTGGGCCAGTGTGTGGGCCGTATGTGGGCCGGTGTGTGGGCCATTATGTGGGCCGGTGTGTGGGCCAGTGTGTGGGCGGGCAATAAAACAATAAACAAGTTGCATAAACTAAATCAGATTAAAAATGATCACAGTTCTGGTTTGCCTTAAGATGCAGTTTAAGATGGGTCTTGAACATGGAGTATGTAGGGCACTCTCTAATCACAACTGGTAGGCTATTCCAGTAGTTACCACTTTTAACAGAGAACACAGTTTTTGCAATGGTAGTATACCGAAAAGGCACCTTACAGTCCCCTCTACTGATGGCCCTGGTGGTAATGCCAGTGTCTCCTTTCTGTTGGATGAACTCATTCAATGGGGGAGGGGCAAGTCCATGCAGAACCTTGTACATGAAGCAAGTATATTTGAAAACTTGGAAATTCTAGAAACTTAGCATGTTATGTTTTTCTAAAACATTACAGTGATGAAATGAAATTGGTTTCCTATCAAATACTTTTATGGCTTTTTTGTAGAGTAATCCTATTGGTGTAAGAGTAGTGACATATGAAAGAGACCAGTTGATAAAACAGTACTCGATGTGTGATAAAATCATTGAATGCAGAAACATCCTTGCAGCATTAACTGGCAGGCAGGGCCTGATCTGCCTGAAGTTTTCGATGTTAAACTTGACTGTGTTTGTCACTTTCTTCACATTACTTTTTGAAGGTCAATGTAGAGTCCAATGTGACCCCAAGATACTTGAATTAATGTACAATGTCCAGCTCCGCCTCTCCCAGAAACACATTAGAGTGAGTGACCTCTACTGGTGACTTTGTGAACATCATACACACTGTTTTCTTGGTGTTAAGTGAAAGACATGCTTTTGTTAGCCAGTCTTGAATGAGACATGAGACATCAGTGAATGAGATTCACGTTTCCTCCCAACCGCGAGTAGGCCTAGAAGCGCAGAAATGGAGAATGCAAAAAAAGAAAGGGTGGAGCTGAAAAAGCTAGAATTGCTAGTAAAAGACGCAGAAAAATGTTCTAAAATTACAGACATGTTTAGTAGAGGAAGGGCTGGCGTTAGAGTAGCTGCTGCTGCTAATGATGATGAAGTTCAAGTGGAAGGAACCAACAGTAACATGACAGGTGCGTGCAGTAGCCTAGTGCATATTCTACTGTTGGTGTGTGCCGGTTCATGAGGGCTAGCTAGCCTATACTAGTTCTTGCAGTGATTTCAGTCATTCTATTACAAGACAATGTGCTTTCCGTATTCCTGATTCCTTACAGCACGTGGACGTAAATAGTCGTGACTCGTGACGTTTTTTCTCTGACTAAAAGTTTAGTTAGCAATGTTAGGACTAGTGCCCACCACAGCATCAGAAGCTAAAGTGCTAACCTAGAGAGCCAATCAGAACCTAGGACGGGCTGCAAATTAATTGGCTACTAATATTATAATAGTAAATACTCAAATAAAATACTATTATGTTCCCTTTCAAATTTTCATGTTGATATAATATTGGTAATCTAATTGATTGAATTGATTAGTTGCCATTTTACATGCTTAAATAAGATGTACCTTAGAATTCCCAACAGTTAGCCATGTTCTTGATTAGTCTCATCTACATGTTTGTAGATAACCACAGCTAACTAGCTTAAGCTAACAACTAGGTCAACTACTACCCCGTAGTTAAACAAATGTGATTGCATATAACAGCTAACTGCTACAGCTAAGTTGGTAGTTAGCCTATTCCATTAATGTTGAATGTATTTATGAAGGTTGTTGATGGTGGTTGGCGCTGAATAGCAGACATGATTCCGTCAGTCTGCCACAGGGAAGCTGTGTTTGCTGATGCTGCTCACGACCACCAGTAGCGTATGACTGTGTGAGTGTGAATGCTTGATGGTTTCTGTGAAGCGCTTTGTGGAACAATGCTGATATACAGTTAAGAATGAGTAATTCGCTTTTGGTTTTTAAGAAAATGGTTTGTAAAGCTATTTTTGAAAACTACAAGGGTGAATAATACTGTTTTTTTTTGCTATTTTCTTTTAGAATACTGTTTTGGAGTCTTAATTTTTAAAATGTTTGTTAAGAATATAGGACAGGCATAGGCTATATAAGCATTGCTTCAGTCTGTACCTTCTCAGTCACTGTAAAATCAAATATTGTTAAATGATGGTGTATATTGTATTGTGTGAGATGATGACTGAATAAACTACTACTACTACTGCTACTACTACTACTACTACTACTACTACTACTACTACTACTACTACTACTACTACTACTACTACTACTACTACTTTGGGTGTTTTCAAAAGGCTGAAAAACGCTGTATGAATTCAAGCCATTATTATTGATTGCTGATGTTCTTCTTATGCAGTTGACTCTGAGGAAAGAGAGAGCACCCAGTCCAGCACAGCTGACCCTGAGGGGAGAGAGAGTGCCCAGTCCAGCACAGCTGACCCTGAGGGGAGAGAGAGAGCCCAGTCCAGCACAGCTGAGCTGACCCTGAGGGGAGAGAGAGAGCCCAGTCCAGCACAGCTGACCCTGAGGGGAGAGAGAGTGCCCAGTCCAGCACAGCTGACCCTGAGGGGAGAGAGAGAGCCCAGTCCAAACAGACAGACAGACAGACACACAGAGAGAGAAAGAGAGAGGGAGAGACACAGAGAGAGACACACACACACACAGAGAGACACATACACACAGAGAGAGAGAGAGAGAGAGAGAGAGAGAGAGAGAGAGAGAGAGAGAGAGAGAGAGAGAGAGAGAGCAAGCTCTTGGAATGGGTGTCTGGGAGGAAGTGGGGGGTCTTTCGATGTTGATTAAACGGCAAGCAACTAATGTCATGAGTGCCAAATTAAAGGACAATAAATCCAATCTAACTGAAATTGTGTAGCACAGACCTTTTCTATGGATCAAAACCTCAATATTATTATGGTGTAGTTAATACTTCATGTATCCTTAATCCCTAGGCTAATGAGGCACTAAGATGTTAGTAAAAAAAAAAAAAATATGCCAATGACAGGAAGTAACGGTATATGTATGTGTGTGTCTCTGTGTGTGTGTGTGTGTGTGTGTGCACTGTGCATGAGTGCACATCTAGGGGCGGTGTGTAGATTTGGTCTCCCTGATGTTGACTCCTTAGCCACAGCCTTGGGTTGTTTAATACTGGACAAGTGTTTCATAACGGCCGTTGTGTGGGCCGGTTTCGGGGCCGGTGTGTGGGCCGGTGTGTGGGCTGGTGCGTCTGAATGTCCCGGGCTGAATTTGTGTCCCAGTCCGCCACTGCCCAAAGTAGATGTATGTGATCTTAAGTCAGCCTGTATAGAGACAGGAACTTGACCCCATTGAATTTACATTGTTCTTTGGCTAACTAGCCAGAGCTAGAATGAGCAACTAGGATGTGTGCTAAGAAAGGACTCTCTGGTGTTTATCCAGACCTCTCTTGGCAGAGCCTAAGGTGTGGCCAGACAATAACAACCCGTTCAACTCCCATTCAATTCTAACCCACTCATCTGGGAAAAGTGCAGTACCAAGCAGGGCTCTTTTGCCTAGAGGTAGCTGTTTACAACATTACAGATTAGACTTTTAAAAGTGAATCTGCTAGAAGATTGTTATTAAAAACTGGTCAACGTTAGGTAAAATATGGGCAGTTGCGTGCAATATGTCATTGTGGTGGTATCTGTCATTGTATATAAACTTACATATAATGAAGACAAATAAACAACAGATATTCAGTTTAGACTAGTTTTCCTCGAAACATAGAAAATAAGAGAGGCTCTACAATGCCATGAAAACAATCTAATAAATAATTGTACTTACAGATGTTGTGGTGTCCACAGTCTAATCGCCGTTTCAAGAAGCACGTTTTGTTCCAGATGTTTTTTTGGTCCAGTAGATAATGTGTTCTGCCACAGAGAAGCGTTCAAGTCAACCAGGAGTCTATCCAGTCTCTATGGTTGAATGAGTACTTCAGTCTGGAAAACAGCCCTGTTCTTATACAGGAGACAATAGTTGAGCATTTAGCTGATTGGAACTGATTGGCCAATCAGAAAAAACAATAGACACCTCCTCCATCAAACTGATATTTCATCCTCTACTCATCTTGGAAGACAACACTTTGTACAATCAATAATGTATCTGTGCAGTTTTTGCACTTGCATATATATTTTTGTATTTGTACATGTTGTACTTTAATAAATTAATTTGTACTTTAACTCTCTCTCTCTTCTAAAATACTGAGTTATCATTTAACCCAATTTGTTTAAATAATTTTTTTTTTAAATAGAATGCATTTGCTAAATTTCAGGTTCCGAATCAGACATAATCCTCAATGGGACATTTCATTGTCTTTAGGAAATATATTGATTTTATGTATTCCATGGTGTTTGTTAAACATTGAGTCTCAGAATGAAAATGAAATCAAAGAGACTAGTGCTCAAGTTTAACGTCGGAAACAAGAATCAACATTGTATTATTGGCCACCAGTTAGCTGGTGACTGAAATTGTGATTCTTGGATTAGAAAAACATTTGTCAGGATATTGTTTTACAGTTGTGATTTCAAGATTTTCAAAACATCAAATGTTGACATGATGTATTTTATATTGGTTAATGTAATTCACAATATATTTCAAAACATTAACATTTTAATGACTGCACCACAGTGCCCCTCCCTGCCTACCCACAAACAATTCACACATGCAACTATACAGTGACAATGGAAATACCAGAGCCAATGGCCCAGTCATAGGTAATACGGTTTTGAATAGCAAGTGAGATACAGTGGCCACATCCACCTCATGATAGATTTGCAATTGAAAAGTCAATATGATGAGACTGAAGTACCCTATAAACATGTACATAGCAGGGAACAATTAGGGTACTAAGGCTGAATGGGGGTAGTTAGGGTGACCAATACAGTAGAATTAGTCATCTACCTCTAATATGCCTCCCATCTCCAATGTCCTGTATTCTGATATATATCCACAGAACCCACGCCTTATTTCTTACTTATCAATGATTATGTTGAAACAGTATAGTGAGTTATTTTGTTCTTGTTCCTCATGTCACTGGGGTCAAGCTACTTTAGATACAAGCGGACTGAAGACAACTGAGATATATTCCAGAGTGTACCCAAAGTCAGTGGCGGACTGGCCATCGGGACGTTCGGGACGAATCCCGATGGGCCTGAACCAAAGTGGGCTGGTCCAAAAAGAAGAAAAAAAAAAAAAAAAAAAAAAATTTTATACTTTTTTTTAAACTTTTTTTTTTTTAACTTTTTTTTGGGCCAGCGTGTGGGCCAGTGTGTGGGCCACTAATGTGGGCCGGTGTGTGGGCCAGTGTGTGGGCCAGTGTGTGGGCCAGTGTGTGGGCCAGTGTGTGAGTCGGTGTGTGGGCCACTAATGTGGGCCAGTGTGTGGGCCGGTGTGTGGGCCAGTGTGTGAGTCGGTGTGTGGGCCAGTGTGTGAGTCGGTGTGTGGGCCACTAATGTGGGCCAGTGTGTGGGCCGGTGTGTGGGCCAGTATGTGGGACGGTGTGTGGGCCGGTGTGTGGGCCAGTATGTGGGCCAGTATGTGGGCCAGTCTGTGGGCCGGTGTGTGGGCCAGTGTGTGAGTCGGTGTGTGGGCCGGTGTGTGGGACGGTGTGTGGGCCGGTGTGTGGGCCAGTATGTGGGCCGGTGTGTGGGACGGTATGTGGGCCGGTGTGTGGGCCAGTGTGTGAGTCGGTGTGTGGGCCAGTATGTGGGACGGTGTGTGGGCCGGTGTGTGGGCCAGTATGTGGGACGGTGTGTGGGCCGGTGTGTGGGCCGGTGTGTGGGCCGGTGTGTGGGCCAGTCTGTGGGCCAGTCTGTGGGCCGGTGTGTGGGCCAGTATGTGGGCCAGTCTGTGGGCCGGTGTGTGGGCCAGTGTGTGAGTCGGTGTGTGGATCACTAATGTGGGCCAGTGTGTGGGCCAGTATGTGGGCCAGTCTGTGGGCCGGTGTGTGGGCCAGTATGTGGGCCAGTCTGTGGGCCGGTGTGTGGGCCAGTGTGTGAGTCGGTGTGTGAGTCGTGTGTGGGCCACTAATGTGGGCCAGTGTGTGGGCCAGTATGTGTGCCGGTGTGTGGGCCACTAATGTGGGCCAGTGTGTGTGCCGGTGTGTGGGCCAGTATGTGGGCCGGTGTGTGGGCCAGTGTGTGTGCCGGTGTGTGGGCCAGTATGTGGGCCGGTGTGTGGGCCGGTGTGTGGGCCAGTGTGTGGGCCGGTGTGTGGGCCAGTGTGTGGGCCAGTGTGTGGGCCGTATGTGGGCCGGTGTGTGGGCCATTATGTGGGCCGGTGTGTGGGCCAGTGTGTGGGCCGGTGTGTGGGCCAGTGTGTGGGCCAGTGTGTGGGCCGGTGTAGTGTGTGGGCCGGTGTAGTGTGTGGGCCGGTGTAGTGTGTGGGCCGGTGTAGTGTGTGGGCCGGTGTAGTGTGTGGGCCGGTGTAGTGTGTGGGCCAGTGTGTGGGCCGTATGTGGGCCGGTGTGTGGGCCATTATGTGGGCCGGTGTGTGGGCCAGTGTGTGGGCGGGCAATAAAACAATAAACAAGTTGCATAAACTAAATCAGATTAAAAATGATCACAGTTCTGGTTTGCCTTAAGATGCAGTTTAAGATGGGTCTTGAACATGGAGTATGTAGGGCACTCTCTAATCACAACTGGTAGGCTATTCCAGTAGTTACCACTTTTAACAGAGAACACAGTTTTTGCAATGGTAGTATACCGAAAAGGCAACTTACAGTCCCCTCTACTGATGGCCCTGGTGGTAATGCCAGTGTCTCCTTTCTGTTGGATGAACTCATTCAATGGGGGAGGGGCAAGTCCATGCAGAACCTTGTACATGAAGCAAGTATATTTGAAAACTTGGAAATTCTAGAAACTTAGCATGTTATGTTTTTCTAAAACATTACAGTGATGAAATGAAATTGGTTTCCTATCAAATACTTTTATGGCTTTTTTGTAGAGTAATCCTATTGGTGTAAGAGTAGTGACATATGAAAGAGACCAGTTGATAAAACAGTACTCGATGTGTGATAAAATCATTGAATGCAGAAACATCCTTGCAGCATTAACTGGCAGGCAGGGCCTGATCTGCCTGAAGTTTTCGATGTTAAACTTGACTGTGTTTGTCACTTTCTTCACATTACTTTTTGAAGGTCAATGTAGAGTCCAATGTGACCCCAAGATACTTGAATTAATGTACAATGTCCAGCTCCGCCTCTCACAGAAACACATTAGAGTGAGTGACCTCTACTGGTGACTTTGTGAACATCATACACACTGTTTTCTTGGTGTTAAGTGAAAGACATGCTTTTGTTAGCCAGTCTTGAATGAGACATGAGACATCAGTGAATGAGATTCACGTTTCCTCCCAACCGCGAGTAGGCCTAGAAGCGCAGAAATGGAGAATGCAAAAAAAGAAAGGGTGGAGCTGAAAAAGCTAGAATTGCTAGTAAAAGACGCAGAAAAATGTTCTAAAATTACAGACATGTTTAGTAGAGGAAGGGCTGGCGTTAGAGTAGCTGCTGCTGCTAATGATGATGAAGTTCAAGTGGAAGGAACCAACAGTAACATGACAGGTGCGTGCAGTAGCCTAGTGCATATTCTACTGTTGGTGTGTGCCGGTTCATGAGGGCTAGCTAGCCTATACTAGTTCTTGCAGTGATTTCAGTCATTCTATTACAAGACAATGTGCTTTCCGTATTCCTGATTCCTTACAGCACGTGGACGTAAATAGTCGTGACTCGTGACGTTTTTTCTCTGACTAAAAGTTTAGTTAGCAATGTTAGGACTAGTGCCCACCACAGCATCAGAAGCTAAAGTGCTAACCTAGAGAGCCAATCAGAACCTAGGACGGGCTGCAAATTAATTGGCTACTAATATTATAATAGTAAATAGTAAAGTATAAAATAAAATACTATTATGTTCCCTTTCAAATTTTCATGTTGATATAATATTGGTAATCTAATTGATTGAATTGATTAGTTGCCATTTTACATGCTTAAATAAGATGTACCTTAGAATTCCCAACAGTTAGCCATGTTCTCGATTAGTCTCATCTACATGTTTGTAGATAACCACAGCTAACTAGCTTAAGCTAACAACTAGGTCAACTACTACCCCGTAGTTAAACAAATGTGATTGCATATAACAGCTAACTGCTACAGCTAAGTTGGTAGTTAGCCTATTCCATTAATGTTGAATGTATTTATGAAGGTTGTTGATGGTGGTTGGCGCTGAATAGCAGACATGATTCCGTCAGTCTGCCACAGGGAAGCTGTGTTTGCTGATGCTGCTCACGACCACCAGTAGCGTATGACTGTGTGAGTGTGAATGCTTGATGGTTTCTGTGAAGCGCTTTGTGGAACAATGCTGATATACAGTTAAGAATGAGTAATTCGCTTTTGGTTTTTAAGAAAATGGTTTGTAAAGCTATTTTTGAAAACTACAAGGGTGAATAATACTGTTTTTTTTTTGCTATTTTCTTTTAGAATACTGTTTTGGAGTCTTAATTTTTAAAATGTTTGTTAAGAATATAGGACAGGCATAGGCTATATAAGCATTGCTTCAGTCTGTACCTTCTCAGTCACTGTAAAATCAAATATTGTTAAATGATGGTGTATATTGTATTGTGTGAGATGATGACTGAATAAACTACTACTACTACTACTACTACTACTACTACTACTACTACTACTACTACTACTACTACTACTACTTTGGGTGTTTTCAAAAGGCTGAAAAACGCTGTATGAATTCAAGCCATTATTATTGATTGCTGATGTTCTTCTTATGCAGTTGACTCTGAGGAAAGAGAGAGCACCCAGTCCAGCACAGCTGACCCTGAGGGGAGAGAGAGTGCCCAGTCCAGCACAGCTGACCCTGAGGGGAGAGAGAGAGCCCAGTCCAGCACAGCTGAGCTGACCCTGAGGGGAGAGAGAGAGCCCAGTCCAGCACAGCTGACCCTGAGGGGAGAGAGAGTGCCCAGTCCAGCACAGCTGACCCTGAGGGGAGAGAGAGAGCCCAGTCCAAACAGACAGACAGACAGACACACAGAGAGAGAAAGAGAGAGGGAGAGACACAGAGAGAGACACACACACACACACACAGAGAGACACATACACACAGAGAGAGAGAGAGAGAGAGAGAGAGAGAGAGAGAGAGAGAGAGAGAGAGAGAGAGAGAGAGAGAGAGAGAGAGAGAGAGAGAGAGAGAGAGAGAGGGGGCTTTCACACTCAGCCTTTTGTATCGAATCACCGTCCCGGAGCACGGGGGGCAGTGTTCTCACTCACCCCTTTCGGGGTGCGAGTCGGCGCTGATTCGTTTCACCCCCCGCTGAACGGGATCACCTGGCAGAGGTGGTCTCCGATTCGGCCCCGGGGAGAACGGGGGGTGTGGCTTGCGAGCTTGTACCTATTCACGGGCGTGGCACCTGGTGCTGACATAACGTCATAACTATTCGACCAAGCAACATCGATTTAGCAAACATGACAAGCAAAGGTTCACTGTGGTCAACTGCCGAAATTGAGTGCTTGCTAGCGTTTTGGGCTGATGAGAGCATTCAGCAACAGCTGGACAAGACGCATAAAAATTCGGAAATTTATGGAAAATTCGCCGATCATCTGGCTGTGCACGGATTCAGAAGATCGGTCGAGCAGTGTCGAGCCAAAGTGAAGAAGTTGCGGCTGCAATATTTACGAGTACGAGATGTGGTGCGTAAATCTGGCAGCTCGTCTGATGAGAAGGACAAATTTCAGTGGTACGAGGCAGTGGACAACATTCTCAACAGCAAACCGTCCAGTGACCCCCCCGTTGTTCAGTCAGAAGATGTGGAGAACACACTACCTTTGGTCGACATACCATCGAGTCCATGTGAGTACACGTTTAGCAATTATATTCATCTATTTTCATGATGTAAACAAGACGAACGTTTTTTCTCTGGTCTGCATCCCCTTAACAATTGTGTGTGTATTGTACCCATTCTGCAATCTGTTAATAACGTTTTCAATCAAGTTTTCAATCAATGCAAGGTTACTGTATTTCATTCTGTTCTACAGGGCAGTGATTAGACGGCATATATTATGTAGTTGGTTTTATACAAATACACTAACTGCCCACATAGTCAACAAAGTGATATTTTGGTTGTAGCCTGCCTTCAATTAATTTTATATATTTTTTTGCATACAGGTGTTTCTGATGGCCCAGGTCCTAGTCCAGACAACCGACGCAAGAGAAGTCGACTGCTGGACACACAGTCGACTGCTGGTGAGAGAGACGTCAGTCCTTCCGCCAACCTGCTAATCGGTAAGTACAAAGTTTTTAGCAATTATATTCATCTATATTCTCATGCCTTCAGTGTCTGCCTGGTCAGTCTGTGGCCAAAACCTGTGTTTTAGCATTATGCAAAGTTACTGTAGTTGGTTTTATACAAATACACTAACTGCCCACACAAAAAGTGATATTTTGGTTGTAGCCTGCCTTCAATTAATTTTATATTTTTGCTTGCATATATACAGGAGTTTCAGATGGCCCAAGTCCCAACACCCGGCGGAAGAGGACTGCTGATGAAAGAGACAGTGTGGGTGCCTTTATAGACCTGACCAACAAGAGATGCCTGGATTTCTCCCAAGCAGAGGATCTGCGTTCAGAGCGAGAAGCAAGAAGTTTGGACGTGAGATCAGAGCGAGAGGCACAGCAGCGCGAGGACCTGTGGAAGCGAGAGGTCGAGCGCGCTGAGCGAGCACGAGAGGGAGAACGCAGAGCGGAGAACGAGGAGGCAGACCGCAGATCATCCCAAGAGAGCGAGCGGGCTGACCGCAGAATAGAGCGAGAGAACGAGCTTGCTGGACACAGAGCAGAGCGAGAGAACGTGGCCTTCATGAGGATGATGTGCACTATGTTTGAATCGCAGCGCACTGCACACCCACAGCCTCCTGCCCCTCAAAATTATGAGAACTTTGGAGAACCATCTACCTATCACAGGCTCTAATGATTGTAGAAGGAAAGGTGTTGCCCTTCTTTCTTTTTTTACCATGCATATCTTGTCATCCATATTTTTTCAATGCCTATTGTATTCTATTTTGTTATTATATTTTGCACACTAATAGACAGACACTGTAAATTGTATATAGCATAGTAGTGCCTGCCTATTGTATTCTATTTTATTATTATATTTTGCAATAATAGGAACCTAGCATGTCTTTTTTTTTACCATGCATATCTTGTCATCCATATTTTTTCAATGCCTATTGTATTCTATTTTGTTATTATATTTTGCACACTAATAGACAGACACTGTAAATTGTATATAGCATAGTAGTGCCTGCCTATTGTATTCTATTTTATTATTATATTTTGCAATAATAGGAACCTAGCATGTCTTTTTTTTTTACCATGCATATGTCTTATCTATTTTTTTTTAACAAATAAACCTCTTGATACCTCACATTGGAAAGATTTGCATCAACTTATTACTATGCACTGTTAAGAGTTTGCTAGTTTGTACATTTTAGATATATTTTGCACACTAATAGACAGACACTGTAAATTGTATATAGCATAGTAGTGTACATAAGAACCAGTTTCTCAGGAACCTAGCATGTCTTTTTTCCCCCCCATGCATATCTTGTCATCTATTATTTTTTCAATGCCTGCCTATTGTATTCTATTTTATTATTCTATTTTGCAATAATAGGAACCTAGCATGTCTTTTTTTTTTACCATGCATATGTCTTATCTATTTTTTTTTAACAAATAAACCTCTTGATACCTCACATTGGAAAGATTTGCATCGACTTATTACTATGCACTGTTAAGAATTTGCTAGTTTGTACATTTTAGATTTAATTTCCCCGATACTGAAAAAAATAGGAATCGTTTAAGGGATACATAGTTTAATGTCACTGTTATTTAACTGAAGTGAAAGGGATAATGGTCCAGTCTGGCAAATGAAGGATTCAATATTATAGTATCACTATAAAACAGTTACAGAGTGTTGTAGTTAAAACAGTTGGTGAAGTGAGAGACCATCCTCTGTTCTGAATAATCATACCAGCTTTAATCTACCCTTGTCATCTATTCGGCCATTAGGCAGGAGTGGTAAACATTATAATACATTTCAATTACTATAGAGCACATTGGTGCTTGATTGGTGCCTTATTTGTGTCTGAATGGAATGTGACTTATGAGGCAGATGTGCAGATTTGTGTTGTCAATGACTAGAATTAATGTAGTTCCTCCCCGCCATTAGGCAGACAATGGATACCATCTAACCTTGAATGTCTGGCAACAACATTATTATAATGTCTGGAGTGCTTGATTTGTGTCTGAATGGAATGTGACTTATGAGGCAGATGTGCAGATTTGTGTTGTCAATGACTAGAATTAATGTAGTTCCTCCCCGCCATTAGGCAGACAATGGATACCATCTAACCTTGAATGTCTGGCAACAACATTATTATAATGTCTGGAGTGCTTGATTTGTGTCTGAATGGAATGTGACTTGAGGCAGATGTGCAGATTTGTGTGTGAATGACTAGAATTAATGTAGTTCCTCCCCGCCATTAGGCAGACAATGGATACCATCTAACCTTGAATGTCTGGCAACAACATTATTATAATGTCTGGAGTGCTTGATTTGTGTCTGAATGGAATGTGACTTATGAGGCAGATGTGCAGATTTGTGTTGTCAATGACTAGAATTAATGTAGTTCCTCCCCGCCATTAGGCAGACAATGGATACCATCTAACCTTGAATGTCTGGCAACAACATTATTATAATGTCTGGAGTGCTTGATTTGTGTCTGAATGGAATGTGACTTGAGGCAGATGTGCAGATTTGTGTGTGAATGACTAGAATTAATGTAGTTCCTCCCCGCCATTAGGCAGACAATGGATACCATCTAACCTTGAATGTCTGGCAACAACATTATTATAATGTCTGGAGTGCTTGATTTGTGTGTGAATGACTAGAGTACATTATAATGTCTGCCTTAATAATGTCTGCATTCAATTCAATGGACACTGCTAGCCATAATCTTGTTAGCTTGGATCTTCTGAAACAGAGATCCCTGAGACAAGACTTTATCAGTAATTAATGACAGCAGCCAACTGACCAAGCATGTGTTTTATTTTGGCTGTTAAGTGTTGCCTTGTATTAGGGTCAAGATGAGGTCCACATAATCTGGGATTGGATACATTTATTGAAAAAAACATAATACTGACAATAGAATACCACAATGAAAAACAATTGAAAAACAACATGTGATATTCTAGAAAAAAGCCCCTTGAGAGTGTCACTGTATTTAATGCTGTTTGATGTGCCTTTAAGCATCATGGAAGTAGGTGCACAGGACATCTCTTGTGGCGTGGGCAGTGGCAGTGCCGTTCGCCCCGCGTGGATCCCGCTCTTCATTGTCTCTGCCAATGCCAACGTCACAGTCGTCAACATACTCCTCATTGTGTACCTCACAAAAATTGTGAAGTATGCAACAAGCTGCCACGGTGGTGTTGATATTTGCAATGTGGCAATCGTATCTCTTCATCAAACACCTCCATCTTCCTTTGAGACGGCCAAATGCACGCTCAACGGTCATGCGTGCTTTGCTGAGCCGGTAGTTGAATGTTTTCTGTGCAGGAGTTGCATTGCCCTCTGGGTATGGTTTCATCAACCATGTGAGGAGTGGGTAGGCAGCATCACCTAGAATCACTACAGGGACATCTACACCCTCAATCCTCTTTGTGAGATTGGGGAACAGTGTGCCACTCTGACCCCGGTCATAAACATTGGAATTCCCAAACACTCTTGCGTCATGCACTCTGCCTGGCCAACCCACATTTATGTCCCAGAACCTCAGTCGATAGTCTACCACACCTTGCAGAATGATGGAGTAGAACCCCTTACGGTTATAATACTCTGCAGGGGCGTCTGGTGGCGCTAAAATGCCAATATGGGTCCCATCAATAGCCCCACCACATTGTGGGAAACCCCACCGGTCACTGTACCCTTGAATGATGCTCTTCAATTCATGTTCAGATGGTGATCTAATATAGAGGGAGAGCATCTTGTCCATAATTACAGAGGCAACATTGTTGGTTATAGCACAAGCTGTCGATAGACCAATACCAAATAAGTGGGAAATGGACCGAAACTCCACGTTTGTGGCCAATCTCCAGATGCATATAGCCACACGCTGTTCCACAGGCACTGGACTCCTCCTGGTTGCGTCTCGTTGTAGATGTGGCCTAAGTATACCACACAACTCCATGAATGTAGTTTTCCTCATCCGGAAATTGTGTAGCCATTCCGGATCGCCCCAGCTAGCCAAGACATGCTGCCACCACACACCAGGCCTCGGTCGAACCCATACGCTCCTGAGGTAGAATAGAAAGTACATTAGTATACATTAGTATATTCAAAAATATAAACGTCTCATTATAAGGGCATACCAATATTTTGCAGATGTCGATCGAATGAAAGCAAGACATTACAGTAACGTACTGACTTAAGATGCAAATATAAGCAGACACTGATTTTATAACTGATATTTGCCCTCTTTATGGACAAGTACAATGGACAAGGCTATAGAAAGGTCTGCTTCTCACCTTGTTGATGAACGCAATTGTTGTTTTAGCACCAGAAGAAAATCAGTTATTGCCACTGCTTCGCTCTCGTGAAATCGCCTGAGGCGAGCAGCTCGCCTCTGTATACACATGCGGGCCTCAATCAAAATGCTGGAAGGTTGATGGATTAGAGAAAATAGCCGTCGCTGCTGCTGACGCCGACGGTTGTGGTCGTTTGTAGTCCGTCGTTGAGATATGTCGGCAGTGGCAGTGACACCTCGATTGCTGGTTCCTCGATTTCGTTTCTGGAATTGCTTCCAAAAGAGTAGACACATCATCATGAAGGTCTCCATCTCCATTGCGTCTCTTGATCTGTGTATGAAATCGACTTGTCTGTGTTATTGAACGACTTGTCGCGTACTAGATGACGCAAGTATACCCTTGTGTTCATTGGCTCATAGGCGACAGCAAAAACCACGGCAAGCTTACAAGCTCAAAACGCAAACCGTAAACAAAACCCAGAGCGCACCCAGACTGAAGTGTGTACACAAACCAGAGGGGGAGAGGGGGGGGGGGGAGTTCGAATCAGATCTCGGAACGGGCAGAACGGAACGAAATAGAAACGAATAGCGTGAGTGAGAAAGGGCCCAGAGAGAGAGAGAGAGAGAGCAAGCTCTTGGAATGGGTGTCTGGGAGGAAGTGGGGGATCTTTCGATGTTGATTGAACGGCAAGCAACTAATGTCATGAGTGCCGGTGCGTGGGCCGGTGTGTGGGCTGGTGCGACTGAATGTCCCGGGCTGAATTTGTGTCCCAGTCCGCCACTGCCCAAAGTAGATGTATGTGATCTTAAGTCAGCCTGTATAGAGACAGGAACTTGACCCCATTGAATTTACATTGTTCTTTGGCTAACTAGCCAGAGCTAGAATGAGCAACTAGGATGTGTGCTAAGAAAGGACTCTCTGGTGTTTATCCAGACCTCTCTTGGCAGAGCCTAAGGTGTGGCCAGACAATAACAATCCGTTCAACTCCCATTCAATTCTAACCCACTCATCTGGGAAAAGTGCAATACCAAGCAGGGCTCTTTTGCCTAGAGGTAGCTGTTTACAACATTACAGATTAGACTTTTAAAAGTGAATCTGCTAGAAGATTGTTATTAAAAACTGGTCAACGTTAGGTAAAATATGGGCAGTTGCGTGCAATATGTCATTGTGGTGGTATCTGTCATTGTATATAAACTTACATATAATGAAGACAAATAAACAACAGATATTCAGACATGTTTAGACTAGTTTTCCTCGAAACATAGAAAATAAGAGAGGCTCTACAATGCCATGAAAATAATCTAATAAATAATTGTACTTACAGATGTTGTGGTGTCCACAGTCTAATCGCCGTTTCAAGAAGCACGTTTTGTTCCAGATGTTTTTTTGGTCCAGTAGATAATGTGTTCTGCCACAGAGGTGTTCAAGTCAACCAGCAGTCTATCCAGTCTCTATGGTTGAATGAGTACTTCAGTCTGGAAAACAGCCCTGTTCTTATACAGGAGACAATAGTTGAGCATTTAGCTGCTTGGAACTGATTGGCCAATCAGAAGAACAATAGACACCTCCTCCATCAAACTGATATTTCATCCTCTAATCATCTTGGAAGACAACACTTTGTACAATCAATAATGTATCTGTGCAGTTTTTGCACTTGCATATATATTTTTGTATTTGTACATGTTGTACTTTAATCAATTAATTTGTACTTTAACTCTCTCTCTCTTATAAAATACTGAGTTATCATTTAACCCAATTTGTTTAAATTATTTTTTTTGAAAATAGAATGCATTTGCTAAATTTCAGGTTCCGAATCAGACATAATCCTCAATGGGACATTTCATTGTCTTTAGGAAATATATTGATTTTATTTATTCCATGGTGTTTGTTAAACATTGAGTCTCAGAATGAAAATGAAATCAAAGAGACTAGTGCTCAAGTTTAACGTCGGAAACAAGAATCAACATTGTATTATTGGCCACCAGTTAGCTGGTGACTGAAATTGTGATTCTTGGATTAGAAAAACATTTGTCAGGATATTGTTTTACAGTTGTGATTTCAAGATTTTCAAAACATCAAATGTTGACATGATGTATTTTATATTGGTTAATGTATTCACAATATATTTCAAAACATTAACATTTTAATGACTGCACCACAGTGCCCCTCCCTGCCTACCCACAAACAATTCACACATGCAACTATACAGTGACAATGGAAATACCAGAGCCAATGGCCCAGTCATAGGTAATACGGTTTTGAATAGCAAGTGAGATACAGTGGCCACATCCACCTCATGATAGATTTGCAATTGAAAAGTCAATATGATGAGACTGAAGTACCCTATAAACATGTACATAGCAGGGAACAATTAGGGTACTAAGGCTGAATGGGGGTAGTTAGGGTGACCAATACAGTAGAATTAGTCATCTACCTCTAATATGCCTCCCATCTCCAATGTCCTGTATTCTGATATATATCCACAGAACCCACGCCTTATTTCTTACTTATCAATGATTATGTTGAAACAGTATAGTGAGTTATTTCGTTCTTGTTCCTCGTGTCAATGGGGTCAAGCTACTTTAGATACAAGCGGACTGAAGACAACTGAGATATATTCCAGAGTGTACCCAAAGTAGATGTATGTGATCTTAAGTCAGCCTGTATAGAGACAGGAACTTGACCCCATTGAATTTACATTGTTCTTTGGCTAACTAGCCAGAGCTAGAATGAGCAACTAGGATGTGTGCTAAGAAAGGACTCTCTGGTGTTTATCCAGACCTCTCTTGGCAGAGCCTAAGGTGTGGCCAGACAATAACAACCCGTTCAACTCCCATTCAATTCTAACCCACTCATCTGGGAAAAGTGCAGTACCAAGCAGGGCTCTTTTGCCTAGAGGTAGCTGTTTACAACATTACAGATTAGACTTTTAAAAGTGAATCTGCTAGAAGATTGTTATTAAAAACTGGTCAACGTTAGGTAAAATATGGGCAGTTGCGTGCAATATGTCATTGTGGTGGTATCTGTCATTGTATATAAACTTACATATAATGAAGACAAATAAACAACAGATATTCAGACATGTTTAGACTAGTTTTCCTCGAAACATAGAAAATAAGAGAGGCTCTACAATGCCATGAAAATAATCTAATAAATAATTGTACTTACAGATGTTGTGGTGTCCACAGTCTAATCGCCGTTTCAAGAAGCACGTTTTGTTCCAGATGTTTTTTTGGTCCAGTAGATAATGTGTTCTGCCACAGAGGTGTTCAAGTCAACCAGCAGTCTATCCAGTCTCTATGGTTGAATGAGTACTTCAGTCTGGAAAACAGCCCTGTTCTTATACAGGAGACAATAGTTGAGCATTTAGCTGCTTGGAACTGATTGGCCAATCAGAAGAACAATAGACACCTCCTCCATCAAACTGATATTTCATCCTCTAATCATCTTGGAAGACAACACTTTGTACAATCAATAATGTATCTGTGCAGTTTTTGCACTTGCATATATATTTTTGTATTTGTACATGTTGTACTTTAATCAATTAATTTGTACTTTAACTCTCTCTCTCTTATAAAATACTGAGTTATCATTTAACCCAATTTGTTTAAATTATTTTTTTTGAAAATAGAATGCATTTGCTAAATTTCAGGTTCCGAATCAGACATAATCCTCAATGGGACATTTCATTGTCTTTAGGAAATATATTGATTTTATTTATTCCATGGTGTTTGTTAAACATTGAGTCTCAGAATGAAAATGAAATCAAAGAGACTAGTGCTCAAGTTTAACGTCGGAAACAAGAATCAACATTGTATTATTGGCCACCAGTTAGCTGGTGACTGAAATTGTGATTCTTGGATTAGAAAAACATTTGTCAGGATATTGTTTTACAGTTGTGATTTCAAGATTTTCAAAACATCAAATGTTGACATGATTTATTTTATATTGGTTAATGTAATTCACAATATATTTCAAAACATTAACATTTTAATGACTCTGCACCCCAGTGCCCCTCCCTGCCTACCCACAAACAATTTACACATGAAACTATACAGTGACAATGGAAATACCAGAGCCAATGGCCCAGTCATAGGTAATACGATTTTGAATAGCAAGTGAGATACAGTGGCCACATCCACCTCACGATAGATTTGCAATTGAAAAGTCAATATGATGAGACTGAAGTACCCTATAAACATGTACATAGCAGGGAACAATTAGGGTACTAAGGCTGAATGGGGGTAGTTAGGGTGACCAATACAGTGGAATTAGTCATCTACCTCTAATATGCCTCCCATCTCCAATGTCCTGTATTCTGATATATGTCCACAGAACCCACGCCTTATTTCTTACTTATCAATGATTATGTTGAAACAGTATAGTGAGTTATTTTGTTCTTGTTCCTCATGTCACTGGGGTCAAGCTACTTTAGATACAAGCGGACTGAAGACAACTGAGATATATTCCAGAGTGTACCCAAAGTAGATGTATGTGATCTTAAGTCAGCCTGTATACAGACAGGAACTTGACCCCATTGAATTTACATTGTTCTTTGGCTAACTAGCCAGAGCTAGAATGAGCAACTAGGATGTGTGCTAAGAAAGGACTCTCTGGTGTTTATCCAGACCTCTCTTGGCAGAGCCTAAGGTGTGGCCAGACAATAACAACCCGTTCAACTCTAACCCACTCATCTGGGAAAAGTGCAGTACCAAGCAGGGCTCTTTTGCCTATAGAGGTAGCTGTTTACAACATTACAGATTAGACTTTTAAAAGTGAATCTGCTACAAGATTGTTATTAAAAACTGGTCAACGTTAGGTAAAATATGGGCAGTTGCGTGCAATATGTCATTGTAGTGGTATCTGTCATTGTATATAAACTTACATATACTGAAGACAAATAAACAACAGATATTCAGACATGTTTAGACTAGTTTTCCTCGAAACATAGAAAATAAGAGAGGCTCTACAATGCCATGAAAATAATCTAATAAATAATTGTACTTACAGATGTTGTGGTGTCCACAGTCTAATCGCCGTTTCAAGAAGCACGTTTTGTTCCAGATGTTTTTTTTGTCCAGTAGATAATGTGTTCTGCCACAGAGAAGCGTTCAAGTCAACCAGGAGTCTATCCAGTCTCTATGGTTGAATGAGTACTTCAGTCTGGAAAACAGCCCTGTTCTTATACAGGAGACAATAGCTGAGCATTTAGCTGATTGGAACTGATTGGCCAATCAGAAAAAACAATAGACACCTCCTCCATCAAACTGATATTTCATCCTCTACTCATCTTGGAAGACAACACTTTGTACAATCAATAATGTATCTGTGCAGTTTTTGCACTTGCATATATATTTTTGTATTTGTACATGTTGTACTTTAATAAATTAATTTGTACTTTAACTCTCTCTCTCTTATAAAATACTGAGTTATCATTTAACCCAATTTGTTTAAATAATTTTTTTTGAAAATAGAATGCATTTGCTAAATTTCAGGTTCCGAATCAGACATAATCCTCAATGGGACATTTCATTGTCTTTAGGAAATATATTGATTTTATTTATTCCATGGTGTTTGTTAAACATTGAGTCTCAGAATGAAAATGAAATCAAAGAGACTAGTGCTCAAGTTTAACGTCGGAAACAAGAATCAACATTGTATTATTGGCCACCAGTTAGCTGGTGACTGAAACTGTGATTCTTGGATTAGAAAAACATTTGTCAGGTTATTGTTTTACAGTTGTGATTTCAAGATTTTCAAAACATCAAATGTTGACATGATGTATTTTATATTGGTTAATGTATTCACAATATATTTCAAAACATTAACATTTTAATGACTGCACCACAGTGCCCCTCCCTGCCTACCCACAAACAATTCACACATGCAACTATACAGTGACAATGGAAATACCAGAGCCAATGGCCCAGTCATAGGTAATACGGTTTTGAATAGCAAGTGAGATACAGTGGCCACATCCACCTCATGATAGATTTGCAATTGAAAAGTCAATATGATGAGACTGAAGTACCCTATAAACATGTACATAGCAGGGAACAATTAGGGTACTAAGGCTGAATGGGGGTAGTTAGGGTGACCAATACAGTAGAATTAGTCATCTACCTCTAATATGCCTCCCATCTCCAATGTCCTGTATTCTGATATATATCCACAGAACCCACGCCTTATTTCTTACTTATCAATGATTATGTTGAAACAGTATAGTGAGTTATTTTGTTCTTGTTCCTCATGTCACTGGGGTCAAGCTACTTTAGATACAAGCGGACTGAAGACAACTGAGATATATTCCAGAGTGTACCCAAAGTAGATGTATGTGATCTTAAGTCAGCCTGTATAGAGACAGGAACTTGACCCCATTGAATTTACATTGTTCTTTGGCTAACTAGCCAGAGCTAGAATGAGCAACTAGGATGTGTGCTAAGAAAGGACTCTCTGGTGTTTATCCAGACCTCTCTTGGCAGAGCCTAAGGTGTGGCCAGACAATAACAATCCGTTCAACTCCCATTCAATTCTAACCCACTCATCTGGGAAAAGTGCAGTACCAAGCAGGGCTCTTTTGCCTAGAGGTAGCTGTTTACAACATTACAGATTAGACTTTTAAAAGTGAATCTGCTAGAAGATTGTTATTAAAAACTGGTCAACGTTAGGTAAAATATGGGCAGTTGCGTGCAATATGTCATTGTGGTGGTATCTGTCATTGTATATAAACTTACATATAATGAAGACAAATAAACAACAGATATTCAGACATGTTTAGACTAGTTTTCCTCGAAACATAGAAAATAAGAGAGGCTCTACAATGCCATGAAAATAATCTAATAAATAATTGTACTTACAGATGTTGTGGTGTCCACAGTCTAATCGCCGTTTCAAGAAGCACGTTTTGTTCCAGATGTTTTTTTGGTCCAGTAGATAATGTGTTCTGCCACAGAGGTGTTCAAGTCAACCAGCAGTCTATCCAGTCTCTATGGTTGAATGAGTACTTCAGTCTGGAAAACAGCCCTGTTCTTATACAGGAGACAATAGTTGAGCATTTAGCTGCTTGGAACTGATTGGCCAATCAGAAGAACAATAGACACCTCCTCCATCAAACTGATATTTCATCCTCTAATCATCTTGGAAGACAACACTTTGTACAATCAATAATGTATCTGTGCAGTTTTTGCACTTGCATATATATTTTTGTATTTGTACATGTTGTACTTTAATCAATTAATTTGTACTTTAACTCTCTCTCTCTTATAAAATACTGAGTTATCATTTAACCCAATTTGTTTAAATTATTTTTTTTGAAAATAGAATGCATTTGCTAAATTTCAGGTTCCGAATCAGACATAATCCTCAATGGGACATTTCATTGTCTTTAGGAAATATATTGATTTTATTTATTCCATGGTGTTTGTTAAACATTGAGTCTCAGAATGAAAATGAAATCAAAAGAGACTAGTGCTCAAGTTTAACGTCGGAAACAAGAATCAACATTGTATTATTGGCCACCAGTTAGCTGGTGACTGAAATTGTGATTCTTGGATTAGAAAAACATTTGTCAGGATATTGTTTTACAGTTGTGATTTCAAGATTTTCAAAACATCAAATGTTGACATGATGTATTTTATATTGGTTAATGTAATTCACAATATATTTCAAAACATTAACATTTTAATGACTGCACCACAGTGCCCCTCCCTGCCTACCCACAAACAATTCACACATGCAACTATACAGTGACAATGGAAATACCAGAGCCAATGGCCCAGTCATAGGTAATACGGTTTTGAATAGCAAGTGAGATACAGTGGCCACATCCACCTCACGATAGATTTGCAATTGAAAAGTCAATATGATGAGACTGAAGTACCCTATAAACATGTACATAGCAGGGAACAATTAGGGTACTAAGGCTGAATGGGGGTAGTTAGGGTGACCAATACAGTAGAATTAGTCATCTACCTCTAATATGCCTCCCATCTCCAATGTCCTGTATTCTGATATATATCCACAGAACCCACGCCTTATTTCTTACTTATCAATGATTATGTTGAAACAGTATAGTGAGTTATTTCGTTCTTGTTCCTCGTGTCAATGGGGTCAAGCTACTTTAGATACAAGCGGACTGAAGACAACTGAGATATATTCCAGAGTGTACCCAAAGTAGATGTATGTGATCTTAAGTCAGCCTGTATAGAGACAGGAACTTGACCCCATTGAATTTACATTGTTCTTTGGCTAACTAGCCAGAGCTAGAATGAGCAACTAGGATGTGTGCTAAGAAAGGACTCTCTGGTGTTTATCCAGACCTCTCTTGGCAGAGCCTGAGGTGTGGCCAGACAATAACAACCCGTTCAACTCCCATTCACTTCTAACCCACTCATCTGGGAAAAGTGCAGTACCAAGCAGGGCTCTTTTGCCTAGAGGTAGCTGTTTACAACATTACAGATTAGACTTTTAAAAGTGAATCTGCTAGAAGATTGTTATTAAAAACTGGTCAACGTTAGGTAAAATATGGGCAGTTGCGTGCAATATGTCATTGTGGTGGTATCTGTCATTGTATATAAACTTACATATAATGAAGACAAATAAACAACAGATATTCAGACATGTTTAGACTAGTTTTCCTCGAAACATAGAAAATAAGAGAGGCTCTACAATGCCATGAAAATAATCTAATAAATAATTGTACTTACAGATGTTGTGGTGTCCACAGTCTAATCGCCGTTTCAAGAAGCACGTTTTGTTCCAGATGTTTTTTTGGTCCAGTAGATAATGTGTTCTGCCACAGAGGTGTTCAAGTCAACCAGCAGTCTATCCAGTCTCTATGGTTGAATGAGTACTTCAGTCTGGAAAACAGCCCTGTTCTTATACAGGAGACAATAGTTGAGCATTTAGCTGCTTGGAACTGATTGGCCAATCAGAAGAACAATAGACACCTCCTCCATCAAACTGATATTTCATCCTCTAATCATCTTGGAAGACAACACTTTGTACAATCAATAATGTATCTGTGCAGTTTTTGCACTTGCATATATATTTTTGTATTTGTACATGTTGTACTTTAATCAATTAATTTGTACTTTAACTCTCTCTCTCTTATAAAATACTGAGTTATCATTTAACCCAATTTGTTTAAATTATTTTTTTTGAAAATAGAATGCATTTGCTAAATTTCAGGTTCCGAATCAGACATAATCCTCAATGGGACATTTCATTGTCTTTAGGAAATATATTGATTTTATTTATTCCATGGTGTTTGTTAAACATTGAGTCTCAGAATGAAAATGAAATCAAAGAGACTAGTGCTCAAGTTTAACGTCGGAAACAAGAATCAACATTGTATTATTGGCCACCAGTTAGCTGGTGACTGAAATTGTGATTCTTGGATTAGAAAAACATTTGTCAGGATATTGTTTTACAGTTGTGATTTCAAGATTTTCAAAACATCAAATGTTGACATGATGTATTTTATATTGGTTAATGTATTCACAATATATTTCAAAACATTAACATTTTAATGACTGCACCACAGTGCCCCTCCCTGCCTACCCACAAACAATTCACACATGCAACTATACAGTGACAATGGAAATACCAGAGCCAATGGCCCAGTCATAGGTAATACGGTTTTGAATAGCAAGTGAGATACAGTGGCCACATCCACCTCATGATAGATTTGCAATTGAAAAGTCAATATGATGAGACTGAAGTACCCTATAAACATGTACATAGCAGGGAACAATTAGGGTACTAAGGCTGAATGGGGGTAGTTAGGGTGACCAATACAGTAGAATTAGTCATCTACCTCTAATATGCCTCCCATCTCCAATGTCCTGTATTCTGATATATATCCACAGAACCCACGCCTTATTTCTTACTTATCAATGATTATGTTGAAACAGTATAGTGAGTTATTTCGTTCTTGTTCCTCGTGTCAATGGGGTCAAGCTACTTTAGATACAAGCGGACTGAAGACAACTGAGATATATTCCAGAGTGTACCCAAAGTAGATGTATGTGATCTTAAGTCAGCCTGTATAGAGACAGGAACTTGACCCCATTGAATTTACATTGTTCTTTGGCTAACTAGCCAGAGCTAGAATGAGCAACTAGGATGTGTGCTAAGAAAGGACTCTCTGGTGTTTATCCAGACCTCTCTTGGCAGAGCCTAAGGTGTGGCCAGACAATAACAACCCGTTCAACTCCCATTCAATTCTAACCCACTCATCTGGGAAAAGTGCAGTACCAAGCAGGGCTCTTTTGCCTAGAGGTAGCTGTTTACAACATTACAGATTAGACTTTTAAAAGTGAATCTGCTAGAAGATTGTTATTAAAAACTGGTCAACGTTAGGTAAAATATGGGCAGTTGCGTGCAATATGTCATTGTGGTGGTATCTGTCATTGTATATAAACTTACATATAATGAAGACAAATAAACAACAGATATTCAGACATGTTTAGACTAGTTTTCCTCGAAACATAGAAAATAAGAGAGGCTCTACAATGCCATGAAAATAATCTAATAAATAATTGTACTTACAGATGTTGTGGTGTCCACAGTCTAATCGCCGTTTCAAGAAGCACGTTTTGTTCCAGATGTTTTTTTGGTCCAGTAGATAATGTGTTCTGCCACAGAGGTGTTCAAGTCAACCAGCAGTCTATCCAGTCTCTATGGTTGAATGAGTACTTCAGTCTGGAAAACAGCCCTGTTCTTATACAGGAGACAATAGTTGAGCATTTAGCTGCTTGGAACTGATTGGCCAATCAGAAGAACAATAGACACCTCCTCCATCAAACTGATATTTCATCCTCTAATCATCTTGGAAGACAACACTTTGTACAATCAATAATGTATCTGTGCAGTTTTTGCACTTGCATATATATTTTTGTATTTGTACATGTTGTACTTTAATCAATTAATTTGTACTTTAACTCTCTCTCTCTTATAAAATACTGAGTTATCATTTAACCCAATTTGTTTAAATTATTTTTTTTGAAAATAGAATGCATTTGCTAAATTTCAGGTTCCGAATCAGACATAATCCTCAATGGGACATTTCATTGTCTTTAGGAAATATATTGATTTTATTTATTCCATGGTGTTTGTTAAACATTGAGTCTCAGAATGAAAATGAAATCAAAGAGACTAGTGCTCAAGTTTAACGTCGGAAACAAGAATCAACATTGTATTATTGGCCACCAGTTAGCTGGTGACTGAAATTGTGATTCTTGGATTAGAAAAACATTTGTCAGGATATTGTTTTACAGTTGTGATTTCAAGATTTTCAAAACATCAAATGTTGACATGATTTATTTTATATTGGTTAATGTAATTCACAATATATTTCAAAACATTAACATTTTAATGACTCTGCACCCCAGTGCCCCTCCCTGCCTACCCACAAACAATTTACACATGAAACTATACAGTGACAATGGAAATACCAGAGCCAATGGCCCAGTCATAGGTAATACGATTTTGAATAGCAAGTGAGATACAGTGGCCACATCCACCTCACGATAGATTTGCAATTGAAAAGTCAATATGATGAGACTGAAGTACCCTATAAACATGTACATAGCAGGGAACAATTAGGGTACTAAGGCTGAATGGGGGTAGTTAGGGTGACCAATACAGTGGAATTAGTCATCTACCTCTAATATGCCTCCCATCTCCAATGTCCTGTATTCTGATATATGTCCACAGAACCCACGCCTTATTTCTTACTTATCAATGATTATGTTGAAACAGTATAGTGAGTTATTTTGTTCTTGTTCCTCATGTCACTGGGGTCAAGCTACTTTAGATACAAGCGGACTGAAGACAACTGAGATATATTCCAGAGTGTACCCAAAGTAGATGTATGTGATCTTAAGTCAGCCTGTATACAGACAGGAACTTGACCCCATTGAATTTACATTGTTCTTTGGCTAACTAGCCAGAGCTAGAATGAGCAACTAGGATGTGTGCTAAGAAAGGACTCTCTGGTGTTTATCCAGACCTCTCTTGGCAGAGCCTAAGGTGTGGCCAGACAATAACAACCCGTTCAACTCTAACCCACTCATCTGGGAAAAGTGCAGTACCAAGCAGGGCTCTTTTGCCTATAGAGGTAGCTGTTTACAACATTACAGATTAGACTTTTAAAAGTGAATCTGCTACAAGATTGTTATTAAAAACTGGTCAACGTTAGGTAAAATATGGGCAGTTGCGTGCAATATGTCATTGTAGTGGTATCTGTCATTGTATATAAACTTACATATACTGAAGACAAATAAACAACAGATATTCAGACATGTTTAGACTAGTTTTCCTCGAAACATAGAAAATAAGAGAGGCTCTACAATGCCATGAAAATAATCTAATAAATAATTGTACTTACAGATGTTGTGGTGTCCACAGTCTAATCGCCGTTTCAAGAAGCACGTTTTGTTCCAGATGTTTTTTTTGTCCAGTAGATAATGTGTTCTGCCACAGAGAAGCGTTCAAGTCAACCAGGAGTCTATCCAGTCTCTATGGTTGAATGAGTACTTCAGTCTGGAAAACAGCCCTGTTCTTATACAGGAGACAATAGCTGAGCATTTAGCTGATTGGAACTGATTGGCCAATCAGAAAAAACAATAGACACCTCCTCCATCAAACTGATATTTCATCCTCTACTCATCTTGGAAGACAACACTTTGTACAATCAATAATGTATCTGTGCAGTTTTTGCACTTGCATATATATTTTTGTATTTGTACATGTTGTACTTTAATAAATTAATTTGTACTTTAACTCTCTCTCTCTTATAAAATACTGAGTTATCATTTAACCCAATTTGTTTAAATAATTTTTTTTGAAAATAGAATGCATTTGCTAAATTTCAGGTTCCGAATCAGACATAATCCTCAATGGGACATTTCATTGTCTTTAGGAAATATATTGATTTTATTTATTCCATGGTGTTTGTTAAACATTGAGTCTCAGAATGAAAATGAAATCAAAGAGACTAGTGCTCAAGTTTAACGTCGGAAACAAGAATCAACATTGTATTATTGGCCACCAGTTAGCTGGTGACTGAAACTGTGATTCTTGGATTAGAAAAACATTTGTCAGGTTATTGTTTTACAGTTGTGATTTCAAGATTTTCAAAACATCAAATGTTGACATGATGTATTTTATATTGGTTAATGTATTCACAATATATTTCAAAACATTAACATTTTAATGACTGCACCACAGTGCCCCTCCCTGCCTACCCACAAACAATTCACACATGCAACTATACAGTGACAATGGAAATACCAGAGCCAATGGCCCAGTCATAGGTAATACGGTTTTGAATAGCAAGTGAGATACAGTGGCCACATCCACCTCATGATAGATTTGCAATTGAAAAGTCAATATGATGAGACTGAAGTACCCTATAAACATGTACATAGCAGGGAACAATTAGGGTACTAAGGCTGAATGGGGGTAGTTAGGGTGACCAATACAGTAGAATTAGTCATCTACCTCTAATATGCCTCCCATCTCCAATGTCCTGTATTCTGATATATATCCACAGAACCCACGCCTTATTTCTTACTTATCAATGATTATGTTGAAACAGTATAGTGAGTTATTTTGTTCTTGTTCCTCATGTCACTGGGGTCAAGCTACTTTAGATACAAGCGGACTGAAGACAACTGAGATATATTCCAGAGTGTACCCAAAGTAGATGTATGTGATCTTAAGTCAGCCTGTATAGAGACAGGAACTTGACCCCATTGAATTTACATTGTTCTTTGGCTAACTAGCCAGAGCTAGAATGAGCAACTAGGATGTGTGCTAAGAAAGGACTCTCTGGTGTTTATCCAGACCTCTCTTGGCAGAGCCTAAGGTGTGGCCAGACAATAACAATCCGTTCAACTCCCATTCACTTCTAACCCACTCATCTGGGAAAAGTGCAGTACCAAGCAGGGCTCTTTTGCCTAGAGGTAGCTGTTTACAACATTACAGATTAGACTTTTAAAAGTGAATCTGCTAGAAGATTGTTATTAAAAACTGGTCAACGTTAGGTAAAATATGGGCAGTTGCGTGCAATATGTCATTGTGGTGGTATCTGTCATTGTATATAAACTTACATATAATGAAGACAAATAAACAACAGATATTCAGACATGTTTAGACTAGTTTTCCTCGAAACATAGAAAATAAGAGAGGCTCTACAATGCCATGAAAATAATCTAATAAATAATTGTACTTACAGATGTTGTGGTGTCCACAGTCTAATCGCCGTTTCAAGAAGCACGTTTTGTTCCAGATGTTTTTTTGGTCCAGTAGATAATGTGTTCTGCCACAGAGGTGTTCAAGTCAACCAGCAGTCTATCCAGTCTCTATGGTTGAATGAGTACTTCAGTCTGGAAAACAGCCCTGTTCTTATACAGGAGACAATAGTTGAGCATTTAGCTGCTTGGAACTGATTGGCCAATCAGAAGAACAATAGACACCTCCTCCATCAAACTGATATTTCATCCTCTAATCATCTTGGAAGACAACACTTTGTACAATCAATAATGTATCTGTGCAGTTTTTGCACTTGCATATATATTTTTGTATTTGTACATGTTGTACTTTAATCAATTAATTTGTACTTTAACTCTCTCTCTCTTATAAAATACTGAGTTATCATTTAACCCAATTTGTTTAAATTATTTTTTTTGAAAATAGAATGCATTTGCTAAATTTCAGGTTCCGAATCAGACATAATCCTCAATGGGACATTTCATTGTCTTTAGGAAATATATTGATTTTATTTATTCCATGGTGTTTGTTAAACATTGAGTCTCAGAATGAAAATGAAATCAAAGAGACTAGTGCTCAAGTTTAACGTCGGAAACAAGAATCAACATTGTATTATTGGCCACCAGTTAGCTGGTGACTGAAATTGTGATTCTTGGATTAGAAAAACATTTGTCAGGATATTGTTTTACAGTTGTGATTTCAAGATTTTCAAAACATCAAATGTTGACATGATGTATTTTATATTGGTTAATGTAATTCACAATATATTTCAAAACATTAACATTTTAATGACTGCACCACAGTGCCCCTCCCTGCCTACCCACAAACAATTCACACATGCAACTATACAGTGACAATGGAAATACCAGAGCCAATGGGCCAGTCATAGGTAATACGGTTTTGAATAGCAAGTGAGATACAGTGGCCACATCCACCTCAAGATAGATTTGCAATTGAAAAGTCAATATGATGAGACTGAAGTACCCTATAAACATGTACATAGCAGGGAACAATTAGGGTACTAAGGCTGAATGGGGGTAGTTAGGGTGACCAATACAGTAGAATTAGTCATCTACCTCTAATATGCCTCCCATCTCCAATGTCCTGTATTCTGATATATATCCACAGAACCCACGCCTTATTTCTTACTTGAATGAATGAATGAATGAAAACTTTATTTAACAGATTGCAGAATGGGTACAATACAGTACGGCTCAATACATACAATTGTTAAGGGGATGCAGACCTGAGAAAGACGTTTGTCTTGTTTCCATCAGGGTCCCCCATTTTCAATTCATATAGACATATATGACATACATGACATACAGATAGTCAGTACTGCTACATCTATACATTTATGACATACCAGATTTGCAAATACAGTACTGTTTGTGATACAGAAGGAGTCAAGAAAAGGGAGTATATACATTTGACGTAGAAACTGTACATTGGAGGAGGTTGGGTGGGGGGGGTTGGGTACATTGGGATATTGACAACCATACTGGGTAATTTACATTGGAGGTGGTTGGGGGGGGGGGGGGTATCAATGATTATGTTGAAACAGTATAGTGAGTTATTTTGTTCTTGTTCCTCATGTCACTGGGGTCAAGCTACTTTAGATACAAGCGGACTGAAGACAACTGAGATATATTCCAGAGTGTACCCAAAGTAGATGTATGTGATCTTAAGTCAGCCTGTATACAGACAGGAACTTGACCCCATTGAATTTACATTGTTCTTTGGCTAACTAGCCAGAGCTAGAATGAGCAACTAGGATGTGTGCTAAGAAAGGACTCTCTGGTGTTTATCCAGACCTCTCTTGGCAGAGCCTGAGGTGTGGCCAGACAATAACAACCCGTTCAACTCCCATTCAATTCTAACCCACTCATCTGGGAAAAGTGCAGTACCAAGCAGGGCTATTTTGCCTAGAGGTAGCTGTTTACAACATTACAGATTAGACTTTTAAAAGTGAATCTGCTACAAGATTGTTATTAAAAACTGGTCAACGTTAGGTAAAATATTGAGCAGTTCCGTGCAATATGTCATTGTGGTGGTATCTGTCATTGTATATAAACGTACATATAATGAAGACAAATAAACAACAGATATTCAGACATGTTTAGACTAGTTTTCCTCGAAACATAGACAATAAGAGAGGCTCTACAATGCCATGAAAACAATCTAATAAATAATTGTACTTACAGATGTTGTGGTGTCCACAGTCTAATCGCCGTTTCAAGAAGCACGTTTTGTTCCAGATGTTTTTTTGGTCCAGTAGATAATGTGTTCTGCCACAGAGAAGCGTTCAAGTCAACCAGGAGTCTATCCAGTCTCTATGGTTGAATGAGTACTTCAGTCTGGAAAATAGCCCTGTTCTTATACAGGAGACAATAGTTGAGCATTTAGTTGATTGGAACTGATTGGCCAATCAGAAAAACAATAGACACCTCCTCCATCAAACTGATATTTCATCCTCTACTCATCTTGGAAGACAACACTTTGTACAATCAATAATGTATCTGTGCAGTTTTTGCACTTGCATATATATTTTTGTATTTGTACATGTTGTACTTTAATAAATTAATTTGTACTTTAACTCTCTCTCTCTTATAAAATACTGCGTTATCATTTAACCCAATTTGTTTAAATATTTTTTTTTGAAAATAGAATGAATTTGCTCAATTTCAGGTTCCGAATCAGACATAATCCTCAATGGGACATTTCATTGTCTTTAGGAAATATATTGATTTTATTTATTCCATGGTGTTTGTTAAACATTGAGTCTCAGAATGAAAATGAAATCAAAGAGACTAGTGCTCAAGTTTAATTGCTTCCAAAAGAGTAGACACATCATCATGAAGGTCTCCATCTCCATTGCGTCTCTTGATCTGTGTATGAAATCGACTTGTCTGTGTTATTGAACGACTTGTCGCGTACTAGATGACGCAAGTATACCCTTGTGTTCATTGGCTCATAGGCGACAGCAAAAACCACGGCAAGCTTACAAGCTCAAAACGCAAACCGTAAACAAAACCCAGAGCGCACCCAGACTGAAGTGTGTACACAAACCAGAGGGGGAGAGGGGGGGGGGAGTTCGAATCAGATCTCGGAACGGGCAGAACGGAACGAAATAGAAACGAATAGCGTGAGTGAGAAAGGGCCCAGAGAGAGAGAGAGAGAGAGCAAGCTCTTGGAATGGGTGTCTGGGAGGAAGTGGGGGATCTTTCGATGTTGATTGAACGGCAAGCAACTAATGTCATGAGTGCCGGTGCGTGGGCCGGTGTGTGGGCTGGTGCGACTGAATGTCCCGGGCTGAATTTGTGTCCCAGTCCGCCACTGCCCAAAGTAGATGTATGTGATCTTAAGTCAGCCTGTATACAGACAGGAACTTGACCCCATTGAATTTACATTGTTCTTTGGCTAACTAGCCAGAGCTAGAATGAGCAACTAGGATGTGTGCTAAGAAAGGACTCTCTGGTGTTTATCCAGACCTCTCTTGGCAGAGCCTAAGGTGTGGCCAGACAATAACAACCCGTTCAACTCCCATTCAATTCTAACCCACTCATCTGGGAAAAGTGCAGTACCAAGCAGGGCTCTTTTGCCTAGAGGTAGCTGTTTACAACATTACAGATTAGACTTTTAAAAGTGAATCTGCTACAAGATTGTTATTAAAAACTGGTCAACGTTAGGTAAAATATGGGCAGTTGCGTGCAATATGTCATTGTGGTGGTATCTGTCATTGTATATAAACGTACATATAATGAAGACAAATAAACAACAGATATTCAGACATGTTTAGACTAGTTTTCCTCGAAACATAGACAATAAGAGAGGCTCTACAATGCCATGAAAACAATCTAATAAATAATTGTACTTACAGATGTTGTGGTGTCCACAGTCTAATCGCCGTTTCAAGAAGCACGTTTTGTTCCAGATGTTTTTTTTGGTCCAGTAGATAATGTGTTCTGCCACAGAGAAGCGTTCAAGTCAACCAGGAGTCTATCCAGTCTCTATGGTTGAATGAGTAATTCAGTCTGGAAAATAGCCCTGTTCTTATACAGGAGACAATAGTTGAGCATTTAGCTGATTGGAACTGATTGGCCAATCAGAAAAACAATAGACACCTCCTCCATCAAACTGATATTTCATCCTCTACTCATCTTGGAAGACAACACTTTGTACAATCAATAATGTATCTGTGCAGTTTTTGCACTTGCATATATATGTTTGTATTTGTACATGTTGTACTTTAATAAATTAATTTGTACTTTAACTCTCTCTCTCTTATAAAATACTGAGTTATCATTTAACCCAATTTGTTTAAATTATTTTTTTTGAAAATAGAATGCATTTGCTAAATTTCAGGTTCCGAATCAGACATAATCCTCAATGGGACATTTCATTGTCTTTAGGAAATATATTGATTTTATTTATTCCATGGTGTTTGTTAAACATTGAGTCTCAGAATGAAAATGAAATCAAAGAGACTAGTGCTCAAGTTTAACGTCGGAAACAAGAATCAACATTGTATTATTGGCCACCAGTTAGCTGGTGACTGAAACTGTGATTCTTGGATTAGAAAAACATTTGTCAGGATATTGTTTTACAGTTGTGATTTCAAGATTTTCAAAACATCAAATGTTGACATGATGTATTTTATATTGGTTAATGTAATTCACAATATATTTCAAAACATTAACATTTTAATGACTGCACCACAGTGCCCCTCCCTGCCTACCCACAAACAATTCACACATGCAACTATACAGTGACAATGGAAATACCAGAGCCAATGGGCCAGTCATAGGTAATACGGTTTTGAATAGCAAGTGAGATACAGTGGCCACATCCACCTCATGATAGATTTGCAATTGAAAAGTCAATATGATGAGACTGAAGTACCCTATAAACATGTACATAGCAGGGAACAATTAGGGTACTAAGGCTGAATGGGGGTAGTTAGGGTGACCAATACAGTAGAATTAGTCATCTACCTCTAATATGCCTCCCATCTCCAATGTCCTGTATTCTGATATATATCCACAGAACCCACGCCTTATTTCTTACTTATCAATGATTATGTTGAAACAGTATAGTGAGTTATTTTGTTCTTGTTCCTCATGTCACTGGGGTCAAGCTACTTTAGATACAAGCGGACTGAAGACAACTGAGATATATTCCAGAGTGTACCCAAAGTAGATGTATGTGATCTTAAGTCAGCCTGTATACAGACAGGAACTTGACCCCATTGAATTTACATTGTTCTTTGGCTAACTAGCCAGAGCTAGAATGAGCAACTAGGATGTGTGCTAAGAAAGGACTCTCTGGTGTTTATCCAGACCTCTCTTGGCAGAGCCTGAGGTGTGGCCAGACAATAACAACCCGTTCAACTCTAACCCACTCATCTGGGAAAAGTGCAGTACCAAGCAGGGCTATTTTGCCTAGAGGTAGCTGTTTACAACATTACAGATTAGACTTTTAAAAGTGAATCTGCTACAAGATTGTTATTAAAAACTGGTCAACGTTAGGTAAAATATTGAGCAGTTCCGTGCAATATGTCATTGTGGTGGTATCTGTCATTGTATATAAACGTACATATAATGAAGACAAATAAACAACAGATATTCAGACATGTTTAGACTAGTTTTCCTCGAAACATAGACAATAAGAGAGGCTCTACAATGCCATGAAAACAATCTAATAAATAATTGTACTTACAGATGTTGTGGTGTCCACAGTCTAATCGCCGTTTCAAGAAGCACGTTTTGTTCCAGATGTTTTTTTGGTCCAGTAGATAATGTGTTCTGCCACAGAGAAGCGTTCAAGTCAACCAGGAGTCTATCCAGTCTCTATGGTTGAATGAGTACTTCAGTCTGGAAAATAGCCCTGTTCTTATACAGGAGACAATAGTTGAGCATTTAGTTGATTGGAACTGATTGGCCAATCAGAAAAACAATAGACACCTCCTCCATCAAACTGATATTTCATCCTCTACTCATCTTGGAAGACAACACTTTGTACAATCAATAATGTATCTGTGCAGTTTTTGCACTTGCATATATATTTTTGTATTTGTACATGTTGTACTTTAATAAATTAATTTGTACTTTAACTCTCTCTCTCTTATAAAATACTGCGTTATCATTTAACCCAATTTGTTTAAATATTTTTTTTTGAAAATAGAATGAATTTGCTCAATTTCAGGTTCCGAATCAGACATAATCCTCAATGGGACATTTCATTGTCTTTAGGAAATATATTGATTTTATTTATTCCATGGTGTTTGTTAAACATTGAGTCTCAGAATGAAAATGAAATCAAAGAGACTAGTGCTCAAGTTTAATTGCTTCCAAAAGAGTAGACACATCATCATGAAGGTCTCCATCTCCATTGCGTCTCTTGATCTGTGTATGAAATCGACTTGTCTGTGTTATTGAACGACTTGTCGCGTACTAGATGACGCAAGTATACCCTTGTGTTCATTGGCTCATAGGCGACAGCAAAAACCACGGCAAGCTTACAAGCTCAAAACGCAAACCGTAAACAAAACCCAGAGCGCACCCAGACTGAAGTGTGTACACAAACCAGAGGGGGAGAGGGGGGGGGGGAGTTCGAATCAGATCTCGGAACGGGCAGAACGGAACGAAATAGAAACGAATAGCGTGAGTGAGAAAGGGCCCAGAGAGAGAGAGAGAGAGAGCAAGCTCTTGGAATGGGTGTCTGGGAGGAAGTGGGGGATCTTTCGATGTTGATTGAACAGCAAGCAACTAATGTCATGAGTGCCGGTGCGTGGGCCGGTGTGTGGGCTGGTGCGACTGAATGTCCCGGGCTGAATTTGTGTCCCAGTCCGCCACTGCCCAAAGTAGATGTATGTGATCTTAAGTCAGCCTGTATAGAGACAGGAACTTGACCCCATTGAATTTACATTGTTCTTTGGCTAACTAGCCAGAGCTAGAATGAGCAACTAGGATGTGTGCTAAGAAAGGACTCTCTGGTGTTTATCCAGACCTCTCTTGGCAGAGCCTAAGGTGTGGCCAGACAATAACAACCCGTTCAACTCCCATTCAATTCTAACCCACTCATCTGGGAAAAGTGCAATACCAAGCAGGGCTCTTTTGCCTAGAGGTAGCTGTTTACAACATTACAGATTAGACTTTTAAAAGTGAATCTGCTAGAAGATTGTTATTAAAAACTGGTCAACGTTAGGTAAAATATGGGCAGTTGCGTGCAATATGTCATTGTGGTGGTATCTGTCATTGTATATAAACTTACATATAATGAAGACAAATAAACAACAGATATTCAGACATGTTTAGACTAGTTTTCCTCGAAACATAGAAAATAAGAGAGGCTCTACAATGCCATGAAAATAATCTAATAAATAATTGTACTTACAGATGTTGTGGTGTCCACAGTCTAATCGCCGTTTCAAGAAGCACGTTTTGTTCCAGATGTTTTTTTTGTCCAGTAGATAATGTGTTCTGCCACAGAGAAGCGTTCAAGTCAACCAGGAGTCTATCCAGTCTCTATGGTTGAATGAGTACTTCAGTCTGGAAAACAGCCCTGTTCTTATACAGGAGACAATAGCTGAGCATTTAGCTGATTGGAACTGATTGGCCAATCAGAAAAAACAATAGACACCTCCTCCATCAAACTGATATTTCATCCTCTACTCATCTTGGAAGACAACACTTTGTACAATCAATAATGTATCTGTGCAGTTTTTGCACTTGCATATATATTTTTGTATTTGTACATGTTGTACTTTAATAAATTAATTTGTACTTTAACTCTCTCTCTCTTATAAAATACTGAGTTATCATTTAACCCAATTTGTTTAAATAATTTTTTTTGAAAATAGAATGCATTTGCTAAATTTCAGGTTCCGAATCAGACATAATCCTCAATGGGACATTTCATTGTCTTTAGGAAATATATTGATTTTATTTATTCCATGGTGTTTGTTAAACATTGAGTCTCAGAATGAAAATGAAATCAAAGAGACTAGTGCTCAAGTTTAACGTCGGAAACAAGAATCAACATTGTATTATTGGCCACCAGTTAGCTGGTGACTGAAACTGTGATTCTTGGATTAGAAAAACATTTGTCAGGATATTGTTTTACAGTTGTGATTTCAAGATTTTCAAAACATCAAATGTTGACATGATGTATTTTATATTGGTTAATGTAATTCACAATATATTTCAAAACATTAACATTTTAATGACTGCACCACAGTGCCCCTCCCTGCCTACCCACAAACAATTCACACATGCAACTATACAGTGACAATGGAAATACCAGAGCCAATGGGCCAGTCATAGGTAATACAGTTTTGAATAGCAAGTGAGATACAGTGGCCACATCCACCTCATGATAGATTTGCAATTGAAAAGTCAATATGATGAGACTGAAGTACCCTATAAACATGTACATAGCAGGGAACAATTAGGGTACTAAGGCTGAATGGGGGTAGTTAGGGTGACCAATACAGTAGAATTAGTCATCTACCTCTAATATGCCTCCCATCTCCAATGTCCTGTATTCTGATATATATCCACAGAACCCACGCCTTATTTCTTACTTATCAATGATTATGTTGAAACAGTATAGTGAGTTATTTTGTTCTTGTTCCTCATGTCACTGGGGTCAAGCTACTTTAGATACAAGCGGACAGAAGACAACTGAGATATATTCCAGAGTGTACCCAAAGTAGATGTATGTGATCTTAAGTCAGCCTGTATACAGACAGGAACTTGACCCCATTGAATTTACATTGTTCTTTGGCTAACTAGCCAGAGCTAGAATGAGCAACTAGGATGTGTGCTAAGAAAGGACTCTCTGGTGTTTATCCAGACCTCTCTTGGCAGAGCCTGAGGTGTGGCCAGACAATAACAACCCGTTCAACTCTAACCCACTCATCTGGGAAAAGTGCAGTACCAAGCAGGGCTATTTTGCCTAGAGGTAGCTGTTTACAACATTACAGATTAGACTTTTAAAAGTGAATCTGCTACAAGATTGTTATTAAAAACTGGTCAACGTTAGGTAAAATATTGAGCAGTTCCGTGCAATATGTCATTGTGGTGGTATCTGTCATTGTATATAAACGTACATATAATGAAGACAAATAAACAACAGATATTCAGACATGTTTAGACTAGTTTTCCTCGAAACATAGACAATAAGAGAGGCTCTACAATGCCATGAAAACAATCTAATAAATAATTGTACTTACAGATGTTGTGGTGTCCACAGTCTAATCGCCGTTTCAAGAAGCACGTTTTGTTCCAGATGTTTTTTTGGTCCAGTAGATAATGTGTTCTGCCACAGAGAAGCGTTCAAGTCAACCAGGAGTCTATCCAGTCTCTATGGTTGAATGAGTACTTCAGTCTGGAAAATAGCCCTGTTCTTATACAGGAGACAATAGTTGAGCATTTAGCTGATTGGAACTGATTGGCCAATCAGAAAAACAATAGACACCTCCTCCATCAAACTGATATTTCATCCTCTACTCATCTTGGAAGACAACACTTTGTACAATCAATAATGTATCTGTGCAGTTTTTGCACTTGCATATATATTTTTGTATTTGTACATGTTGTACTTTAATAAATTAATTTGTACTTTAACTCTCTCTCTCTTATAAAATACTGCGTTATCATTTAACCCAATTTGTTTAAATATTTTTTTTTGAAAATAGAATGAATTTGCTCAATTTCAGGTTCCGAATCAGACATAATCCTCAATGGGACATTTCATTGTCTTTAGGAAATATATTGATTTTATTTATTCCATGGTGTTTGTTAAACATTGAGTCTCAGAATGAAAATGAAATCAAAGAGACTAGTGCTCAAGTTTAATTGCTTCCAAAAGAGTAGACACATCATCATGAAGGTCTCCATCTCCATTGCGTCTCTTGATCTGTGTATGAAATCGACTTGTCTGTGTTATTGAACGACTTGTCGCGTACTAGATGACGCAAGTATACCCTTGTGTTCATTGGCTCATAGGCGACAGCAAAAACCACGGCAAGCTTACAAGCTCAAAACGCAAACCGTAAACAAAACCCAGAGCGCACCCAGACTGAAGTGTGTACACAAACCAGAGGGGGAGAGGGGGGGGGGGAGTTCGAATCAGATCTCGGAACGGGCAGAACGGAACGAAATAGAAACGAATAGCGTGAGTGAGAAAGGGCCCAGAGAGAGAGAGAGAGAGAGCAAGCTCTTGGAATGGGTGTCTGGGAGGAAGTGGGGGATCTTTCGATGTTGATTGAACGGCAAGCAACTAATGTCATGAGTGCCGGTGCGTGGGCCGGTGTGTGGGCTGGTGCGACTGAATGTCCCGGGCTGAATTTGTGTCCCAGTCCGCCACTGCCCAAAGTAGATGTATGTGATCTTAAGTCAGCCTGTATAGAGACAGGAACTTGACCCCATTGAATTTACATTGTTCTTTGGCTAACTAGCCAGAGCTAGAATGAGCAACTAGGATGTGTGCTAAGAAAGGACTCTCTGGTGTTTATCCAGACCTCTCTTGGCAGAGCCTAAGGTGTGGCCAGACAATAACAACCCGTTCAACTCCCATTCAATTCTAACCCACTCATCTGGGAAAAGTGCAGTACCAAGCAGGGCTCTTTTGCCTAGAGGTAGCTGTTTACAACATTACAGATTAGACTTTTAAAAGTGAATCTGCTAGAAGATTGTTATTAAAAACTGGTCAACGTTAGGTAAAATATGGGCAGTTGCGTGCAATATGTCATTGTGGTGGTATCTGTCATTGTATATAAACTTACATATAATGAAGACAAATAAACAACAGATATTCAGACATGTTTAGACTAGTTTTCCTCGAAACATAGAAAATAAGAGAGGCTCTACAATGCCATGAAAATAATCTAATAAATAATTGTACTTACAGATGTTGTGGTGTCCACAGTCTAATCGCCGTTTCAAGAAGCACGTTTTGTTCCAGATGTTTTTTTGGTCCAGTAGATAATGTGTTCTGCCACAGAGGTGTTCAAGTCAACCAGCAGTCTATCCAGTCTCTATGGTTGAATGAGTACTTCAGTCTGGAAAACAGCCCTGTTCTTATACAGGAGACAATAGTTGAGCATTTAGCTGCTTGGAACTGATTGGCCAATCAGAAGAACAATAGACACCTCCTCCATCAAACTGATATTTCATCCTCTAATCATCTTGGAAGACAACACTTTGTACAATCAATAATGTATCTGTGCAGTTTTTGCACTTGCATATATATTTTTGTATTTGTACATGTTGTACTTTAATCAATTAATTTGTACTTTAACTCTCTCTCTCTTATAAAATACTGAGTTATCATTTAACCCAATTTGTTTAAATTATTTTTTTTGAAAATAGAATGCATTTGCTAAATTTCAGGTTCCGAATCAGACATAATCCTCAATGGGACATTTCATTGTCTTTAGGAAATATATTGATTTTATTTATTCCATGGTGTTTGTTAAACATTGAGTCTCAGAATGAAAATGAAATCAAAGAGACTAGTGCTCAAGTTTAACGTCGGAAACAAGAATCAACATTGTATTATTGGCCACCAGTTAGCTGGTGACTGAAATTGTGATTCTTGGATTAGAAAAACATTTGTCAGGATATTGTTTTACAGTTGTGATTTCAAGATTTTCAAAACATCAAATGTTGACATGATGTATTTTATATTGGTTAATGTAATTCACAATATATTTCAAAACATTAACATTTTAATGACTGCACCACAGTGCCCCTCCCTGCCTACCCACAAACAATTCACACATGCAACTATACAGTGACAATGGAAATACCAGAGCCAATGGCCCAGTCATAGGTAATACGGTTTTGAATAGCAAGTGAGATACAGTGGCCACGTCCACCTCATGATAGATTTGCAATTGAAAAGTCAATATGATGAGACTGAAGTACCCTATAAACATGTACATAGCAGGGAACAATTAGGGTACTAAGGCTGAATGGGGGTAGTTAGGGTGACCAATACAGTAGAATTAGTCATCTACCTCTAATATGCCTCCCATCTCTAATGTCCTGTATTCTGATATATATATCCACAGAACCCACGCCTTATTTCTTACTTATCAATGATTATGTTGAAACAGTATAGTGAGTTATTTCGTTCTTGTTCCTCGTGTCAATGGGGTCAAGCTACTTTAGATACAAGCGGACTGAAGACAACTGAGATATATTCCAGAGTGTACCCAAAGTAGATGTATGTGATCTTAAGTCAGCCTGTATAGAGACAGGAACTTGACCCCATTGAATTTACATTGTTCTTTGGCTAACTAGCCAGAGCTAGAATGAGCAACTAGGATGTGTGCTAAGAAAGGACTCTCTGGTGTTTATCCAGACCTCTCTTGGCAGAGCCTATGGTGTGGCCAGACAATAACAACCCGTTCAACTCCCATTCAATTCTAACCCACTCATCTGGGAAAAGTGCAGTACCAAGCAGGGCTCTTTTGCCTAGAGGTAGCTGTTTACAACATTACAGATTAGACTTTTAAAAGTGAATCTGCTAGAAGATTGTTATTAAAAACTGGTCAACGTTAGGTAAAATATGGGCAGTTGCGTGCAATATGTCATTGTAGTGGTATCTGTCATTGTATATAAACTTACATATACTGAAGACAAATAAACAACAGATATTCAGACATGTTTAGACTAGTTTTCCTCGAAACATAGAAAATAAGAGAGGCTCTACAATGCCATGAAAATAATCTAATAAATAATTGTACTTACAGATGTTGTGGTGTCCACAGTCTAATCGCCGTTTCAAGAAGCACGTTTTGTTCCAGATGTTTTTTTTGTCCAGTAGATAATGTGTTCTGCCACAGAGAAGCGTTCAAGTCAACCAGGAGTCTATCCAGTCTCTATGGTTGAATGAGTACTTCAGTCTGGAAAACAGCCCTGTTCTTATACAGGAGACAATAGCTGAGCATTTAGCTGATTGGAACTGATTGGCCAATCAGAAAAAACAATAGACACCTCCTCCATCAAACTGATATTTCATCCTCTACTCATCTTGGAAGACAACACTTTGTACAATCAATAATGTATCTGTGCAGTTTTTGCACTTGCATATATATTTTTGTATTTGTACATGTTGTACTTTAATAAATTAATTTGTACTTTAACTCTCTCTCTCTTATAAAATACTGAGTTATCATTTAACCCAATTTGTTTAAATAATTTTTTTTGAAAATAGAATGCATTTGCTAAATTTCAGGTTCCGAATCAGACATAATCCTCAATGGGACATTTCATTGTCTTTAGGAAATATATTGATTTTATTTATTCCATGGTGTTTGTTAAACATTGAGTCTCAGAATGAAAATGAAATCAAAGAGACTAGTGCTCAAGTTTAACGTCGGAAACAAGAATCAACATTGTATTATTGGCCACCAGTTAGCTGGTGACTGAAACTGTGATTCTTGGATTAGAAAAACATTTGTCAGGTTATTGTTTTACAGTTGTGATTTCAAGATTTTCAAAACATCAAATGTTGACATGATGTATTTTATATTGGTTAATGTATTCACAATATATTTCAAAACATTAACATTTTAATGACTGCACCACAGTGCCCCTCCCTGCCTACCCACAAACAATTCACACATGCAACTATACAGTGACAATGGAAATACCAGAGCCAATGGCCCAGTCATAGGTAATACGGTTTTGAATAGCAAGTGAGATACAGTGGCCACATCCACCTCATGATAGATTTGCAATTGAAAAGTCAATATGATGAGACTGAAGTACCCTATAAACATGTACATAGCAGGGAACAATTAGGGTACTAAGGCTGAATGGGGGTAGTTAGGGTGACCAATACAGTAGAATTAGTCATCTACCTCTAATATGCCTCCCATCTCCAATGTCCTGTATTCTGATATATATCCACAGAACCCACGCCTTATTTCTTACTTATCAATGATTATGTTGAAACAGTATAGTGAGTTATTTTGTTCTTGTTCCTCATGTCACTGGGGTCAAGCTACTTTAGATACAAGCGGACTGAAGACAACTGAGATATATTCCAGAGTGTACCCAAAGTAGATGTATGTGATCTTAAGTCAGCCTGTATACAGACAGGAACTTGACCCCATTGAATTTACATTGTTCTTTGGCTAACTAGCCAGAGCTAGAATGAGCAACTAGGATGTGTGCTAAGAAAGGACTCTCTGGTGTTTATCCAGACCTCTCTTGGCAGAGCCTAAGGTGTGGCCAGACAATAACAACCCGTTCAACTCCCATTCAATTCTAACCCACTCATCTGGGAAAAGTGCAGTACCAAGCAGGGCTCTTTTGCCTAGAGGTAGCTGTTTACAACATTACAGATTAGACTTTTAAAAGTGAATCTGCTACAAGATTGTTATTAAAAACTGGTCAACATTAGGTAAAATATGGGCAGTTGCGTGCAATATGTCATTGTGGTGGTATCTGTCATTGTATATAAACGTACATATAATGAAGACAAATAAACAACAGATATTCAGACATGTTTAGACTAGTTTTCCTCGAAACATAGACAATAAGAGAGGCTCTACAATGCCATGAAAACAATCTAATAAATAATTGTACTTACAGATGTTGTGGTGTCCACAGTCTAATCGCCGTTTCAAGAAGCACGTTTTGTTCCAGATGTTTTTTTGGTCCAGTAGATAATGTGTTCTGCCACAGAGAAGCGTTCAAGTCAACCAGGAGTCTATCCAGTCTCTATGGTTGAATGAGTACTTCAGTCTGGAAAATAGCCCTGTTCTTATACAGGAGACAATAGTTGAGCATTTAGCTGATTGGAACTGATTGGCCAATCAGAAAAACAATAGACACCTCCTCCATCAAACTGATATTTCATCCTCTACTCATCTTGGAAGACAACACTTTGTACAATCAATAATGTATCTGTGCAGTTTTTGCACTTGCATATATATGTTTGTATTTGTACATGTTGTACTTTAATAAATTAATTTGTACTTTAACTCTCTCTCTCTTATAAAATACTGAGTTATCATTTAACCCAATTTGTTTAAATTATTTTTTTTGAAAATAGAATGCATTTGCTAAATTTCAGGTTCCGAATCAGACATAATCCTCAATGGGACATTTCATTGTCTTTAGGAAATATATTGATTTTATTTATTCCATGGTGTTTGTTAAACATTGAGTCTCAGAATGAAAATGAAATCAAAGAGACTAGTGCTCAAGTTTAACGTCGGAAACAAGAATCAACATTGTATTATTGGCCACCAGTTAGCTGGTGACTGAAACTGTGATTCTTGGATTAGAAAAACATTTGTCAGGATATTGTTTTACAGTTGTGATTTCAAGATTTTCAAAACATCAAATGTTGACATGATGTATTTTATATTGGTTAATGTAATTCACAATATATTTCAAAACATTAACATTTTAATGACTGCACCACAGTGCCCCTCCCTGCCTACCCACAAACAATTCACACATGCAACTATACAGTGACAATGGAAATACCAGAGCCAATGGGCCAGTCATAGGTAATACGGTTTTGAATAGCAAGTGAGATACAGTGGCCACATCCACCTCATGATAGATTTGCAATTGAAAAGTCAATATGATGAGACTGAAGTACCCTATAAACATGTACATAGCAGGGAACAATTAGGGTACTAAGGCTGAATGGGGGTAGTTAGGGTGACCAATACAGTAGAATTAGTCATCTACCTCTAATATGCCTCCCATCTCCAATGTCCTGTATTCTGATATATATCCACAGAACCCACGCCGTATTTCTTACTTATCAATGATTATGTTGAAACAGTATAGTGAGTTATTTTGTTCTTGTTCCTCATGTCACTGGGGTCAAGCTACTTTAGATACAAGCGGACTGAAGACAACTGAGATATATTCCAGAGTGTACCCAAAGTAGATGTATGTGATCTTAAGTCAGCCTGTATACAGACAGGAACTTGACCCCATTGAATTTACATTGTTCTTTGGCTAACTAGCCAGAGCTAGAATGAGCAACTAGGATGTGTGCTAAGAAAGGACTCTCTGGTGTTTATCCAGACCTCTCTTGGCAGAGCCTGAGGTGTGGCCAGACAATAACAACCCGTTCAACTCTAACCCACTCATCTGGGAAAAGTGCAGTACCAAGCAGGGCTATTTTGCCTAGAGGTAGCTGTTTACAACATTACAGATTAGACTTTTAAAAGTGAATCTGCTACAAGATTGTTATTAAAAACTGGTCAACGTTAGGTAAAATATTGAGCAGTTCCGTGCAATATGTCATTGTGGTGGTATCTGTCATTGTATATAAACGTACATATAATGAAGACAAATAAACAACAGATATTCAGACATGTTTAGACTAGTTTTCCTCGAAACATAGACAATAAGAGAGGCTCTACAATGCCATGAAAACAATCTAATAAATAATTGTACTTACAGATGTTGTGGTGTCCACAGTCTAATCGCCGTTTCAAGAAGCACGTTTTGTTCCAGATGTTTTTTTGGTCCAGTAGATAATGTGTTCTGCCACAGAGAAGCGTTCAAGTCAACCAGGAGTCTATCCAGTCTCTATGGTTGAATGAGTACTTCAGTCTGGAAAATAGCCCTGTTCTTATACAGGAGACAATAGTTGAGCATTTAGCTGATTGGAACTGATTGGCCAATCAGAAAAACAATAGACACCTCCTCCATCAAACTGATATTTCATCCTCTACTCATCTTGGAAGACAACACTTTGTACAATCAATAATGTATCTGTGCAGTTTTTGCACTTGCATATATATTTTTGTATTTGTACATGTTGTACTTTAATAAATTAATTTGTACTTTAACTCTCTCTCTCTTATAAAATACTGCGTTATCATTTAACCCAATTTGTTTAAATATTTTTTTTTGAAAATAGAATGAATTTGCTCAATTTCAGGTTCCGAATCAGACATAATCCTCAATGGGACATTTCATTGTCTTTAGGAAATATATTGATTTTATTTATTCCATGGTGTTTGTTAAACATTGAGTCTCAGAATGAAAATGAAATCAAAGAGACTAGTGCTCAAGTTTAACGTCGGAAACAAGAATCAACATTGTATTATTGGCCACCAGTTAGCTGGTGACTGAAACTGTGATTCTTGGATTAGAAAAACATTTGTCAGGTTATTGTTTTACAGTTGTGATTTCAAGATTTTCAAAACATCAAATGTTGACATGATGTATTTTATATTGGTTAATGTATTCACAATATATTTCAAAACATTAACATTTTAATGACTGCACCACAGTGCCCCTCCCTGCCTACCCACAAACAATTCACACATGCAACTATACAGTGACAATGGAAATACCAGAGCCAATGGCCCAGTCATAGGTAATACGGTTTTGAATAGCAAGTGAGATACAGTGGCCACATCCACCTCATGATAGATTTGCAATTGAAAAGTCAATATGATGAGACTGAAGTACCCTATAAACATGTACATAGCAGGGAACAATTATGGTACTAAGGCTGAATGGGGGTAGTTAGTGTGGCCAATACAGTAGCATTATTAATGCTGAATACCTCTAATAGGCCTCCCATCTCCAATGTCCTATATTCTGCTATATATCCACAGAAACTACGCCTTATTTCTTACTTATCAATGATTATGTTGAATCAGTATAGTGAGTTATTTCGTTCTTGTTCCTCATGTCAATGGGGTCAAGCTACTTTAGATGCAAGCTGACTGAAGACAACTGAGATATATTCCAGAGTGTACCCAAAGTACATTTCTGTGATCTTAAGTCAGCCTGTACAGACAGGAACTTGACCCCATTGAATTGACATTGTTTTTTGGCTAACTAGCCAGAGCTAGTAGTGGTAGTGAAAGCAGGGCACCGGACAGTGGGGGGTAGATGGGAAAATTCTACCCGCCAAGCATATTTCTTACAGGCCAAAAAAAACACATTTTTGTGTCACACATAGGCTATATAAATTGTTTTCAGTACATTTCAAGTAGATAAGCTATTACGTTGAAGAATACACACTTAAAGAGGCCAGAGTTAAATTTGTACTCTCTCTCTCTCTCTGAAGACTAAACTTCACAACACACAATCTAAAACCCCTCCCTACCTCCCTCTCCAAAACCGTTCCTACAACAATTTTTTTATGTTGCATGATCATGTACATATATTTTGTATTTTTTTAACATTTAAATATCAACATTATCTGGCAATCCTCAGTAAATACTATCAAACTCATGTCATCTGGTCTTTTCCGCGCGCGCACACACACACACATAGAAAGGGCTCCTTAATTGAACAAGTAGAGAGAGGGATGGAGAGAGAACCGCGCTCAGCTGTTTTCTGTCTGAACAGGATTGGCTAGTTTAGCTTAGCTAGCAGCTAACGTTATTTTCCCCAGACGAAAATGAATGACTAGGATGCCAAGCTTGTTAGAAGCATTGGAATTTACACTGCACATAGAAACAGCATGGGAAAAAAAGCTGGGACTGATTTAGTTCGCAAAATGCGACCAAAGCACTCTGGAACTATGCTTTATGTCTTCACACACGGACGTTTGTCACGTTTCACAAGCTGTTGTTGTTGGGCGTATACGTAGCTACCTTGAGCTACTTCTGATTGGTGAGCAATGAGAGCACAGCACTTCTGATTGGTAAGCATGACTGGCACACAAGAAAAAAACTTGAATCAAACTCGCTGTATAACGTATCCCAAATCGCAGGCTTTGCGATTTGCTAAAAGGCGACTGTCGTAAGACCAAAACACACCACAGTTTTAATTATTTTACATGACTATTTTCATTTTGTTACCCGCCATGTGGCGGACAGACCTCTCAGTGTCACTCGCCAAACCGAAAATCTGCCCGCCAATGGCGGGTGGCGGGCTCCAATTTCATGCCCTGAGGGACCGGTTAACCTTCTGTAGTGTGGTAATGAAAGGTTAACCTTCTGTAGTGTGGTAGTGAAAGGTTAACTGTCTGTAGTGTGGTAGTGAAAGGTTAACCTTCTGTAGTGTGGTAGCGAAAGGTTAACCTTCTGTAGTCTGGTAGTGAAAGGTTAACCTTCTGTAGTGTGGTAGTGAAAGGTTAACCTTCTGTAGTGTGGTAGTGAAAGGTTAACCAGCATAACTGGACCACATACCACTTTAACATAACCTGTAGGTCAATGGATCAAGGCTTGAATGCTCCCAAGCACTGGAATACACAAACACGTCTCAACACCTCAAAATAGTCAAGATATTAATCAAGTTTCAAGATTTTATTATCATTTAAAATAAAGTACAGAATAGAGCTGTATTAATAATAGCTCAGATTATTCATACCTGTCGCTTTGGATAATTCCGTGATACACAAGATTTATTCACATACACACCAGGGCATACAGTGAAATGTGGGTGGCCATTAATTGTGCAGTAATACTAATAAACAAATAAAATAGACATAATAAACAGGTAAAAAATAGGCATGATAAAATAGACATGCTAAAGTCCTGAGAGTCCTATGTACACTACTATACAATACAGTTTTTACTAGAACCACATTGTGGAGAGTTCAGTGTTCAATGTTCTGATGGCCTGGGGGATTGTACCTAAATTGCACCTCGTCCCATTTCTGCCTTGCACTATATAGTATTGTATATTAGTACACTGCACAGTATTGTATATTGTATGGTAACTACGTCTATTCTGCATCGAACATTGTACATATGTCTAAACTGAACACTGTGACCTCATTTTTTTTACTTCTAATTTTACAATGTTATTTTATTTCATACTTATCTTGTCTTGCACAGTCTCTGGAGCGTAACAGTAAGAAGCATTTTGTATAAAAGTATTCTGTACTTCTGTATGACAAATATTAAAGAAACTTGAAACTTGAAACTTGAAGAATAAGTTGAGCCTTAGTCTCTCCAGAGTGATCACTGTGGTCTTTTTGAACCGCTGCTTGATACTTTGGCTGGTGCTGGGCATGTTATGTCTTGAGCTCCATCATCACAGAACTCTCTGATCTTGTGGAAGAGATAGTCTTGTCTTGCAGAGTCCAGTCCCGGTGGTGGCATAACAGGAAGTCCATCTATAGGCGGCAGGACATGGACGTCACGGAGCAGCTGGAATCTGGTTTCCGCGCCATCAATAGACATCTTTGCCACAACCACACCAGGTTAATGCAGCTATCTCGTATCGCCTTTTATAGATTTCATCACGGTCCAATTTTGTGATACACGAGCGTCGAACAAACATGTCATTTTCTTCATCACTCTGGCGCATTTACAAGTGAATCGCAGGAGTCTTTCCATCTCGTGTTTCGATCTCCGTTTCAAGAAGCACGTTTTGTTCCAGATGTTTTTTTGGTCCAGTAGATAATGTGTTCTGCCACAGAGAAGTGTTCAAGTCAACCAGCAGTCTATCCAGTCTCTATGGTTGAATGAGTACTTCAGTCTGGAAAACAGGAGAGACAATAGTTGAGCATTTAGCTGCTTGGTACTGATTGGCCAATCAGAAGAACAATCAATTAATTTGTACTTTATCTCTCTCTCTTATAAAATACTGAGTTATCATTTAATTTTTTTATATTGAAAATAGAATGAATTTGTCAAATTTCAGGTTCTGAATCAGACATAATCCTCAATGGGACTTTTCATTATGTGTTTTTAGGAAATATTGATTTTATTTATTCCATGGTGTTTGTTAAACATTGAGTCTCAGAATAGAAAATAAAATCAAAGAGACTAGTACTCAAGTTTAAGGTGGGAAACAAGATTCAACATTGTATTATTGACCATAAATTAGCTGGTGACTGAAACTGTGATTCTTGGATTAGAAAAACATTTGTCAGGTCAGGATATTGTTTTACAGTTGTGATTTCAAGATTTTCAAAACATCAAATGTTGACATGATGTATTTTATATTGGTTAATGTAATTCACAATATATTTCAAAACATTGACATTTTTAATGACTCTGCAGCCCAGTGCCCCTTCCTGCCTACCCACAAACAATTTACACATGAAACTATACAGTGACAATGGAAATACCAGAGCCAATGACCCAGTCATAGGTAATACGATTTTGAATAGCAAGTGAGATACAGTGGCCACATCCACCTCATGATAGATTTGCAATTGAAAAGTCAATATGTTGAGACTGAAGTACCCTATAAACATGTATATAGCAGGGAACAATTATGGTACTATGGCTGAATGGGGGTAGTTAGTGTGCCCAATCAGTAGCATTATTAATGCTGAACACCGCTAATAGGCCTTCCATCTCCAATGTCCTATATTCTGCTATATATCAAGAGAACCCACGCCTTATTTCTTATTTATCAATGATTATGTTGAATCAGTATAGTGAGTTATTTCGTTCTTGTTCCTCATGTCAATGGGGTCAAGCTACTTTAGATACAAGCTGACTGAAGACAACTGAGATATATTCCAGAGTGTACCCAAAGTACATTTCTGTGATCTTAAGTCAGCCTGTACAGACAGGAACTTGACCCCATTGAATTTACATAGTTTTCTGGCTAACTAGCCAGAGCTAGAATGAGCAACTAGGATTTGTGCTAAGAAAGGACTCTACTCTGGTGTTTCTCCAGACCTCTCTTGGCAGAGCCTGAGGTGTGGCCAGACAATAACAACCCCTTCAACTCTCATTCAATTCTAACCCACTCATCTGGGAAATGTGCAGTACCAAGCAGGGCTCTTTTGCCTAGATAGCTGTTTACAACATTACAGATTATACTTTTAAAAGTGAATCTGCTACAAGATTGTTATTAAAAACTGGTCAATGTTAGGTAAAATACTGGGCAGTTGCATGCAATGTCATTGTGGTGGTATATGTCATTGTATATAAACGTACATATAATGAAGACAAATAAACAACATTCAGACATGTTTATAGTTTTACTCGAAACAGACAATAAGAGAGGCTCTACAATGCCATGAAAACAATCTAATAAATAATTGTACTTACAGATGTTGTGGTGTCCACAGTCTGATCTCTGTTTCAAGAAGCACGTTTTGTTCCAGATGTTTTTTTTAGTCCAGTAGATCATGTGTTCTGCCACAGAGAAGCCTTCAAGTCAACCAGCAGTCAATCCAGTCTCTATGGTTGAATGAGTACTTCCCAGTCTGGAAAACAGCCCTGTTCTTATACAGGAGAGACAATAGTTGAGCATTTAGCTGCTTGGAACTGATTGGCCAATCAGAAGAACAATAGACACCTCCTGCATCAAACTGATATTTCCTCCTCTAATCATCTTGGAAGACAACACTTTGTACAATCAATAATGTATCTGGGCAGTTTTTGCACTTGCATATATATTTGTGTATTTGTACATATTGTACTTTAATCAATTAATTTGGACTTTAACTCTCTCTCTTATAAAATACTGAGTTATCATTTAACCCAATTTGTTTAAAAAGAATATTGAAAATAGAATGAATTTGCCAAATGTCAGGTTCCGAATCAGACATAATCATCAATGGGACTTTTCATTCTGTCTTTAGGAAATATATTGATTTGATTTATTCCATGGTGTTTGTTAAACATTGAGTCTCAGAATAAAAATGAAATCAAAGAGCCTAGTGCTCAAGTTTAACGTGGGAAACAAGATTCAACATTGTATTATTGACCATAAATTAGCTGGTGACTGAAACTGTGATTCTTGGATTAGAAAAACATTTGTCAGGTCAGGATATTGTTTTACAGTTGTGATTTCAAGATTTTCAAAACATCAAATGTTGACATGATGTATTTTATATTGGTTAATGTGATTCATAATTTATTTCAAAACATTGACATTTTTAATGACTCTGCACCCCAGTGCCCCTCCCTGCCTACCCACAAACAATTTACACATGCAACTATACAGTGACAATGGAAATACAAGAGCCAATGGCCCAGTCATAGGTAATAAGCATTTGAATAGCAAGTGTGATACAGTGGCCACATCCACCTCATGATAGATTTGCAATTGAAAAGTCAATATGTTGAGACTGAAGTACCCTATAAACATGTATATAGCAGGGAACAATTATGGTACTAAGGCTGAATGGGGGTAGTTAGTGTGGCCAATACAGTAGCATTATTAATGCTGAATACCTCTAATAGGACTCCCATCTCCAATGTCCTCCTATATTCTGCTATATATCCACAGAAACTACGCCTTATTTATCAATGATTATGTTGAATCAGTATAGTGAGTTATTTCGTTCTTGTTCCTCATGTCAATGGGGTCAAGCTACTTGTGAAGTGCCACAGAACAAGTGACACTTTTTGACAATGACATCCTGAGTCGTTCCAATATAGCCGTATATACCTATTTTTCACATGTAATCATATGCTTCATTATTCAATTATTCAATTGATGATGGACAATGATCTCACAGGATGGCAGAGTGGGTGTGAAGTGCCACAGAACAAGTGACACTTTTGGACAATGACATCCTGAGTCGTTCCTATATGACCAGTATAAATCTTTAAACTAAACTCTGGAAAGATAGCTCTATGATGGCTCTACTTATAAAAAATGGAACTGAGCCTTTAAATGTCTCCATAGAACAGAGTGTAGTGTTATATACAGTACACACTCTGTAGTGTTATATACAGTATACACTCTGTAGTGTTATATACAGTACACACTCTGTAGTGTTATATACAGTACACACTCTGTAGTGTTATATACAGTACACACTCTGTAGTGTTATATACAGTACACACTATGTAGTGTTATATACAGTACACACTCTGTAGTGTTATTGTGAAGTGTCACAAAACAAGCGACACTTTTGGACAATGACATCCTGAGTCGTTCCTGTGTGACCAGTATAAATCTTTAAACTGAACTCTGGAAAAATAGCTCTATGATGGCTCTACTTATAAAAAAATTGAACTGAACCTTTAATATCTCCATAAAGAGAGGTCTGTTCTCCACAGTTCTTCACAGGCAAAAGGGAGGAAACCTGCGGAATGTGGGCCCCAGCGAAGGAGATAGAGAGCTGTAAGATGTTAACCCTTTCAGACGGGAAGGGTTGCTGGTTGAAGTCTTGAATCAGAAGAGGAAGGAGAGGAGAGCAGACTATAATGACTATAATGTAATGTAAACTAATGTAATATAGTACACCGAGTACTGTATTGTACTTGTAACCTATTGTACCTGTATATATCTGTATATGTATGTGTTGGGCTATGTAAGATATATTACGGCAGTCTGCCTCGTCCTCGTCTCAGAACGAAAGAGGCCCCATGCAGTAGGGAAGTGACCGGCTGGAATGCAAGGCCAAGAAGAGGGAGCTCTAGTCAGAGGGGCATTGTATTCTTATGAATTACTTGATTTGATATGTAACTGCAAAGTAACAAATAACTGAAGGAGGGATATGACACGTACTGTACAGTGATTGGAGCTATGTACTGATGATGGCGTGACGTGACGGACCTTATAAAAAGGGCCAACTGGCGAGAGCACAGAGGATTTTTACACTGAGCTGGAGAGAGAAGAAGAATGGTGCTTAGAGACTTTTTTGAGAGATGAGAAGAATGCTGCCAGACACGGGGCACAAGCCGTGCAGAGATGAGATGTTTTGTTCTGTGCATATTTTAAACTGAATTGGGTGCTTTCCACTTCAGTATCTTTTTGTAACTAGCTTTTTCTAATTAAAATTACCTCTTTATAAATATGATTTGTATCCTTTCTTCTGACCAGACGACCGGGTAAGCATGAAATGTGTTTTGGCCTTGTAACTTCACCCCATGCATTTTTGATTAATGATGTAAAATAGAATAATAGGCTTTATCCCTACGGAGTAAAAGGAGACTTATGATTATGCATTAAGGACTAAAGGTGGATTCTGATAAACCTGGTTTTATCAAGTAATGCCATATAGTGATAATATGTGTAAGTGGCTTTATCCCTAGCTATAATGGGGATATAACTATAACTATAGGCTTTATCCCTACGGAGTAAAAGGAGACTTATGATTATGCATTAATGACTAAAGGTGCATTCTGTATAATGGGATTATCAAGTAAAGCCATATAGTGATACTACGTGTACATAGGATAGGGAAAATGGACCTCATCTAAGTAAAGAGAGTCCTTCCCAGTGCAAATAGAATAAAAAATATACCCCGCAACTCCATTTAATCAACTGTATTACTGGAGGGGACGGGGGGTTCCTGTGTGTGAGCCGAGGTCTGCTGAGTTTAAGCCCTGAACGTTATAGACAAATTGAGTCCTAGAGGTCTCACGCTTCGCGGGACGCTGCTTGAAGCTGGGATTCGGACTAAAGAGTTATGGGATAATCAATCTGACCTCGGTTTACGACCGGTGCTCAACATGGCGTCCCTGGCGATGTGCATTTATACTAACCAAAATAGGTGCTAAACGGCCGAAGAAGACAGGACTACTGTCAAAAGCCTCTGGAGTAAAATTAAATCACAGATTTGGCTAAAATTAAAGTAGAAAGCTCTACTGGCGACTCGAGTGGAAGGCTCTACTCGGGGATATCACAAATGAATAGAAAGCTCTATCTTGGTGATTAAAGCAACGTTTACTCACAACTAAAGGGTAACATAATGTTTATAGAGCTCTGGGGGGAGTTACAAGTGCAGCATAATTTCGTGCTTTGCCCACAGGAAGCGAACTGGCCCTACCCAAGGCGAGGGCTACCTAGCCCAAAGACACTGTTTGTAAGGAGCGGGAGCTGGATGTGAAGCGAAGTCAAAACGACCGTTCACAGAAAGGCGAGGGCTCCCTAGCCCAGAGACACTGTTTGTAAGGAGGGGGAGCTGGATGTGAAGCGAAGTCAAAACGACCGTTCACAGAAAGGCGAGGGCTCCCTAGCCCAAAGACACTGTTTGTAAGGAGGGGGAGCTGGATGTGAAGCGAAGTCAAAACGACCGTTCACAGAAAGGCGAGGGCTCCCTAGCCCAAAGACACTGTTTGTAAGGAGGGGGAGCTGGATGTGAAGCGAAGTCAAAACGACCGTTCACAGAAAGGCGAGGGCTCCCTAGCCCAAAGACACTGTTTGTAAGGAGGGGGAGCTGGATGTGAAGCGAAGTCAAAACGACCGTTCACAGAAAGGCGAGGGCTCCCTAGCCCAAAGACACTGTTTGTAAGGAGCGGGAGCTGGATGTGAAGCGAAGTCAAAACGACTGTTCACAGAAAGGCGAGGGCTCCCTAGCCCAGAGACACTGTTTGTAAGGAGGGGGAGCTGGATGTGAAGCGAAGTCAAAACGACCGTTCACAGAAAGGCGAGGGCTCCCTAGCCCAAAGACACTGTTTGTAAGGAGGGGGAGCTGGATGTGAAGCGAAGTCAAAACGACCGTTCACAGAAAGGCGAGGGCTCCCTAGCCCAAAGACACTGTTTGTAAGGAGCGGGAGCTGGATGTGAAGCGAAGTCAAAACGACCGTTCACAGAAAGGCGAGGGCTCCCTAGCCCAGAGACACTGTTTGTAAGGAGGGGGAGCTGGATGTGAAGCGAAGTCAAAACGACCGTTCACAGAAAGGCGAGGGCTCCCTAGCCCAAAGACACTGTTTGTAAGGAGGGGGAGCTGGATGTGAAGCGAAGTCAAAACGACCGTTCACAGAAAGGCGAGGGCTCCCTAGCCCAAAGACACTGTTTGTAAGGAGCAGGAGCTGGATGTGAAGCGAAGTCAAAACGACCGTTCACAGAAAGGCGAGGGCTCCCTAGCCCAGAGACACTGTTTGTAAGGAGGGGAGACGATGTGAAGCGAAGTCAAAACGACCGTTCACAGAAAAGCGAGGGCTCCCTAGCCCAGAGACACTGTTTGTAAGGAGGAGAGACTGGATGTGAAGCGCAGTCAAAAAGACCGTTCACAGAACTGGAAGCTAACTAGCACTACATCGGCTAACAAGCCAGTGCTAACACCCATGAGCTGGCCCTAGCCAGACGGAAGACCCATGAGCTGGCCAGACGGAAGCTAACTAGCACGACATCGGCTAACAAGCCAGTGCTAACACCCATGAGCTGGCCGTAGCCAGACGAGAGCCAACTAGCTCACCACAGGCTAACAAAGCCAGGAGCTAACAGCAGGCGAAGTAGCCGGAGCTAGCGACCAATGCTAGCTCAGGAGGAGCTGGCACAACCAAAGCTAGCACAAGAGAAGCTAGTTCGCATCTTGAGACATCTCAAAAGACTGGAGATTCCCGAAAGGGCCTCAATGGCGCAACGGATGGAAAGAGGAGTAAGCACCCCCGGTCAAGATCCAGGGGATAACATGGTGGAAAGACTGATCCCACAGGTGCGAGACGGGAGCATGTCTCTCAGTGTTGCAGCCGAATCAGTCATGAATGGAACACCCATGCAGGGATCATGCTTTCTGCTTGAAAAGCTATTCGGAGGAGTCCCAGGGGGTAACCTACTGGCAGCCCGATGCGCAGCATGGTCACAAGACCAGCTACGTATCGAGTGTAGGCTGTATGACCAAGTCATAATGCTATCTGACAAAAGGGGGGCCTCCCAGGAGCCTCCCCCGAAAACAACCAAGGAGAGAACAAGGAAGAAGAATTACATATACCTACCTCCAGACGAGTGGGCCGCATTAACCCCAGAACAGCAAGCAGAAAGGAAGGCAACAAGGGAGGAATTCAAATCCCGGAAGAAGAATTACATATACCTACCTCCAGACGAGTGGGCCGCATTAACCCCAGAACAGCAAGCAGAAAGGAAGGCAACAAGGGAGGAATTCAAATCCCGGAAGAAGGATTACCTATACCTACCTCCAGACGAGTAGGCCGCACTAACCCCCGAGCAGCAAGCAGAGATAGGGGCAACAAAGGGAGAAATTACCTTCGGGGGCCCTGACACATGACACTCAAGCTAGTGCAACCTGCACTTGACGGGAGAAACATGGGGGAGAAACTAACCCCAGAACAGCAAGCAGAGATGAGGGCAACAAAGGGAGAAATTACCTTCAGGGGCCCTGACACGTGACACTCAAGCAAGTGCAAACTGCACTTGACATACCGCTCATCTGTCAAGAGGAAGAATATGTAGTGTTATTGTCATTTAGGAAGGAACATGACATAGAATACTACATGCATTTTGTATATATTTTAAGTATAATATGTAAAGATGTCCGTCCTTGCTCTAAACCCAGAGTAAAGTAAAGTGAATTTGTAATCTATTTCATTCAGAAGGGATTTCCTGACAGCAACCATTTGGTAGGTTAGCACCCTACCAACCATATCAGCTGCATGAGATGTACACTCACCAGCGCCTATGGGTAACAAATTGAGACTCTGCAAACTCTCATCGAGCTTAGCACCTTGACGCGGGGGGACAGAGCGAGCATCAGGGTCTCTGTATCCGACGGGCCTATCAGATTTGTGGAGACTTGGAAGCCTCAGCATACAGGACGCTGTGGTGCTTAGGCGGCCAAGTCACTGGTTTATAGGTCTGTCAAAACGGATTGGAGGTTCCGGGGCTTAGAACATGAGTTCAAGTGAGTTGGGCTGTATACTAATTAAATAGGTATCAACAGCCGAAAGAATATTAACTGAAATAACTGCTGTCAGGTGTCTCTGGAGTAGAATTAGTTACAGATTTGAGTCAACCTTACTCAAGATTGGTCTTATCGGCAGAACCTCTCCAACCAAGACTCTTCCTAATGTTCGAGATCTGGAACACTGGTGACGTAGATGGTCTGCAGAGCGCAGCAGACAGCCAAAAGTATATTGGTAAAAAATCTATCAGGAACAAGAGAGGGTTGATAAGTAACGACTTGAAGTAGCGGTTACTCATGACTAAAAAGTTACGTAATGTTTTCTTACAGTCAAAAACGTAGAAGGTTCTACTTAAAGAAAGAATCACAATTAAAGTATATTTTTGTGAAATACGGTAAAAAGGTTTACTCATGACTTGAAGTAACTAAATGCTTACTTAAAGTCAGAACTTAAGTAGAAAAAACTCTACTTTGTGAATAGCAGGCTGAAATAGCCATTGCAAATAGCAGGCTGAAATAGCCATTGCGAATAGCAGGCTGAAATAGCCATTGCGAATAGCAGGCTGAAATAGCCATTGCGAATAGCAGGCTGAAATAGCCATTGCGAATAGCAGGCTGAAATAGCCATTGCGAATAGCAGGCTGAAATAGCCATTGCGAGCAGGCTGAAATAGCCATTGCGAATAGGAGCGAATAGCAGGCTAACTAGCCATTGCTAACAGGACGAGGCTACTCACATGATCAGACAGGTATATGATAACCTTGGACATGCCGGAAGTAGGAGGATGTTGGTATACCTGAGAACTAACAACATTCTCATACATAAAGCCAAACAAAGAGCGATAACAGTCCGAAAGGCCTGTGAACAATGTGGGCTGGTAAAGGTGCGCTGGTAAAGGGACAAAACCTGAACCAGTGCCGCATTCTTAGACAGGGGGGGCTGTCCCCCGAAGTCAGTGGACGACGCAGCGAATGGCAAGAAGGAATATACTGACTCAGGTCAGAAATCGGAAATGGAGGAAGACCGGGATAGGTCAAGCTACAGAGCATCCTCAGGGTCCTCATCTAGACCTCCCAGACCTCCCAGACCTCCCAGACCTCCCAGACCTCCCAGACCTCCTAGACCTCCCAGACCGGACAGAGAGACATCGGCCTGGACCCAGGTTACAGGGCGACGAGAGCCCTGAATGGACCTGAAAGAGAGAAAAGAAATGAGTCCTCTGTGGACTGTATCTGTGATGTCCTGCGAGGCCTACGGACAGGGTCACACGATAGGTCAAGCTCCAGAGCATCCTCAAGGTCCTCATCTAGACCTCCTAGACCTCCCAGACCGGACAGAGAGAAGAAATGAGTCCTCTGTGGACTGTATCTGTGATGTCCTGCGAGACCTACGGACAGGGTCACACGACCAGGCCAACCACACTTCAATAGAGGACTGCCGCTACAATTCTCGGGAACCCGTGGGGGTCGCCCGAGAAGTGACAAATCAACCTACCTCAAACTATGGGAAAGATCCAAGAGGTCAGAGGGGGTGACCCCAAGATGACCAAGATGACCAAGGTGACCCCAAGATGACCAAGATGACCAAGATGACCAAGATGACGAAGACGACAACAACCTGGGTGCATCGGCCGGGAACAACAGATGCAAGTCTTCCCGCCGGATACCAAGCAACAACGTGACCCCTATCCTGTCGAGCCGTCCAGCCAGGGAACAACAGATGCAAGTCTTCCCGCCGGCTACCAGGGTAACAAGGTACCGAGATGGCAGAGGGGGTGTGGAGAGTCACAGCCACGTGACCCCACAATCGCCATCTCGTCCCCCAGTACAGACGCCATTAAGACAATGGAAAATGACCGCCCAGGATGACAGAGTGGGTGTGAAGTGCCACAGAACAAGTGACACTTTTTGACAATGACATCCTGAGTCGTTCCAATATAGCCGTATATACCTATTTTTCACATGTAATCATATGCTTCATTATTCAATTATTCAATTGATGATGGACAATGATCTCACAGGATGGCAGAGTGGGTGTGAAGTGCCACAGAACAAGTGACACTTTTGGACAATGACATCCTGAGTCGTTCCTATATGACCAGTATAAATCTTTAAACTAAACTCTGGAAAGATAGCTCTATGATGGCTCTACTTATAAAAAATGGAACTGAGCCTTTAAATGTCTCCATAGAACAGAGTGTAGTGTTATATACAGTACACACTCTGTAGTGTTATATACAGTATACACTCTGTAGTGTTATATACAGTATACACTCTGTAGTTATACAGTACACACTCTGTAGTGTTATATACAGTATACACTCTGTAGTGTTATATACAGTACACACTCTGTAGTGTTATATACAGTATACAGTATACACTCTGTAGTGTTATATACAGTACACACTCTGTAGTGTTATATACAGTACACACTCTGTAGTGTTATATACAGTACACACTCTGTAGTGTTATATACAGTACACACTATGTAGTGTTATATACAGTACACACTCTGTAGTGTTATTGTGAAGTGTCACAAAACAAGCGACACTTTTGGACAATGACATCCTGAGTCGTTCCTGTGTGACCAGTATAAATCTTTAAACTGAACTCTGGAAAAATAGCTCTATGATGGCTCTACTTATAAAAAAATGGAACTGAACCTTTAATATCTCCATAAAGAGAGGTCTGTTCTCCACAGTTCTTCACAGGCAAAAGGGAGGAAACCTGCGGAATGTGGGCCCCAGCGAAGGAGATAGAGAGCTGTAAGATGTTAACCCTTTCAGACGGGAAGGGTTGCTGGTTGAAGTCTTGAATCAGAAGAGGAAGGAGAGGAGAGCAGACTATAATGACTATAATGTAATGTAAACTAATGTAATATAGTACACCGAGTACTGTATTGTACCTGTAACCTATTGTACCTGTATATATCTGTATATGTATGTGTTGGGCTATGTAAGATATATTACGGCAGTCTGCCTCGTCCTCGTCTCAGAACGAAAGAGGCCCCATGCAGTAGGGAAGTGACCGGCTGGAATGCAAGGCCAAGAAGAGGGAGCTCTAGTCAGAGGGGCATTGTATTCTTATGAATTACTTGATTTGATATGTAACTGCAAAGTAACAAATAACTGAAGGAGGGATATGACACGTACTGTACAGTGATTGGAGCTATGTACTGATGATGGCGTGACGTGACGGACCTTATAAAAAGGGCCAACTGGCGAGAGCACAGAGGATTTTTACACTGAGCTGGAGAGAGAAGAAGAATGGTGCTTAGAGACTTTTTTGAGAGATGAGAAGAATGCTGCCAGACACGGGGCACAAGCCGTGCAGAGATGAGATGTTTTGTTCTGTGCATATTTTAAACTGAATTGGGTGCTTTCCACTTCAGTATCTTTTTGTAACTAGCTTTTTCTAATTAAAATTACCTCTTTATAAATATGATTTGTATCCTTTCTTCTGACCAGACGACCGGGTAAGCATGAAATGTGTTTTGGCCTTGTAACTTCACCCCATGCATTTTTGATTAATGATGTCAAATAGAATAATAGGCTTTATCCCTACGGAGTAAAAGGAGACTTATGATTATGCATTAAGGACTAAAGGTGGATTCTGATAAACCTGGTTTTATCAAGTAATGCCATATAGTGATAATATGTGTAAGTGGCTTTATCCCTAGCTATAATGGGGATATAACTATAACTATAGGCTTTATCCCTACGGAGTAAAAGGAGACTTATGATTATGCATTAAGGACTAAAGGTGCATTCTGTATAATGGGATTATCAAGTAAAGCCATATAGTGATACTACGTGTACATAGGATAGGGAAAATGGACCTCATCTAAGTAAAGAGAGTCCTTCCCAGTGCAAATAGAATAAAAAATATACCCCGCAACTCCATTTAATCAACTGTATTACTGGAGGGGACGGGGGGTTCCTGTGTGTGAGCCGAGGTCTGCTGAGTTTAAGCCCTGAACGTTATAGACAAATTGAGTCCTAGAGGTCTCACGCTTCGCGGGACGCTGCTTGAAGCTGGGATTCGGACTAAAGAGTTATGGGATAATCAATCTGACCTCGGTTTACGACCGGTGCTCAACACTACTTTAGATACAAGCGGACTGAAGACAACTGAAATATATTCCAGAGTGTACCCAAAGTACATTTCTGTGATCTTAAGTCAGCATGTACAGACAGGAACTTGACCCCATTGAATTTACATAGTTTTTTGGCTAACTATCCAGAGCTAGAATGAGCAACTAGGATTTGTGCTAAGAAAGGACTCTACTCTGGTGTTTCTCCAGACCTCTCTTGGCAGAGCCTGAGGTGTAGCCAGACAATAACAACCCCTTCAACTCCCATTCAATTCTAACCCACTCATCTGGGAAAAGTGCAGTACCAAGCAGGGCTCTTTTGCCTAGAGATAGCTGTTTACAACATTACAGATTATACTTTTAAAAGTGAATCTGCTACAAGATTGTTATTAAAAACTGGTCAATGTTAGGTACAATACTGGGCAGTTGCATGCAATGTCATTGTGGTGGTATTTGTCATTGTATATAAACGTACATATAATGAAGACAAATAGATAACATTCAGACACGTTTAGACTAGTTTTCCTCGAAACAGACAATAAGAGAGGCTCTACAATGCCATGAAAACAATCTAATAAATAATAGTACATATAGATGTTGTGGTGTCCACAGTCTGATCTCTGTTTCAAGAAGCACGTTTTGTTCCAGATGTTTTTTTAGTCCAGTAGATAATGTGTTCTGCCACAGAGAAAGTGTTCAAGTCAACCAGCAGTCTATCCCGTCTTTATGGTTGAATGAGTACTTCAGTCTGGAAACAGCCCTGTTCTTATACAGGAGAGACAATAGTTGAGCATTTAGCTGCTTGGAACTGATTGGCCAATCAGAAAAATAATAGGCACCTCCTCCATCAAACTGATATTTCCTCCTCTAATCATCTTGGAGGACAACACTTTGTACAATCAATCTGGGCAGTTTTTGAACTTGCATATATATTTTACCCTATAAACATGTATATAGCAGGGAACAATTATGGTACTAAGGCTGAATGGGGGTAGTTAGTGTGGCCAATACAGTAGCATTATTAATGCTGAATACCTCTAATAGGCCTCCCATCTCCAATGTCCTATATTCTGCTATATATCCACAGAAACTACGCCTTATTTCTTACTTATCAATGATTATGTTGAATCAGTATAGTGAGTTATTTCGTTCTTGTTCCTCATGTCAATGGGGTCAAGCTACTTTAGATGCAAGTTGACTGAAGACAACTGAGATATATTCCAGAGTGTACCCAAAGTACATTTCTGTGATCTTAAGTCAGCCTGTACAGACAGGAACTTGACCCCATTGAATTGACATTGTTTTTTGGCTAACTAGCCATAGCTAGTAGTGGTAGTGAAAGCAGGGCACCGGACAGTGGGGGGTAGATGGGAAAATTCTACCCGCCAAGCATATTTCTTACAGGCCAAAAAAACACATTTTTGTGTCACACATAGGCTATATAAATTGTTTTCAGTACATTTCAAGTAGATAAGCTATTACGTTGAAGAATACACACTTAAAGAGGCCAGAGTTAAATTTGTACTCTCTCTCTCTCTCTGAAGACTAAACTTCACAACAATACTATTGTCTCTCCTGTATAAGAACAGGGCTGTTTTCCAGACTGAATTACTCATTCAACCATAGAGACTGGATTGACTGCTGGTTGACTTGAAGGCTTCTCTGTGGCAGAACACATTATCTACTGGACCAAAAAAACATCTGGAACAAAACGTGCTTCTTGAAACGGAGATCAGACTGTGGGCACCACAACATCTGTAAGTACAATTATTTATTAGATTTTTCTCATGGCATTGTAGAGCCTCTCTTATTTTCTATGTTTCGAGGAAAACTAGTCTAAACGTGTCTGAATGTTTGTTGTTTATTTGTCTTCATTATATGTACGTTTATATACAATGACATATACCACCACAATGACATTGCATGCAACTGCCCAGTATTTTACCTAACATTGACCAGTTTTTAATAACAATCTTTTAGCAGATTCACTTTTAGAAGTATCTGTAATGTTGTAAACAACTACCTCTAGGCAAAATAGCCCTGCTTGGTACTGCACTTTTCCCAGATGAGTGGGTTAGAATTGAATGGGAGTTGAAGGGGTTGTTATTGTCTGGCCACACCTCAGGCTCTGCCAAGAGAGGTCTGGAGAAACACCAGAGTAGAGTCCTTTCTTAGCACAAATCCTACAGTTGCTCATTCTAGCTCTGGATAGTTAGCCAAAAAACAATGTAAATTCAATGGGGTCAAGTTCCTGTCTGTACAGGCTGACTTAAGATCACAGAAATGTACTTTGGGTACACTCTGGAATATATCTCAGTTGTCTTCAGTCCGCTTGTATCTAAAGTAGCTTGACCCCATTGACATGAGGAACAAGAACGAAATAACTCACTATACTGATTCAACATAATCATTGATAAGTAAGAAATAAGGCGTAGTTTCTGTGGATATATAGCAGAATATAGGAGGACATTGGAGATGGGAGGCCTATTAGAGGTATTCAGCATTAATAATGCTACTGTATTGGCCACACTAACTACCCCCATTCAGCCTTAGTACCATAATTGTTCCCTGCTACTGTATATACATGTTTATAGGGTACTTCAGTCTCAACATATTGACTTTTCAATTGCAAATCTATCATGAGGTGGATGTGGCCACTGTATCTCACTTGCTATTCAAATTCTTATTACCTATGACTGGGCCATTGGCTCTTGTATTTCCATTGTCACTGTATAGTTGCATGTGTAAATTGTTTGTGGGTAGGCAGGGAGGGGCACTGGGGTGCAGAGTCATTCAAAATGTCAATGTTTTGAAATATATTGTGAATCACATTAACCAATATAAAATACATCATGTCAACATTTGATGTTTTGAAAATCTTAATATCACAACTGTAAAACAATATCCTGACCTGACAAATGTTTTTGTAATCCAATAATCACAGTTTCAGTCACCAGCTAACTTATGGTCAATAATACAATGTTGAATCTTGTTTCCCACGTTAAACTTGAGCACTAGTCTCTTTGATTTCATTTGTATTGAGACTCAATGTTTAACAAACAACATGGACTAAATAAAATCAATATATTTCCTAAAGACACAATGAAAAGTCCCATTGAGGATTATGTCTGATTCGGAACCTGAAATTTGGCAAATTCATTCTATTTTCAATCTTTTTTTAAACAAATTGGATTAAATGCTAACTCAGTATTTTATAAGGGAGAGAGTTAAAGTACAAATTAATTGATTAAAGTACAATATGTACAAATACAAAAATATATATGCAAGTTCAAAAACTGCACAGATACATTATTGATTGTACAAAGTGTTGTCTTCCAAGATGATTAGAGGATGAAATATCAGTTTGATGGAGGAGGTGTCTATTGTTCTTGCCAATCAGTTCCAAGCAGCTAAATGCTCAACTATTGTCTCTCCTGTATAAGAACAGGGCTGTTTTCCAGACTGAATTACTCATTCAACCATAGAGACTGGATTGACTGCTGGTTGACTTGAAGGCTTCTCTGTGGCAGAACACATTATCTACTGGACCAAAAAAACATCTGGAACAAAACGTGCTTCTTGAAACGGAGATCAGACTGTGGGCACCACAACATCTGTAAGTACAATTATTTATTAGATTGTTCTCATGGCATTGTAGAGCCTCTCTTATTTTCTATGTTTCGAGGAAAACTAGTCTAAACGTGTCTGAATGTTTGTTGTTTATTTGTCTTCATTATATGTACGTTTATATACAATGACATATACCACCACAATGACATTGCATGCAACTGCCCAGTATTTTACCTAACATTGACCAGTTTTTAATAACAATCTTTTAGCAGATTCACTTTTAGAAGTATCTGTAATGTTGTAAACAACTACCTCTAGGCAAAAGAGCCCTGCTTGGTACTGCACTTTTCCCAGATGAGTGGGTTAGAATTGAATGGGAGTTGAATGGGTTGTTATTGTCTGGCCACACCTTAGGCTCTGCCAAGAGAGGTCTGGAGAAACACCAGAGTAGAGTCCTTTCTTAGCACAAATCCTACAGTTGCTCATTCTAGCTCTGGCTAGTTAGCCAAAAAACAATGTAAATTCAATGGGGTCAAGTTCCTGTCTGTACATGCTGACTTAAGATCACAGAAATGTACTTTGGGTACACTCTGGAATATATCTCAGTTGTCTTCAGTCCGCTTGTATCTAAAGTAGCTTGACCCCATTGACATGAGGAACAAGAACGAAATAACTCACTATACTGATTCAACATAATCATTGATAAATAAGGCGTAGTTTCTGTGGATATATAGCAGAATATAGGAGGACATTGGAGATGGGAGTCCTATTAGAGGTATTCAGCATTAATAATGCTACTGTATTGGCCACACTAACTACCCCCATTCAGCCTTAGTACCATAATTGTTCCCTGCTATATACATGTTTATAGGGTACTTCAGTCTCAACATATTGACTTTTCAATTGCAAATCTATCATGAGGTGGATGTGGCCACTGTATCACACTTGCTATTCAAATGCTTATTACCTATGACTGGGTCATTGGCTCTTGTATTTCCATTGTCACTGTATAGTTGCATGTGTAAATTGTTTGTGGGTAGGCAGGGAGGGGCACTGGGGTGCAGAGTCATTAAAAATGTCAATGTTTTGAAATATATTATGAATCACATTAACCAATATAAAATACATCATGTCAACATGTTTTGAAAATCTTGAAATCACAACTGTAAAACAATATCCTGACCTGACAAATGTTTTTCTAATCCAAGAATCACAGTTTCAGTTACCAGCTAATTTATGGTCAATAATACAATGTTGAATCTTGTTTCCCATGTTAAACTTGAGCACTAGTCTCTTTTATTTTGAGACTCAATGTTTAACAAACACCATGGAATAAATAAAATCAATATTTCCTAAAGACACATCATGAAAAGTCCCATTGAGGATTGTGTCTGATTCAGAACCTGAAATTTGACAAATTCATTCTATTTTCAATATTAAAATTAAATGATAACTCAGTATTTTATAAGAGAGAGAGGTAAAGTACAAATTAATTGATTAAAGTACAATATGTACAATTACAAAAATATGTATGCAAGTGGCAAAAACTGCACAGATACATATTGATTGTACAAAGTGTTGTCTTCCAAGATGATTAGAGGATGAAATATCAGTTTGATGGAGGAGGTATATATTGTTCTTCTGATTGGCCAATCAGTACCAAGCAGCTAAATGCTCAACTATTGTCTCTCCTGTTTTCCAGACTGAAGTACTCATTCAACCATAGAGACTGGATAGACTGCTGGTTGACTTGAACACTTCTCTGTGGCAGAACACATTATCTACTGGACCAAAAAAACATCTGGAACAAAACGTGCTTCTTGAAACGGAGATCGAAACACGAGATGGAAAGACTCCTGCGATTCACTTGTAAATGCTGTCAGAGTGATGAAGAAAATGACATGTTTGTTCGACGCTCGTGTATCACAAAATTGGACCGTGATGAAATCTATAAAAGGCGATACGAGATAGCTGCATTAACAGAGGATCATAAAGACCTAATTATTATGGCTCAGCTCCAGGCTTTTGGGAGAAGGGCCGAATGGACAGCTGGAAATAAATCGATTTCAAAGAAGAGACAACGGGCCTACACGCACTACTTCTTTGGCGCTGTGCAAATCTGCCGTGAAACTTTTCTCTTCATCCACGGGTAAGTTGTTGTGTGTGTGTGTGTTGCACGTGTCTTTTGATTCGTCCCACAATTCAATTTACTCAAATTAATTAATTAATTTAATCAAAACAACTCATCACAATGTACTATTCGCAACTGATTTGACATACCATGGCTTTTACTGAAATTACAATAGGCTGGGTGTGGTACAGGTACTTGTGATGATGATGATGATAGTGTTGTTGATGATGATGATCTAACTCTCTGTCTCCCCCTCCTCTCCAAAGAATTGGAAAAGATCGCCTGATAGCAATCACCAGACACATGGCTGAAAACGGCATGTGTGTTCGCACTAAGAAGCGAGCGCCACGCAACAACAAGCATTTCATACAATTTGAGGACATCGAAAAAGTAGTAGTAGGAACATCTGGGGCCTTACTTCAAACCACTGCCACAGATCAAGCAGTACCAGCACTTTAGGTGGGTGTGGTCACTGTGTTGTGTATTTACTGTAATTAATTATTCACACTTTAGTGCAAAGAATGTCATTGGCAAATGATACAAATGCATTGATATTGTTATGTATCCCCCCCCCTCACAGTGAACTGTGGTGTTCCACAAGGAAGCATACTAGGACCACTACTGTTCCTAATTTATGCAAATGACATGTCGTCAGCTTGTGACTGCAACTTGTTCCTGTTTGCGGACGACTCAGCCCTGCTGGTCTCTGACAAGAACAAGTTACAGGTTGAAAAAACCCTCAGCTCGGAACTAGGCAAAATCTGCATATGGCTCGCCGACAACAAACTATCATTACACATGGTCAAAACAGAGTCCATTCTCTTCGGTTCAAATAACAAACTCAGCAAGACCGACAGCTTCTCGGTTACAGTGGGTGACAATATTGTCACAAGGAAAGATGAAATTACCTACCTGGGTTCCATCCTAGAGGCTAATCTTTCCTGTGACAAAATGGCATCCAATGTAATAAAAAAAGTCAATCAACGAACTCGATTCTTGTACCGGATCTCCTCCCTGGTAAACAAGAATACCCTGAAGACTCTGGCAGGAGCACTCATTCAAGGGTACTACGACTATGGTTGCACCTCATGGTACCAAAGCACCTCAAAGGTACTAAAAACCAAATTACAAACATCTCAAAACAAACTAGTCAGACTACTGCTTGACCTTACTCCTAGAACCCACCTCACCCCTGCCCACTTTGCCAACCTAGGATGGCTTAGAGTAGACAACAGAGTACAGCAACTTGCAATGGGCCTGGTCTACAAGATACACTACACGACCAAGGTACCCATGTACATGTCAAAATACTTCCCAAAGGTCAGTGAATACCACGATCACAACACCAGAGGGAGCTCCACAAATCATGTAAAACCCAGATTCGGCTCAAACAAGGGACTAAACACGTTTCGCAATTATGCCACAACAATGTGGAACGCCCTACCCAAAGCTGTAAAGGAATGTAAATCACTACCCACCTTCAAAAACACTCTCAAAGAACACCTACGGGAGACTGCAATTCAAAACTGGCCCCTACAAATGTCCTAACCCAGTTGTACAATAAAGACCAAGCATGGCTTTGTCAGTATTCCAATGTACAGCCCCACCCAACCCCACCCCACCTACCCAATCTCCTCCAATGTACAGTTTCCATGTCAAATGTATGTCAGTATTCCAATGTACAGTGTCCCTTATTTTCCCCAGACGAAAATGAATGACTAGGATGCCAAGCTTGTTAGAAGCATTGGAATTTACACTGCACATAGAAACAGCATGGGAAAAAAAGCTGGGACTGATTTAGTTCGCAAAATGCGACCAAAGCACTCTGGAACTATGCTTTATGTCTTCACACACGGACATTTGTCACGTTTCACAAGCTGTTGTTGTTGGGCGTATACGTAGCTACCTTGAGCTACTTCTGATTGGTGAGCAATGAGAGCACAGCACTTCTGATTGGTAAGCATGACTGGCACACAAGAAAAAAACTTGAATCAAACTCGCTGTATAACGTATCCCAAATCGCAGGCTTTGCGATTTGCTAAAAGGCGACTGTCGTAAGACCAAAACACACCACAGTTTTAATTATTTTACATGACTATTTTCATTTTGTTACCCGCCATGTGGCGGACAGACCTCTCAGTGTCACTCGCCAAACCGAAAATCTGCCCGCCAATGGCGGGTGGCGGGCTCCAATTTCATGCCCTGAGGGACCGGTTAACCTTCTGTAGTGTCGTAATGAAAGGTTAACCTTCTGTAGTGTGGTAGTGAAAGGTTAACTGTCTGTAGTGTGGTAGTGAAAGGTTAACCTTCTGTAGTGTGGTAGCGAAAGGTTAACCTTCTGTAGTCTGGTAGTGAAAGGTTAACCTTCTGTAGTGTGGTAGTGAAAGGTTAACCTTCTGTAGTGTGGTAGTGAAAGGTTAACCAGCATAACTGGACCACATACCACTTTAACATAACCTGTAGGTCAATGGATCAAGGCTTGAATGCTCCCAAGCACTGGAATACACAAACACGTCTCAACACCTCAAAATAGTCAAGATATTAATCAAGTTTCAAGATTTTATTATCATTTAAAATAAAGTACAGAATAGAGCTGTATTAATAATAGCTCAGATTATTCATACCTGTCGCTTTGGATAATTCCGTGATACACGAGATTTATTCACATACACACCAGGGCATACAGTGAAATGTGGGTGGCCATTAATTGTGCAGTAATACTAATAAACAAATAAAATAGACATAATAAACAGGTAAAAAATAGGCATGATAAAATAGACATGCTAAAGTCCTGAGAGTCCTATGTACACTACTATACAATACAGTTTTTACTAGAACCACATTGTGGAGAGTTCAGTGTTCAATGTTCTGATGGCCTGGGGGATTGTACCTAAATTGCACCTCGTCCCATTTCTGCCTTGCACTATATAGTATTGTATATTAGTACACTGCACAGTATTGTATATTGTATGGTAACTACGTCTATTCTGCATCGAACATTGTACATATGTCTAAACTGAACACTGTGACCTCATTTTTTTTACTTCTAATTTTACTATGTTATTTTATTTCATACTTATCTTGTCTTGCACAGTCTCTGGAGCGTAACAGTAAGAAGCATTTTGTATAAAAGTATTCTGTACTTCTGTATGACAAATATTAAAGAAACTTGAAACTTGAAACTTGAAGAATAAGTTGAGCCTTAGTCTCTCCAGAGTGATCACTGTGGTCTTTTTGAACCGCTGCTTGATACTTTGGCTGGTGCTGGGCATGTTATGTCTTGAGCTCCATCATCACAGAACTCTCTGATCTTGTGGAAGAGATAGTCTTGTCTTGCAGAGTCCAGTCCCGGTGGTGGCATAACAGGAAGTCCATCTATAGGCGGCAGGACATGGACGTCACGGAGCAGCTGGAATCTGGTTTCCGCGCCATCAATAGACATCTTTGCCACAACCACACCGGGTTCATTGGAATCAAAGCTGCAATAATAGAGTTACTCGTTAGTACAGGGCACATGATTGATTGATTGATTGAAAAGTTTATTAACAGATTGCAGAATGGGTACAGTACAGTACAGCTCAATACATACAATTGGTTGGGTGGGGCTGTACATTGGAATACTGACAAAGCCATGCTTGGTCTTTATTGTACAACTGGGTTAGGACATTTGTAGGGGCCAGTTTTGAATTGCAGTCTCCCGTAGGTGTTCTTTGAGAGTGTTTTTGAAGGTGGGTAGTGATTTACATTCCTTTACAGCTTTGGGTAGGGCGTTCCACATTGTTGTGGCATAATTGCGAAACGTGTTTAGTCCCTTGTTTGAGCCGAATCTGGGTTTTACATGATTTGTGGAGCTCCCTCTGGTGTTGTGATCGTGGTATTCACTGACCTTTGGGAAGTATTTTGACATGTACATGGGTACCTTGGTCGTGTAGTGTATCTTGTAGACCAGGCCCATTGCAAGTTGCTGTACTCTGTTGTCTACTCTAAGCCATCCTAGGTTGGCAAAGTGGGCAGGGGTGAGGTGGGTTCTAGGAGTCAGGTCAAGCAGTAGTCTGACTAGTTTGTTTTGAGATGTTTGTAATTTGGTTTTTAGTACCTTTGAGGTGCTTTGGTACCATGAGGTGCAAGCATAGTCGTAGTACCCTTGAATGAGTGCTCCTGCCAGAGTCTTCAGGGTATTCTTGTTTACCAGGGAGGAGATCCGGTACAAGAATCGAGTTCGTTGATTGACTTTTTTTATTACATTGGATGCCATTTTGTCACAGGAAAGATTAGCCTCTAGGATGGAACCCAGGTAGGTAATTTCATCTTTCCTTGTGACAATATTGTCACCCACTGTAACTGAGAAGCCGTCTGTTTTGCTGAGTTTGTTATTTGAACCGAAGAGAATGGACTCTGTTTTGCCCATGTGTAATGATAGTTTGTTGTCGGCGAGCCATATGCAGATTTTGCCTAGTTCCGAGCTGAGGGTTTTTTCAACCTGTAACTTGTTCTTGTCAGAGACCAGCAGGGCTGAGTCGTCCGCAAACAGGAACAAGTTGCAGTCACAAGCTGACGACATGTCATTTGCATAAATTAGGAACAGTAGTGGTCCTAGTATGCTTCCTTGTGGAACACCACAGTTCACTGTGAGGGGGGGGGGATACATAACAATATCAATGCATTTGTATCATTTGCCAATGACATTCTTTGCACTAAAGTGTGAATAATTAATTACAGTAAATACACAACACAGTGACCACACCCACCTAAAGTGCTGGTACTGCTTGATCTGTGGCAGTGGTTTGAAGTAAGGCCCCAGATGTTCCTACTACTACTTTTTCGATGTCCTCAAATTGTATGAAATGCTTGTTGTTGCGTGGCGCTCGCTTCTTAGTGCGAACACACATGCCGTTTTCAGCCATGTGTCTGGTGATTGCTATCAGGCGATCTTTTCCAATTCTTTGGAGAGGAGGGGGAGACAGAGAGTTAGATCATCATCATCAACAACACTATCATCATCATCATCACAAGTACCTGTACCACACCCAGCCTATTGTAATTTCAGTAAAAGCCATGGTATGTCATATCAGTTGCGAATAGTACATTGTGATGAGTTGTTTTGATTAAATTAATTAATTAATTTGAGTAAATTGAATTGTGGGACGAATCAAAAGACACGTGCAACACACACACACACAACAACTTACCCGTGGATGAAGAGAAAAGTTTCACGGCAGATTTGCACAGCGCCAAAGAAGTAGTGCGTGTAGGCCCGTTGTCTCTTCTTTGAAATCGATTTATTTCCAGCTGTCCATTCGGCCCTTCTCCCAAAAGCCTGGAGCTGAGCCATAATAATTAGGTCTTTATGATCCTCTGTTAATGCAGCTATCTCGTATCGCCTTTTATAGATTTCATCACGGTCCAATTTTGTGATACACGAGCGTCGAACAAACATGTCATTTTCTTCATCACTCTGACGGCATTTACAAGTGAATCGCAGGAGTCTTTCCATCTCGTGTTTCGATCTCCGTTTCAAGAAGCACGTTTTGTTCCAGATGTTTTTTTGGTCCAGTAGATAATGTGTTCTGCCACAGAGAAGTGTTCAAGTCAACCAGCAGTCTATCCAGTCTCTATGGTTGAATGAGTACTTCAGTCTGGAAAACAGGAGAGACAATAGTTGAGCATTTAGCTGCTTGGTACTGATTGGCCAATCAGAAGAACAATATATACCTCCTCCATCAAACTGATATTTCATCCTCTAATCATCTTGGAAGACAACACTTTGTACAATCAATATGTATCTGTGCAGTTTTTGCCACTTGCATACATATTTTTGTAATTGTACATATTGTACTTTAATCAATTAATTTGTACTTTACCTCTCTCTCTTATAAAATACTGAGTTATCATTTAATTTTAATATTGAAAATAGAATGAATTTGTCAAATTTCAGGTTCTGAATCAGACACAATCCTCAATGGGACTTTTCATGATGTGTCTTTAGGAAATATTGATTTTATTTATTCCATGGTGTTTGTTAAACATTGAGTCTCAAAATAAAAGAGACTAGTGCTCAAGTTTAATGTGGGAAACAAGATTCAACATTGTATTATTGACCATAAATTAGCTGGTAACTGAAACTGTGATTCTTGGATTAGAAAAACATTTGTCAGGTCAGGATATTGTTTTACAGTTGTGATTTCAAGATTTTCAAAACATGTTGACATGATGTATTTTATATTGGTTAATGTGATTCATAATATATTTCAAAACATTGACATTTTTAATGACTCTGCACCCCAGTGCCCCTCCCTGCCTACCCACAAACAATTTACACATGCAACTATACAGTGACAATGGAAATACAAGAGCCAATGGCCCAGTCATAGGTAATAAGCATTTGAATAGCAAGTGTGATACAGTGGCCACATCCACCTCATGATAGATTTGCAATTGAAAAGTCAATATGTTGAGACTGAAGTACCCTATAAACATGTATATAGCAGGGAACAATTATGGTACTAAGGCTGAATGGGGGTAGTTAGTGTGGCCAATACAGTAGCATTATTAATGCTGAATACCTCTAATAGGACTCCCATCTCCAATGTCCTCCTATATTCTGCTATATATCCACAGAAACTACGCCTTATTTATCAATGATTAATGATTATGTTGAATCAGTATAGTGAGTTATTTCGTTCTTGTTCCTCATGTCAATGGGGTCAAGCTACTTTAGATACAAGCGGACTGAAGACAACTGAGATATATTCCAGAGTGTACCCAAAGTACATTTCTGTGATCTTAAGTCAGCATGTACAGACAGGAACTTGACCCCATTGAATTTACATTGTTTTTTGGCTAACTAGCCAGAGCTAGAATGAGCAACTGTAGGATTTGTGCTAAGAAAGGACTCTACTCTGGTGTTTCTCCAGACCTCTCTTGGCAGAGCCTGAGGTGTGGCCAGACAATAACAACCCCTTCAACTCCCATTCAATTCTAACCCACTCATCTGGGAAAAGTGCAGTACCAAGCAGGGCTCTTTTGCCTAGAGGTAGCTGTTTACAACATTACAGATACTTCTAAAAGTGAATCTGCTAAAAGATTGTTATTAAAAACTGGTCAATGTTAGGTAAAATACTGGGCAGTTGCATGCAATGTCATTGTGGTGGTATATGTCATTGTATATAAACGTACATATAATGAAGACAAATAAACAACAAACATTCAGACACGTTTAGACTAGTTTTCCTCGAAACATAGAAAATAAGAGAGGCTCTACAATGCCATGAGAACAATCTAATAAATAATTGTACTTACAGATGTTGTGGTGCCCACAGTCTGATCTCCGTTTCAAGAAGCACGTTTTGTTCCAGATGTTTTTTTGGTCCAGTAGATAATGTGTTCTGCCACAGAGAAGCCTTCAAGTCAACCAGCAGTCAATCCAGTCTCTATGGTTGAATGAGTAATTCAGTCTGGAAAACAGCCCTGTTCTTATACAGGAGAGACAATAGTTGAGCATTTAGCTGCTTGGAACTGATTGGCAAGAACAATAGACTCCTCCTCCATCAAACTGATATTTCATCCTCTAATCATCTTGGAAGACAACACTTTGTACAATCAATAATGTATCTGTGCAGTTTTTGAACTTGCATATATATTTTTGTATTTGTACATATTGTACTTTAATCAATTAATTTGTACTTTAACTCTCTCCCTTATAAAATACTGAGTTAGCATTTAATCCAATTTGTTTAAAAAAAGATTGAAAATAGAATGAATTTGCCAAATTTCAGGTTCCGAATCAGACATAATCCTCAATGGGACTTTTCATTGTGTCTTTAGGAAATATATTGATTTTATTTAGTCCATGTTGTTTGTTAAAGGGGAACTATTTTACTATTTCTTTCACTATTTGGGCACTTTTACACAATTCCTGTGAGTCTATGGAACACCTCTGTAATATATATATATTTTTTATTCATTGTTTTGTATTTCTAATCAAGTCCTCAAAAACAGCATTTTTCTACCTCAAGATCTCGAGCTGTTTTGAGCCTGGGCTCCTAAACCACTGCGCAGCGTCGTCTTCCCCTGAACATTAACATGCAGCAGTGACTATATGACATCACATATAGGCACATTTTCAAACGACTCAGTTCAGTGAGGGTGAATATTGTGAGAGGAGAATTGGAAGAATGCGCCAATATGAGAATTTTGAGACATAGATCATATTAATATAAGTTCACATAGCTAGGAAACAATGCTAAACACTCAAAAAGGCCATTTATAAGATAGTTCCCCTTTAAACATTGAGTCTCAATACAAATTAAATCAAAGAGACTAGTGCTCAAGTTTAACGTGGGAAACAAGATTCAACATTGTATTATTGACCATAAGTTAGCTGGTGACTGAAACTGTGATTATTGGATTACAAAAACATTTGTCAGGTCAGGATATTGTTTTACAGTTGTGATATTAAGATTTTCAAAACATCAAATGTTGACATGATGTATTTTATATTGGTTAATGTAATTCACAATATATTTCAAAACATTGAAATTTGTAATGACTCTGCACCCCAGTGCCCCTCCCTGCCTACCCACAAGCAATTTACACATGAAACTATACAGTGACAATGAAAATACCAGAGCCAATGGCCCAGTCATAGGTAATAAGAATTTGAATAGCAAGTGTGATACAGTGGCCACATCCACCTCATGATAGATTTGCAATTGAAAAGTCAATATGTTGAGACTGAAGTACCCTATAAACATGTATATAGCAGGGAACAATTATGGTACTACGGCTGAATGGGGGTAGTTAGTGTGGCCAATACAGTAGCATTATTAATGCTGAATACCTCTAATAGGTTTCCCATCTCCAATGTCCTATATTCTGCTATATATCCACAGAAACTACGCCTTATTTCTTACTTATCAATGATTATGTTGAATCAGTATAGTGAGTTATTTCGTTCTTGTTCCTCATGTCAATGGGGTCAAGCTACTTTAGATACAAGCGGACTGAAGACAACTGAGATATATTCCAGAGTGTACCCAAAGTACATTTCTGTGATCTTAAGTCAGCATGTACAGACAGGAACTTGACCCCATTGAATTTACATTGTTTTTTGGCTAACTAGCCAGAGCTAGAATGAGCAACTGTAGGATTTGTGCTAAGAAAGGACTCTACTCTGGTGTTTCTCCAGACCTCTCTTGGCAGAGCCTGAGGTGTGGCCAGACAATAACAACCCATTCAACTCTCATTCAATTCTAACCCACTCATCTGGGAAAAGTGCAGTACCAAGCAGGGCTCTTTTGCCTAGAGGTAGCTGTTTACAACATTACAGATACTTCTAAAAGTGAATCTGCTAAAAGATTGTTATTAAAAACTGGTCAATGTTAGGTAAAATACTGGGCAGTTGCATGCAATGTCATTGTGGTGGTATATGTCATTGTATATAAACGTACATATAATGAAGACAAATAAACAACAAACATTCAGACACGTTTAGACTAGTTTTCCTCGAAACATAGAAAATAAGAGAGGCTCTACAATGCCATGAGAACAATCTAATAAATAATTGTACTTACAGATGTTGTGGTGCCCACAGTCTGATCTCCGTTTCAAGAAGCACGTTTTGTTCCAGATGTTTTTTTGGTCCAGTAGATAATGTGTTCTGCCACAGAGAAGCCTTCAAGTCAACCAGCAGTCAATCCAGTCTCTATGGTTGAATGAGTAATTCAGTCTGGAAAACAGCCCTGTTCTTATACAGGAGAGACAATAGTTGAGCATTTAGCTGCTTGGAACTGATTGGCAAGAACAATAGACTCCTCCTCCATCAAACTGATATTTCATCCTCTAATCATCTTGGAAGACAACACTTTGTACAATCAATAATGTATCTGTGCAGTTTTTGAACTTGCATATATATTTTTGTATTTGTACATATTGTACTTTAATCAATTAATTTGTACTTTAACTCTCTCCCTTATAAAATACTGAGTTAGCATTTAATCCAATTTGTTTAAAAAAAGATTGAAAATAGAATGAATTTGCCAAATTTCAGGTTCCGAATCAGACATAATCCTCAATGGGACTTTTCATTGTGTCTTTAGGAAATATATTGATTTTATTTAGTCCATGTTGTTTGTTAAAGGGGAACTATTTTACTATTTCTTTCACTATTTGGGCACTTTTACACAATTCCTGTGAGTCTATGGAACACCTCTGTAATATATATATATTTTTTATTCATTGTTTTGTATTTCTAATCAAGTCCTCAAAAACAGCATTTTTCTACCTCAAGATCTCGAGCTGTTTTGAGCCTGGGCTCCTAAACCACTGCGCAGCGTCGTCTTCCCCTGAACATTAACATGCAGCAGTGACTATATGACATCACATATAGGCACATTTTCAAACGACTCAGTTCAGTGAGGGTGAATATTGTGAGAGGAGAATTGGAAGAATGCGCCAATATGAGAATTTTGAGACATAGATCATATTAATATAAGTTCACATAGCTAGGAAACAATGCTAAACACTCAAAAAGGCCATTTATAAGATAGTTCCCCTTTAAACATTGAGTCTCAATACAAATTAAATCAAAGAGACTAGTGCTCAAGTTTAACGTGGGAAACAAGATTCAACATTGTATTATTGACCATAAGTTAGCTGGTGACTGAAACTGTGATTATTGGATTACAAAAACATTTGTCAGGTCAGGATATTGTTTTACAGTTGTGATATTAAGATTTTCAAAACATCAAATGTTGACATGATGTATTTTATATTGGTTAATGTAATTCACAATATATTTCAAAACATTGAAATTTGTAATGACTCTGCACCCCAGTGCCCCTCCCTGCCTACCCACAAGCAATTTACACATGAAACTATACAGTGACAATGAAAATACCAGAGCCAATGGCCCAGTCATAGGTAATAAGAATTTGAATAGCAAGTGTGATACAGTGGCCACATCCACCTCATGATAGATTTGCAATTGAAAAGTCAATATGTTGAGACTGAAGTACCCTATAAACATGTATATAGCAGGGAACAATTATGGTACTACGGCTGAATGGGGGTAGTTAGTGTGGCCAATACAGTAGCATTATTAATGCTGAATACCTCTAATAGGTTTCCCATCTCCAATGTCCTATATTCTGCTATATATCCACAGAAACTACGCCTTATTTCTTACTTATCAATGATTATGTTGAATCAGTATAGTGAGTTATTTCGTTCTTGTTCCTCATGTCAATGGGGTCAAGCTACTTTAGATACAAGCGGACTGAAGACAACTGAGATATATTCCAGAGTGTACCCAAAGTACATTTCTGTGATCTTAAGTCAGCATGTACAGACAGGAACTTGACCCCATTGAATTTACATTGTTTTTTGGCTAACTAGCCAGAGCTAGAATGAGCAACTGTAGGATTTGTGCTAAGAAAGGACTCTACTCTGGTGTTTCTCCAGACCTCTCTTGGCAGAGCCTGAGGTGTGGCCAGACAATAACAACCCATTCAACTCTCATTCAATTCTAACCCACTCATCTGGGAAAAGTGCAGTACCAAGCAGGGCTCTTTTGCCTAGAGGTAGCTGTTTACAACATTACAGATACTTCTAAAAGTGAATCTGCTAAAAGATTGTTATTAAAAACTGGTCAATGTTAGGTAAAATACTGGGCAGTTGCATGCAATGTCATTGTGGTGGTATATGTCATTGTATATAAACGTACATATAATGAAGACAAATAAACAACAAACATTCAGACACGTTTAGACTAGTTTTCCTCGAAACATAGAAAATAAGAGAGGCTCTACAATGCCATGAGAACAATCTAATAAATAATTGTACTTACAGATGTTGTGGTGCCCACAGTCTGATCTCCGTTTCAAGAAGCACGTTTTGTTCCAGATGTTTTTTTGGTCCAGTAGATAATGTGTTCTGCCACAGAGAAGCCTTCAAGTCAACCAGCAGTCAATCCAGTCTCTATGGTTGAATGAGTAATTCAGTCTGGAAAACAGCCCTGTTCTTATACAGGAGAGACAATAGTTGAGCATTTAGCTGCTTGGAACTGATTGGCAAGAACAATAGACTCCTCCTCCATCAAACTGATATTTCATCCTCTAATCATCTTGGAAGACAACACTTTGTACAATCAATAATGTATCTGTGCAGTTTTTGAACTTGCATATATATTTTTGTATTTGTACATATTGTACTTTAATCAATTAATTTGTACTTTAACTCTCTCCCTTATAAAATACTGAGTTAGCATTTAATCCAATTTGTTTAAAAAAAGATTGAAAATAGAATGAATTTGCCAAATTTGTAGGATTTGTGCTAAGAAAGTGTAGTAGCTTCCTAGCTTAATCTATCTATTCTATTCTGATCTGCGTTGTGTTAAACCTTAAAAAACTCTTGAAGCTTACTATATCTACAAATGCAGAAAACCAGGAAATGGTTTTCTGCTCGTTACCAACAGAGGACACGGCACGGCGGCTTGAAGAAAGCGAGGTCGGAGCAGTTTTGAAAAATCCGTTGATTTAATAAAAACGATTTCATTAAATTACAAATCAAATATTTGAAAGGATCACTTGCAATAAAATCTGATAGAAGATCTCACTATGCCGAGATATATCAGACTTTAGCCTAAATATTCAATATAACCTAAAAAGCTTGTAGCTTATAAACAGCTGCTCGTTCTTCGTTCTTCAATGATGTTTTCAGGATGCCGTCTCTTCTGCTCGTGGTCTTCTTTGTCTGGTGGAGAAAGAGTGTGTATTCGCTGTTCTTTCCTGTCTCTCGTTCGTGGGGATTGTGTCTGTCTCTCTCCGTGGAGCTCGCCATATTCAAATCTAGGCTCCGCCCCTAATGTTACGACAAGCGGGCGTATCCAAAAAGCTCTTACCGAGCTTTCTAATTGGAGAAACACTGGCTTTAGCTCTCCATAGGCTAATCCACTACAGTGACGTCAGGACTGAATTTATTAATGGGCGTTTTCCAGCAGTTTCAAGATACCCCTACTTGGGCACAAGAGGGGGCCGAAGGCCAAAAGGGGGCTACAGATATACCTCTTTGATCTTACTCTGTTCCTGCTGCCCTTTGTTTAAAGAGATAGCAGGCACCACCTGGTGTCTATTCTCTACCCTACCACAAAAGGCTTCCTGGGAGCTTGTTTGTTTGTTTGTAGTCCCAATGTCTGGCGCCTTAAGGCCGTTTTGAGTACCTCCTGTATATTCAACCTCACAGATCAAAAATTGTCTCCTAGATGTTGTTTGATCTTAAAACTGTAAAACCACACAGCTGCTGATTTTCTTAGGAGATAAAACAGCCACTGTCTTCTGGTTTAATTAGCGCCTGTGTATCTCATTCCCCCCACGAGGAGATTGAGATAGCCAGCTGCGTTCTCATTACAAAGTGAGAGGTGCATTTTCTAATCTTGTGTTGTGCCTTTGTGTTAAGGAGAGGGGGAAGAGGGAAGAAATAGTGGATGTAAATTACCTTTCCTTATTTCCGCCATTCTGTGATCCATGGTTGTGCAGTACATTTTATACAGTTTGTCTGACAGAAAACTACCACAAAAGGACTCTACTCTGGTGTTTCTCCAGACCTCTCTTGGCAGAGCCTGAGGTGTGGCCAGACAATAACAACCCATTCAACTCTCATTCAATTCTAACCCACTCATCTGGGAAAAGTGCAGTACCAAGCAGGGCTCTTTTGCCTAGAGGTAGCTGTTTACAACATTACAGATTATACTTTTAAAAGTGAATCTGCTACAAGATTGTTATTAAAAACTGGTCATCGTTAGGTAAAATACTGGGCAGTTGCGTGCAATATGTCATTGTGGTGGTATTTGTCATTGTATATAAACGTACATATAATGAAGACAAATAAACAACGGACATTCAGACACGTTTAGACTAGTTTTCCTCGAAACATAGAAAATAAGAGAGGCTCGACAATGCCATGAGAACAATCTAATAAATAATTGTACTTACAGATGTTGTGGTGTCCACAGTCTGATCTCCGTTTCAAGAAGCACGTTTTGTTCCAGATGTTTTTTTTAGTCCAGTAGATAATGTGTTCTGCCACAGAGAAGCCTTCAAGTCAACCAGCAGACTATCCAGTCTCTATGGTTGAATGAGTACTTCAGTCTGGAAAACAGCCCTGTTCTTATACAACAGAGACAATAGTTTAGCATTTAGCTGCTTGGAACTGATTGGCCAATCAGAAGAACAATAGACACCTCCTCCATCAAACTGATATTTCATCCTCTAATCATCTTGGAAGACAACACTTTGTACAATCAATAATGTATCTGTGCAGTTTTTACACTTGCATATATTTGTACATATTGTACTTTAATCAATTAATTTGGACTTTAACTCTCTCTCTCTTATAAAATACTGAGTTATCATTTAACCCAATTTGTTTAAAAAGAATATTGAAAATAGAATGAATTTGCCAAATTTCAGGTTCTGAATCAGACATAATCCTCAATGGGACTTTTCATTCTGTCTTTAGGAAATATATTGATTTGATTTATTCCATGGTGTTTGTTAAACATTGAGTCTCAGAATAAAAATGAAATCAAAGAGCCTAGTGCTCAAGTTTAACGTGGGAAACAAGATTCAACATTGTATTATTGACCATAAATTAGCTGGTGACTGAAACTGTGATTCTTGGATTAGAAAAACATTTGTCAGGTCAGGATATTGTTTTACAGTTGTGATTTCAAGATTTTCAAAACATGTTGACATGATGTATTTTATATTGGTTAATGTGATTCACAATATATTTCAAAACATTGACATTTTTAATGACTCTGCACCCCAGTGCCCCTCCCTGCATACACACAAACAATTTACACATGAAACTATACACTGACAATGGAAATACCAGAGCCAATGGCCCAGTCATAGGTAATAAGCATTTGAATAGCAAGTGAGATACAGTGGCCACATCCACCTCATGATAGATTTGCAATTGAAAAGTCAATATGTTGAGACTGAAGTACCCTATAAACATGTATATAGCAGGCAACAATTATGGTACTACGGCTGAATGGGGGTAGTTAGTGTGCCCAATCAGTAGCATTATTAATGCTGCATACCTCTAATAGGCCTCCCATCTCCAATGTCCTATATTCTGCTATATATCAAGAGAACCCACGCCTTATTTCTTATTTATCAATGATTATGTTGAATCAGTATAGTGAGTTATTTCATTCTTGTTCCTCATGTCATGGGGTCAAGCTACTTTAGATCAAGCTGGCAAATGAAATATATTCCACAGTGTACCCAAAGTACATTTTTGTGATCTTAAGTCAGCCTGTACAGACAGGAACTTAACCCCATTTAATTGACATTGTTTTTTGGCTAACTAGCCAGAGCTAGAATGAGCAACTAGGATTTGTGCTAAGAAAGGACTCTACTCTGGTGTTTCTCCAGACCTCTCTTGGCAGAGCCTGAGGTGTGGCCAGACAATAACAACCCCTACAACTCCCATTAATTTTTATTTTATTTTTTTTAAACATAACATACAATTAGACACACACGCATTAACAGTAAACATCCAAAGTAAATCACAAGACTATACATTCCATTTGAATCAATATAAATGTAGTTTACGAGATATATACCTAATACTTGCTATCTAATACAATACATACATATGCTCTTGCTCGCTCTCCCCCCAGGACCCCCACTTGGATAATCCATCCATTTTCATTCGTTTCTAACCAGGCACTACAATTCATATGCTAGCCTTTATTCTCTCCACCACTTCTAACCAGATTGCAATGTTGGTTTCACTGACACCTAAAATTCTTGCTGTAGATATCTCTAGATAAATCACATCGAGATAGGTAAGAACCCATACCTTCCGGCACATTTTATCCGGTTGAATCCATTGTGATGCTATCAGCTTTTTAGCAGCTGTGAGACCGGATAAAACTAGTCTCTTTAGCTGTATAGGGGCTGCAAACTGAAAAACATCATTCAACAGCAATACAGAGGGGTGTACAGGTATGTTCAGAAATAAGAATTCTGATAATTGCAGGGTCACTTCTTCCCAGAATATCTTAACCGGTGGGCAATCCCAATACATGTGCATAAATGTACCCTCATCACCATTTGTACATAAGGAACATAGAGAATCTTGTCTAAGTCCCATTCTGTTCAATCTTATAGGAGTCAGGTATGTCCTATGAATATAATTAAGATTAATTTGTTGATGATCCGGGTTGCGTGACGCAATTCGAACGTTTGCCCAGACTTCTTGCCAATCAAAATCTATTTCCAAGTCTGGTATATCCCTCCTCCAGACTGAGTCTAGGCTAGGGGAAGGATTCCATACGAAGACGTTAGTAAGTGATGATAAAAATCAGATACGAAGCCTCTCGATGTCTCTCTTTCATAGAAGAATTTGTGATATCTGTGGTGCTCAATTGGTATCTTTAATGGGACTCCATGAGCCTTCAAACATTCCAATAACTGTGCGTAAAAATAATATGTGGAACTGGTGAGGTTAAATTTGTTATGTATATCTTGATAGCTACAAAAACCCTGTTTGTTGAAAACATCTCCCAATGTATGTATGCCCTGCTTTTCCCATTTGGGGTATCTGGTTTTCCAATAAGGAGTGCATTGTTATTGAATAGGGGAGTATGGCTATGCCATTTATGTTGGTTAGAATATTTTTTTTGTGTTTCACGCCATCCGAATCCCATAATAAGGGGGCCAAATTTCAATTCGCATTGCTTAATTGATAATATGGTGTATACTATGTCCTGCAGTCTATGTGGTGCTACTATATTTTCTTCTAAGTTTCTCCAGGATACAGATGCTTGGGAGTCAAACCAGGTTGTCAGTGGTCTTAAAGAGTACGCTTTAAAATAGTGGTAAAAGTCTGGAAATGCTAAACCTCCGTCGGCTTTGTTTCTCTGTGCGGTGGATCTTTTTATTCTTGGAGGTTTGTTATTCCAAATAAATGTATATGCGGTGGAGTGTAATTTTTTCCAGTAACCATCAGGAGGGGATAACGGTAACATTGAACATTAAATTCTTTTTTTTAATCCTCTCTTTCTCAGACTTTTTTCTCTGTTTTTCTCCCCGTCCCAATTTAGTCGTTGTGCCAATTCCCTCCCTCCCCTACCTGGTTGTTGTGCGCATGTTCTCCTACCGGTCGGTACAAGGGAATCCTGAAGTCATCCGCGTGCTTCCTCCATCACACGCGGCGACAGCCAGTGACTCTTTTTTCACCTGGCAGCGAGGACTCTCATTGGTGAAGTGTAACGCGCGAGAGGTCACGCTGCCTTCATCAATTCCTGCCTCCGCTGAGCAGGCGCCCAGACCTGACCTGTAGGCGTCGCTGTCCACAATGCCAGTTCACCACCCACGACTTGCCCTCCCCCTAACCCAGCCAAACGAGTTAGTATGACGATCAGCCCAAGCCTCAAGCAATGCTGACTCCGGGAGTCGAGACCGCAGCCTCTTGCATTGGTGACAAGCGCAATATCCGCTACGCCACCTGACCGCCTTCCCATTCAATTCTAATCCATGCACTCATCTGGGAAAAGTGCAGTACCAACCTTTCCCCGAAACATAGAAAATAAGAGAGGCTCTACAATGCCATGAAAACAACCTAATAAATAATTGAACTTACAGATGTTGTGGTGTCCACAGTCTGATCTCCGTTTCAAGAAGCACATTTTGTTCCAGATGTTTTTTTGGTCCAGTAGATAATAAAGGTTTGAAACTAAATTAAATGTTTACACACTATTGTTCAAGCAGTGTCATAATTAGGGGTGTAACGATGCATCGATTAATCGATTAGAATAATGTTAGAATCTTTTTTTATGTTTTTTTTTGTGTGTATTGTTTTTATTGACCTATAGTCCATTCATGCTGAGTGAATCAGTTCCCCCAGCCACACTTGTGTATTCAAATTTTTTTGGGGGATTAACTGATAGAAAATTCATCGAAAATCTATAGAAAATTCATCGAATAGAATAGAATCGTGGTCAAATTAAGAGATTTCATGATGCATTGAATCGTTGCCTGAATAATCGTAATAGAAATTAATCGCTGTGAGGTCGCATCGTTACACCCTATAGTCATAATAATACATTTCTTTTTAACTGCAGGTCACACCACCAAGAGGCAGAAGCTGGGGATCTGGCAGTGTGGCGGGTGTAGAAAGGAGGACCCCCCTGCGGACTCTGAGGGTTTAGTGTCGTGGGTCCAGTGTGACAACTGTCACAAATGGTTCCACACCGTATGTGTACAGTGGGAGGAGGAAGACGAAGATGCCAGTTTTTGGTGCTATTGGTGTTTGGATGAATGAGTGTCCTGCCTGCTTTGAGAGGGGAAGACCACCACCCCTCCACCTCTTCCTCCTCAACGGCCATAATGGATGGTATTTATTTATTTGTTTTCGCTTAACATTTATTTGGGAGACAACATTCTCAGTTAGCAAAAAAGTATACATTTTCATATGAATAAATAATCATGTTTTATTGTCATGTAGTGATGTTAATTGTCTTTTCTTAACCATTTTCTCAGAGCCTGCAGTCCCACCGCAGTCCAACCACCGAGGGTCCCAGCCAACTCCCTCTCCCTCCCACGCAGGCACGTGCACACATAGAGCCCAAGGGGTGCTTGAGCACCTGCCTTTTTGAGCCTCATAAAAAAGTGCCCTTAAAAAATATATATATATATATATATATATATTTTTTTTTACCGTTACGCATAACGCGACCTGAATACAGCAACCCGAGATTGGCCAACAAATTAGCATGACAAAAGTGGGGACAAAATGGCGTTTATAAAGGACAAATAAAGCATAGTTAATTTGTAAGAAACCTCAATGAAAACGGCAGTTATATTCGCTATTGTTGTGGATCATGACTCCATCTTGCTTATTCCTGCTTACAGGCAGAGAGCATGTGACGCTGTCGTGTCACGTGAGGTAAAGAAGTGGTCCGACCAATCAGAGACAGCGCTACAGGACGCACTCGATGATGTCTACTGGCGTATGTTTCAGACAAGCTCTAGTGGCGTCAGCGAGTTTGCAGATGTTGTTGTTAGTTTTGTAACAACACTAGCTGATAGTATCGTCCCCACGAAAAAGGTGCGGGTCTACCCGAACGAGAAACCGTGGGTTGACAGTACTATCAGAGCAGCTCTGATAACTCGCACCACTGCTTATAACCTGGGCAGAGAGTCAGGAAACATGGAGGAGTATAAGGCTACAGTCTATACTCTGTGCAAGGTTGTAAAGCTTGCTAAGAGGTCATACGCTGACAAAATGGAGACACAAATGGCACAGAATGACACAAGGTTGAAGGTTTTTATTTAGACAACAAAACATATACAGATTATTACTCTATTATACATTTTTGTCAAGGATAGGAACGAAAAAGGCGCAATGACTTATTTACGTCGTTGTCCTTGGATGCTTGAAACAACACATAAAACTCATTACAGGAAATCAATCACAATTATTACATTTGCATAGTAATAATGGCACAACCCTAAATTAATACAAACAAAGCACATTTGTTGTTACAATGTTCTTCTAGCCGAGAGTCCGTGTGTCTCAGGAAGCACCCCCAGGGGGGGGGGATTTGGGGGTTGGGAGGGAGGACGGAGAGTGGTTCTGGCCTAAACTAATTACAGTTGCTATTAGTTGGTATCAGAGGGGAGGGGTTTAAGCTACAGTTGCCGCTTAGTGGGATAAGGGTGTTGGCTTAGGAAATGGGCGAGGAGACAGTCAAGGGTCCCTCCCCTCCAGCGCGCGCATATCGCCAGGCGTACACGTGGGAGGGGGGTTTGGGTGAGGATCGGGGGGGGGGGCCTGCCATCCATCTTATCTATTTCAGACAGTTTCACTCTGTCCCTGGCTCGATGTCGGGTACGGTCGCCGCAACCCAGTTCTTATCTTGACTTATTCTCCAGCGGCTAGTGACGTCACTGACGCGCCGGCCGTCGTGGAGGGGGGGGGCATCCGAGGGGGGGCGGGGGCACTCTCTCATTGACGGAAACACAGTGTGAGAAGAGCATTTATGCGGATGAACACCAGAAAGGCAGCTGGCCCAGATGGGATAACAGGACGGATACTTAAGTCCTGTGCTAACCAGCTAGCCCCAGTGTTCACCACCATATTTAATCTATCCCTGGCGGAATCCGTGGTCCCTGCCTGTTTCAAGGTGTCTACTATAATCCCGGTACCAAAGAAATCCTCCCCAACAGGTCTTAATGACAACAGACCGGTGGCACTCACCTCTGTGGCCATGAAATGTTTTGAGAGGCTGGTTAAGGATTACATTTGTGCCTCCCTCCCCAGCGGTATGGACCCTATGCAATTTGCATACAGGCCAAACAGGTCCACTGACGATGCAGTCTCCCAAGAGACAGCCCTCATTGCGGTCTCAGAGGCACTTCACTTAGCAAAAGCGAAAGGCCTCTCCTCTGTCCTGATTCTCCTAGATCTATCTGCAGCCTTCGACACAGTCAACCACCAGATCCTCCTCGCGGCCCTCGCAGGAATGGGAGTGGCTGGCTCTGCGCTGACATGGTTGTCATCATACCTCAATGACCGCTCCTACCAAGTGTCATGGAGAGGGACCCTGTCGGCCACCCGCCCCCTGCGGACGGGTGTCCCCCAGGGCTCGGTTTTAGGACCCCTTCTCTTCTCCCTCTACACTAAATCACTGGGTAACATTATCACGTCTCATGGCTTCTCCTACCACTGTTATGCCGACGATACTCAACTCTTCCTCTCCTTCCCTCCCTCAGATATCCACGTCTCTGAGCGGATCTCGGCCTGTCTGTCCGACATCTCCGCCTGGATGACGACCAACCACCTCAAACTGAACCTAAGCAAAACAGAATTGCTCCACCTGCCGGCCAAATCCTCCCCCCTGACCAACCTTTCCATCACAGTCGAGAATGCAGCTGTGACCGCGTCCCCGACCGCCAAGAACCTTGGTGTTGTCCTCGACGACCAGTTGAACTTCTCTGCTCACATCGCAGCGACAACCAGAACCTGCCGATTCCTCCTGAGCAACGTCAGAAGGATACGCCCCTTCCTGACAAAAGAAGCCACCCAACTCCTCGTCCAATCAACAGTCATCTCCCGCCTCGACTACTGCAACGCACTGCTCGCTGGCCTCCCGGCCACTGCCACTAAGCCTCTTCAACTCAATCAGAACGCAGCGGCCCGCCTGATCTCAAACCTACCGAAGTCGGCCCATGTCACCCCACTTCTTAGGGACCTGCACTGGCTCCCCATTGCTGCACGAATCCGCTTCAAGGCCCTTGACCTAGCATACCGTGCGGCAAAGGGAACTGCTCCCGCCTACCTCCGGTCAATGGTCTCTAACTACACACCCTCAAGACCCCTACGCTCTGCATCTTCTGGCCGCCTCAGACCTACTCCTATCCAAGCTCCGGGAGGGTCATCAAAGAGAAGTCGCCTATTCTCAGTCCTTGCCCCACAATGGTGGAATGAACTACCCACCCCAGTTAGGACAGCCGAAACACGTCCAATCTTTCGCCGTCGACTAAAGACTCACTTCTTCAACCATTATCTGAATAAAAAAAAAAAAAAAAAAATCTAACCCTAACTAACCATACTGTCATGCACTTGTCCTAATAAACTAACCTACACTGTAGCACTCAACACTTTGATGAACATTGTTACTCAGCTGATAGAGTTGTGCTCTTCCTGATGGCTTGTCGTACAGAACTTGTAAGTCGCTTTGGATAAAAGCGTCAGCTAAATGACTAAATGTAAATGTAAATGTACTGCACAGCACCCTCTCTCACCTAGACTGCCAGAAGGGGAGCTATGTGAGACTGTTGTTCATTGAATATAGCTCAGCGTTCAACACCATAGTCCCCACCAGACTGGTGGACAAGCTGATCGAGCTGGGTCTGAGCTCCGCTCTGAGCACCTGGATACTGGACTTTCTGAGTGAAAGGCCCCAGGCGGTCAGGGTGGGGGGTCAGACCTCTAACACCATCACCCTGAGTATCGGGTCCCCCCAGGGCTGTGTCCTGAGCCCCCTGCTGTATTCACTATACACACATGATTGTGTGGCCAAGTTAAGCTCCAACTCCATAGTGAAGTTTGCGGACGACACAGTGGTGGTGGGGCTGATCTCTGACAACGACGAGAAGGCCTACCGGGAGGAGGTTGAGGTACTGGAACGCTAGTGCCAGGACAACAGCCTGCTCCTGAACATTGGTAAAACCAAGGAGCTGATCGTGGATTTTAGGAGAACACAGCAGGGGACAGGAAGAATAGCCCCAGCAGCACTGCTGTGGCTAATGGGGATCCAAATAAACTTAAACTTAAACTGAGGATAAACGGGGCTACCGTGGACAGGGTGAGCAGCTTCAAGTACCTGGGGGTCCACATCTCAGAGGACCTGACATGGACAACACACATAGACTCAGTCGTAAAGAAGGCGAAGCAGCGCCTCTACCACCTGAGTTAATTGATTCATCTGATTCATGTGACCAGTTAGCTGACATAGCTTACCTCTCCTCTTATTGATGGCATGACGGACATTTTCCTCATAGGCCTTTTGTGTCATTTTAACCTTCCTAGGCTCTGACATTTGTTGTTATCCTTCTTTCAGCGCTCCAGTAGTTTGTGTTGATTCCTTTTTCCTCTTGGAACAGAGTTTTCTTACTACCAGTGATTTATTAAATTCGATCCATATAAAACACTGCAGATGCTGGTATCTTCCACATTTTAATTGTCCCAATTGCCCTTTTCACTTTGAAACTAGTCAGTTACTAGAAAAGGAGTGATAGCCCGTAGGAAGACACTGTGGGCGGAAGCCCCGCCCCCCCGGCTCCTCATCACACTTGATACAAGCCTGCAGAAGCAATGGTTATGAGACGAGTTTAAAGTGCCACTTGCAGGTTAAACCCTACTCTTCAATTATGGGTAGTTTACATCATTGGTATCTAATTTCATTATTTATTTTTTTCCATTTGACGCCGGAAATTCCACTCAGAAAGGGTTCAAAATGTCCACACACAAATAACATGTATGGAGCAAATGAAAAAGCTTATCAGATGCTATCAGGGCCGTGACGTCACTTCGGGTAACTTTTCCTTACTTCTGATCCACTACAATGGAGTTTGACGAGTGCAGAAAGCTATTTCCTTGATCCAAATGGACGCCTTACAAGACGCAAATGGGTTTAATCGTCTGAGACTTTGATGGACCAGCTACAACTGGTTGAAACAAGGTAGTTATAAGGTTTTTAATGTCGTAAAAAAAAGAACTACATGTACCACTAGGCAGCCTGTTGTTCAGTACAGCAGCGCTACTGGTCTGTGGGCTGTCCCGGGTCATAGTACCAAGCTAGCTACATGGCTCTGGCTAACGTTAACGTTACCCCGCTAACGTGACCAATTTTAAATCGGGGCATGTAAAAGACTTTCGGAAACGAGTAAAATGTGCAGGTCCTCTTCTCAGACCTATGGGGCAAAGCACTGCACACGCATCATGCCGGCTAGCAAGCTACACATCACGGCATGTTGATACGATAGTAGCCCCTTTCATGACTGATGCAATCGGTCACGAAACGGGCTACCACGATAGCTAACTAACGTTAACGTTACAAGCTCAAACACCTTATAACTGCTGTCGTGTCCATAAGTTCCCTGGCAGAATACTTTGTTTGTGAGGACAAAGGTATACAAAGAGGACAGAACCATTTTAAATCGGGGCATGTTAGGAGTTTCGAGAATGCTGGCTAGCTAGCAAGCTAACTTAGCTACTAACGTTATATACACAATATGTACAACGACACAATGATTTACATTATTACAAATATGGTAACGTGGTTGTGGCTTTTACAAATAGTGGTTAGCTTTAGAGATAAATGGCTATGATCACGGAGCAATAGTGTTAGGTGAAACAGATACTAGCTCCTCGGCTAGCCTAGTAGTAACAAGAAGGCTCTGCTTCCTGCCACTACCTGCCTGTGACTCTCAGAGCCCCTGCTGCCCTGCACCTGCTGTGACGTCATCATTAAGATGACACACGCACATTATGAACCATGGATTGAAATATCCACGTGCGTGGTGGTTGTGGTTGGGTCGACAAAATGTTTGATAAAAATGCTAAAACTGGGTCAATTTCGATAAAAAAAATTCCCCTCTTCATGAAAGTCACCGTTGGCCTAGTCACATTGTTTATTGAACAAAAATACAACATGCAAGTGGGCCTTTAACAAGTTGAACAACTTGCCCTGATCCATACTTAAATCTGCATTATAAATCAAATTAGTAAATTAAATGTTTTTGTCATGCACAAAAAAAATACCTATTTTATACCTCTTTGCTTCAGAATTCCAATAATATTCCAGAGTTGTATCGAGAGAAAATGGCCACGGTTTGAAGTTGCGTAATTTATTACACTCGTCAATCACCTTCATCTTACAGTGAATTAATTTGTTCCCTGTAAAATTCCCACTACTCCTTGTCTAGTGACTTTTTCAAAAGATTCAACAATGTGACTTTCCAAGGACACAGATGAAATTGTGCCGAATCGTTTTCTGTATTTGGCAACCAGTAGTTATAGATACTATATACCTCCCTGTTATAAACCCCATCCACAGGTAAAGTGAGAGACCTGTAAATATTTACAGACATTCCATTCCAGGTGAAGAGATTGGCATAGAAGCCCATATGCGTGTTGCTTTTTAACAGCGGAGGAGTGCAAGAATGTGACAATTTGACCGTGTGACCGTGGCAGCGCGAGAGAGCGGCAATGCGGAAATAGGCTGTCTATTGCCATTCTCTAAGACAAACGCTAACCTTAACCAGCTCCTTAACAGCGCCTAAACTTAACCGTTCTAACCTTAACCAACTCCGAAACAATGCCTAACCTTAACCTTAACCTTAACCATGCCTAACCTTAACCTTAACCATAGAAAGAATATTGCCATACTCTAAGACAAACTCTAACCTTAACCAGCTCCTTAACAGCGCCTAAACTTAACCGTTCTAACCTTAACCAACTCCGAAACAATGCCTAACCTTAACCTTAACCTTAACCATGCCTAACCTTAACCTTAACCATAGAAAGAATATTGCCATTCTCTAAGACAAACTCTAACCTTAACCAGCTCCTTAACAGCGCCTAAACTTAACCGTTCTAACCTTAACCAACTCCGAAACAATGCCTAACCTTAACCTTAACCTTAACCATGCCTAACCTTAACCGGCGAAAGAATACACCTTAAAAAAAAAAATACACGTTAAAAAAAAAATTTATGGGATTTGAACTTGTCAACAACGGACCGCAGGACCGCAGGACCGCTGCGCTGCCAGGTGAGCTGAGCTTCGAATGAAAATTATGGCGGATTATGGCGGTTACATAATGCCGCAAGCTCTGCCGCTCCGCTCTGCGGTTGCCACGCATGCCGCGGGGCGTGTCGCAGCCAATCAGGGAAAACGCGGAAGCAACGGCAGCACTGCTCCGCTGTTAATAAGCAATAGGCAGCCCATATATGTTTCTACGTCGCTACACTTAAAACTGCATCTGTCATTTTGACGTAATTTAAAATGTATTCTTCATCGAAGCAGGTTAACCCAACGGATGGTAGAATGGTGTGAGTCGTCTTAACGTCGGAGGCTGAGTGAGACAGAGAAAAGGCCATGTGTATGAACGTAAAGGGGCGGGTGAGATGCTCCCTGGTATAGTCCCTCTGGGCGTTGGAAGCAGAATGTAGGGGGCAACACATAGTTCAGGTTTTCCAGGATGGCACTGGACAGCATGAGAAGGTACAGCCGGACGTCCCGCGATGATGTCGGGGAGTTCGCGGCCCTCTCTGCGCCGCCCCCTATCTCCCTGTCTCCGGCTGTCCCTGACCAATGACCGGAGTGTTGAATGTCCCGTGATTAAGACGGGGAGGACGCGACCCTCTCTGCGCCGCCCCTGTGCCTCAAATAGATTCGCTATCAGCTCTATCTTCAATCGTTCAAAATGTTCAGTTGCTATCGCTATCAGCTCTATCTTTAAATCTTTCAAAATGTTCAGTTGCTATTGCATGCACTCATCTGTGTTTCACTACACACATGAGTGCATGCTTACCAACTGTTAGTCTGCAACACTACTATCACCGACATCTAAGAAGGGAGATCCCCCCTTGAATGGCCCTTCTAAGGTTTCTCTCCTCCACATTGCCTGTGGAGCATTTTTACCTATTGTTAGGTTTTAGTGAGTTTTTCCTTACCTTCACGTGGGGTATGTCTGGGAGTGCTTGCATTCTTTCATTTATTTGCATTTATTTTAAATTGGTTGGACCTTATGGTGTCCTTGTTCTGTTCTTGACTTATTGTTATGTTTTCTTCTTGACTTGTTTAAAGAAGACCTGTACGGCCCATGGGGACATTAACGTGTGTTGTTGGGCCTTATAAATAAATTTTATTTTATTTGATTTGATGGTTGTTGAGGGAGGGGGGGCAGTGGAGGAGGAGCCAGTGTCACATGAAGTCCTCATAGTCTTGGGTATAGCCGCCATCAAACTCTGCATAATCCATGTCGTCTCTCATCTTTGGGAGAGAGACTTTGGCCGCTGCCTTCTTTTTTTTCCCTTTGTTTTGTTTGTTTTTCACTAAGTAGCACAGACAGGGAAGTGCTGACTTTCTTCAAATCCTTCACTTCCAATGAAATACAGAGCTCCCGAAACAAGGAATCCAAGAAATCTGAATAAAAAAAATAAACAGACTTCTCAAACTGGCCTATCTTCTCTTTCAGCATTTTTTCAAACTCTGTGAAGTCATTTTTGGAGGCTGGACACATGGCATTGATTCCTGTGAAATTTTTTCCCCTTTGTTTTGTTTGTTTTTCACTAAGTAGCACAGACAGGGACGTGCTGACTTTCTTCAAATCCTCCACTTCCAATGAAATACAGAGCTCCCGAAACAAGGAATCCAAGAAATCTGAATAAAAAAAATAAACAGACTTCTCAAACTGTTGGCCTATCTTCTCTTTCAGCATTTTTTCAAACTCTGTGAAGTCATTTTTGGAGGCTGGACACATGGCATTGATTCCTGTGACATTATTTGTGGTGGGGGTGGCAGAATCAGAAGCAGCAGCAGAGATACCGAAAGCCTCTTGTGCCAGCTCCAAGTCTGCTTCCTCCTGCAACTTCTGCACTCTAATTTTCTCTGCTGATTGGTCTTCAAGCCAAAGATCTTCCTCCTTAATCTGTATTTGTTCCTGTTGTTTTTTCCTTAATCGGTTTTCCTTCTCTTTGATTTTCTCACTCAGCTTTTTCTTTTCAGATGCTGGTTTCTTCACCTCCACCTTCTTCACCTCCTCATCGTCCCAGTTGTTCTTTATTTCGTCCTCTTTGTCTTCGTCTTCCCATTTATCTTGCACCACCGCCTTTTCGACGGCAGTCACCTCCGGCTTGAGGTTCTCAGCGTCCCAGTCCTCCATGTTGGCTGTGTTGGATTTTGGAGACTGGGAAAATACAGTTTTCTTACTAATATGAGGGCCGACGGTCCACTCTACTGGTTAAAGTTGCTTACTCGTGAGTAGTACGTTCATTGATAAAGAAAAATGAGGTCCACAGCCGCTCCGGTGTAAAACAAAGATATCCAAATGGTTTATTTCTCTTCCACAGCGAAGTCTTTCTTTACAGAAGTGATCCTAAAGCTATTTTCCTAAACTAAAACGTGTTTGGCTGTTTACTGCCATGAAATATTCACGTCACTACCACAAGGTAAGAAAACTGTATTTTTCCAGTCTCCAAAATCACCGCAGACTCCACACCTGAAAGCCGTAAATCAACTTGCCGGCTCTTTCCACAGCAAAACGGTAGGCAAGGTACCCTGGTCTAGAAATGCAGGCTTCAATATATGTTGTTTACTCTATCTGTTCAGTACTGCTCAGCACTGTTTCAAGATGCACAATGAGATCTTCAGAGAGAATGGTTGAATATATATATAGATACACAAACGTTCTAGAATGTTTGATTATGACATCATACTGTGACATCACAAATGTTCTAGAATGTTTGATTATGACATCATACTGTGACATCACAAATGTTCTAGAATGTTCTATTATGACAAATAAGACGGCTCATGCCGTTTCAATGTAAGGTTATAAAAATAAACATATAAACATTCATATAATACAATAACCTAATACAGCTAAGCCCCATTGTATTCTGAAATGTAGACTTTAACAGTGTAGGCAACTAAGCCAATAGAAATAAGGTATAACTCATGAGTGCTTAGGCTCCTATACTGGTTATGAGGATGTGGGAGCTATTAACTATTTTTACATTTATTTAATATATTTATTTGTTATGTGATTTTGTAGTATTAATTTGTTTACGCCATATTATTTAAGTTATTATGAGTCGCAGCTAAATGCTTTTACTTTGAAGGGGTTCTGGGCAATTGGGAAGCACAGCTGGGTGTATTTAGGTAATTAGAGTTGATAGCACAGTGGGCATCAGGGAAGGTACATGGTTTTTACCAGCGTCAGGAGATCATATAGTTTCAAACATAATTTTTCTGTATTCTTTGATTAACAGACAATAAATGCCACAAAACTGTCAAATGCTGTCTGGACTTCCTGATCTGCGTGAGATTCGCTGCCCTGGTGCTTCAGTGGCTTTTTAGTTTTTATTAGTTGTTGTTGACAAATAGCCACTACAGAGGAGATGGCAGACTATTGTGGAGCTACACTGTATTACAGGCTGTGATGCCAACTCAGACTTCTATGGCAGGGTAAGTTGTCAATGTATGACAAGGTGGCAAAGAGCCCTGTGGCATGACAGCTGCTCTCGTGGTGGGGAGCCTTGACCTTGAGGAGGAGGTGGTAGAGGAGCTCTTCGAGTTCACATGACATGTTATCTATGGCAACCAGAAGAGTAGCACCATGGCTGAGGCCCGTGCCACAAGGTGGAAGAGAATGAAGAACGCCACTCAGACATGGCGGGAGCTGGTGGGTGGCCGCTTTCGCCCTGTCCGCCACACACAACCTGCTCTCCCAACACATCTACCTGCACCAGGGCCAGCTGAAGAAAACCAGGAAGAGAATGAGGAGGATGGTGATGAGGAGGGAGATGATGATGTACAGAGGAGGAGGGGGGATTCATTGGAATCTGATGATTCAGAATCTAGTGAGGCAGAATGCTGATTGATTCGGACTGATCATCACATGTTTAAAGTGGGTTCATTCTTAACCTGTTCAAGTTACAACTTAAAGTATTTTGAAGTAGAATTAGTTATCTTGTCATACTGTACATTCATAAATTATTTTACTGAGATCCGTATGAAGGTAGTTTGTTTAAAGTACAGCAGTACCATGGTAAAATTGGTTTTGACATTAAAAGTACAACTTTTGCTCTTCTGGGTGGCGGCCATCTTGGATTTCTGGAATAAATTATGTCATAACGTCAAACTGATGTCATAATCGGAATCATCATGGTTGACTTACACAAAAAAGTGTATTCATACATGATTCTACGTGCTCTGGTTCAAAAGTAAATTTTTCAAGATGGCACCAGCAGGTATTTTGGAGTTGGCCCTCTGACAAAAAATGCCGGGATTTTTGGGAGGGACACATGGGCTAAATCTTTTATAAAAGGTCCATAGAAGTCAAATCAATCATCAAAACATCTTAGCCAGAGAATGGTCACGGAATTGAGGTTCTTGACCCAACTAGAAGGACAGTTTTCCTTCTGAAGCACAACTTAAGACATGTCTCATCCTTCCAGTCGGGACCATTTGTCACATAGTGAGAGGTTCCACAGCTCAAGCAAACCCCCACCAATTAGTACAGGGCTTGTATTTTGGTTTTGCTCTTCTCGTTCTTTTATGCTATTGTTATGCAAAGACATGTGAGTACCGGTACTTGGCGCACGGCAAGACGAGTCGAGTGAAAGTTGTGAACGCATTTCTGTGTGCACGCGAGTGCTTCTGCTCAGAAAAGTGGTGGAACGGCGTGGTACTGCGTGCCATGAGCACTGCACCTCTGTTTATTTGTATTGGGAAAGATACAGACACATTAGCTGGTTGAACAACATCTATATGTGTGGTAATAATTCAGATATTGAGTGTATTTCTGTGAAAATGTGTGTGGCGCCTCAAATTCCAACCGAAGCGGGCAAAATAACTTCGCTTTCCGCCCGCAAGTCGCCCGCCCACCCGTGTGAACAGCGACGCCCGTTAACATGAGAGAGAGAGAGAGAGAGAGAGAGAGAGAGAGAGAGAGAGAGAGAGAGAGAGAGAGAGAGAGAGAGAGAGAGAGAGAGAGAGAGAGAGAGAGAGAGAGAGAGAGAGAGAGAGAGAGAGAGAGAGAAGCGACAAAAAGAGAGATAAATCACTTACCTTTTCAGTGTGGTCTTGTAGTTCTATGGAGGTAAAGCCAGATCAAGTTAAACACTATAAACATCCTCAGCATCATTCCCTATGAACTCAATCTTTTCCTTCATCGTCTGGCTCTTCTGCTCCTCTTCCTCCTTCAGTGCAGCTACCCTGGCCTCCTTTTCCTCATGGAGAAACTGGAGAAGCTTCTTAAACTCCTTCTCAATCTGCTTCTCTGTGTGCAGGGCCTGGACCTGCACATTATGGGGTTAACAATCATGTCTCTTCCACAATGGACTACAAATGTACAATAGGTAATTTACTCAGGGGTGCAGTTGTAATATCAGAACTGCCTGTTTAAATGACGCCACGTGCATGCGCATACATGTTCCCTCGCGTGCGCACAGAACAGATGATTATTATGCATAAATAGTAGGAAACATGTTTGTATAGGAAATTACTAGTTTTAGTTTAGTTTTTGTAATATTGCCTTGAAATAGAGAAGCTGAAAAAGGTAGATGTAGCCTTCAATATATAAAGAAATTATATTGTCAACAGATATGGTTGAAAAACAAACAATGTTTTAAATGTAATTGTAGATACAATATTGTTGTTACAATTTCTTTAATTGAATTAACTTAAACTAGAAAAGTAAATACAAACTAAATTAACAATGTAATTTACAGTTTACAGTTTCCTTCTGAAGCACAACGAAATGTCTCATACTTCCAGTCGGGACCATTTGGTTCCACAGCTCAAGCAAACCCCCACCAATTGGTACAGGGCTTGTATTTTGGTCTTGCACTTCTCTTTCTTTGTTATGCTATTGGTATCCTATTCTTATGCAAAGACTAGGTGATAGATAAGTGCCGGGTACTTGGCATGACGAGTCGAGTGAAAGTTGTGAATGCATTTTTGTGTGCGCGTGAGTGCACGCGCATGCACATCTGTGCGCGTACTTCTGCTCAGAAAACTGGTGGGTCGGCGTGGTACCGCGTGGGACCACCACTGCACTTACTGTGAGCAGGTTGAGTGCAGCTACAACCTTACAGTAAATTATTTATCATTAACACTGAATATTTGTACCTTTAGTGTTCTGCTGTGTGGACGCATGTTTGTTTGATTTCTTTAAAGGCCTGTAGCTTGTCACGTAGGGTCTTCAGTGGAGCCTGGAGCTGCTTCTGCAATGGAATTCATTCATTCATGAATTTCATGATGCATTTCACTTGAAAGATGCCAGTCTTCCCCCTGAGGACTCTGTGCTGTAGCACCGGTTTCAACACACGGACTGGAGTACGTTTGCCACCCAGGCCACCCTGGACTCCTACACTGACATTGACTCCCACGCTGACATTGACTCCCACACTGACATTGACTCCTACACTGACATTGACTCCCACACTGACATTGACTCCTACACTGACATTGACTCCCACACTGACATTGACTCCCATGCTGATATTGACTCCCACACTGACATTGACTTCCATGCTGACATTGAATCCCACACTGACATTGACTCCCACACTGACATTGACTCCCACACTGACGTTAAATCCCACAATGACATTGAATCCCACACCTCCTACGTTGTGGACAAAAATAAATCAACTCCAACATCAGTGTCTGAATCTAATCCCATCTAATTGTTCTGATTGTCTAATGTTTCTGTATTCATTAACGTGACAACACTGTAAATTAGTATAATTACTCTGTGTATTTATTGAGTATAATTAAAGATTGAATAAATTAATATAATAATGATTTTGCCATACCTTGTCCGAAGCTTCCTCTATGTAGCAGCAGTTGTGGCCCTTGTGTTTTCTGGAGGACTGACACACCACACAGATTGGCTGGAGGTCATCCAGACAGAAGAGCTTGAGTTCTTCTCTGTGCAGACAGTGACTGCAGAGCACCTCAGAACCTGCTGGAGCTCCCTGGCTTCTCTCCCTGAAGGCCTCACACAGGTTCTTCAAGGCCAAGTTACGAGGAGGATTTAAAATTGAAGAGATTTTCCTACACAGTGGACAGTTCTTGTCTTCTCTATCTCTCCAGAATTCCTGCAGACAGGCTTTACAAAAGCTGTGGCCACACGACAAGAGGACAGGATCTGTACATTGGATTATCGACGAAACCTTACTTGGTCCCAAGAAGAGGGTCTTGTGTATGATTGGGTTAGGACATTTACTGTACATTGGAGGGGGTTGGGTTAGGACAAAACACGTTTAGCAATTATGCCACATCAATGTGGAACGCCCTACCCACAGCTGTAAAGGAATGTGAATCACTACCCACTTCCAAAACCACTCTCAAAGAGTACCTACGAGAGACTGCTATTCGAAACTGGCCCCTGTAAATGTACAATAAATGTCCTTGCTTAGTGATGTGACGTTTGAAGCGAGGCGTCGATGCGTGTGTCGAGTAATCCAGGATTATTTTCTGTGGAGCGTGTATCGAGGCGTGTATCAGCCAGGTGACGTACTGATGACGTCCGAAGCCTAGTACCCTCCAAACTCATAGCCAAGCTCAGGGACCTGGGCTTGAACTATGACCTCTGCCAGTGGGTCTTGGACTTCCTGACTGGCAGACCCCAGGTGGTAAGAGCAGGCAACTGCACCTCCTCATCCATCACCCTCAACATAGGGGCCCCCCAGGGCTGTGTTCTGATCCCCCTCCTCTACTCCCTGTACACACATGACTGCGTGGCACAGCGGAACAACAACACAATCATCAAATTTGCTGATGACACAGTAGTGGTGGGCCTGATCTCTGCCAACGACGAGAGGGCCTACCTGGAAGAGGTAGAGAATCTGTCACAGTGGTGTCAGGAGAACTGCCTCTCCCTGAACGTCAGCAAAACAAAAGAGATGATTGTGGACTTCAGGAGGTCGGGGGTCAAGGACTACAGCCCCCTCAGCATCGACGGGGCACCGGTCGAGAGAGTGAACAGTTTCAAGTACCTCGGAGCCCACATATCCGAGGACTTGACATGGACCACACACATTGACAGTGTGGTGAAGAAGGCACGACAACGCCTCTACTTCCTCAGGCGCCTAAGGAAGTTCCAAGTCAGTCAGAAGATCCTTAAGAACTTCTACTCATGTACAATAGAGAGCATCCTGACTGGCAACATCACCTCCTGGTTTGGGAATAGCACTGCACAAGACCGTAGCAGACTACAAAGAGTGACACGTTCAGCCGAACACACAATTGGAGGGGGGCTTCCCACCCTCCAGAACATTTACAACAAGCGGTGCAGGGGTAAGGCGAAGAGAATCATCAAGGACTCCAGCCACCCGAACAACTGCCTCTTTGAACTGCTGCGGTCAGGCAAGCGATACCGGAGTCTTAAGGCGAGCACAGAAAGACTCAGAAGAAGCTTCTATCCCCAGGCCATCAGGCTGCTCAACGAACAATAAACACTATGCAACAACCATCAAATGCACACAGCACACACACCCACACGCACACACTCACTTAAACAAACAACACACTGCAGCACCCACTCTCCACACTTTAGATCACCTAAACACACTTCACACTTTATATTTATTGGTAAAGGATTTGCACTACAACTCGTACACCTTACTGTAAATTGTACCTAAATTGTACCTCATCCCATTTCTGCTTTGCACTATATAGTATTGTATATTAGTACATTGCATAGTATATTGTATATTGTATGGTAACTCAGTTACTTCTATTCTGCATCGAACATTGTACATATGTCTATACTGAACACTGTGACCTCTATTTTTACTTCTATTTTACATGCTATACTATTTTATTTCATACTTATCTTGTCTAGCACAGTCTCTGGAGCGTAACAGTAAGAAGCATTTTGTATTAAAGTATTCTGTACTTCTGTATGACAACTATTAAAGAAACTTGAAACTTGAAACTCCGCGGCCACTGATTCAGGAAATGGGACTGTTGTGAAGGGCCAGATTAACACTGAGAATATACGTTTTATTATTTATATAACTTGTATATTATTTATATATATAAGCTATATCCCTTTAAGCCTCCGTTTGAATCATAGCATTATTCGCTTTCCTCATTGGACAGCGCCCTTGACACCCACGGCGCCAACAATCGCGCCCCTCAGACAAGTTCAAAGACGAGTTCGGACAAGTCGAGACATGCCCTTGGGCAGCGCATTGATTTCAGACAAGAGATTCGGTTGCGCCCTAGAAAGCCCTCTACGTATATATATTGTGGAAGGTGCAGCAGCAGTAGTGCGAAGTGAACAAGTGAAAGTGTGAATCTAATGCAGTTCGTCCTTAGAGTTCGTCCGAAGTAATGCAACAGCAGTAGTTGAACCTAGCGTATAGTAGCAGAGTCAAGTTCGACCTAACTTAATGTGAAGTAAAGAGTCGTCATTTAGTGTGAATCGTATTACAGCAGTTCGTTCGGTGTGCAGCATTAACAAGCAGTTTGTTCGTTTAGTAACTAGCGTGAACCTTAGCAAGTGTGTGTGGACTTAAAGTAATTAGTATCCGAACACAAGGTGGGCCTAGTAGCAGAACTATTGGACATGTGCGCATTGGAACCTACCGCTGCGATATTGTAGAACCATTATTGGTGGATTATAGTGACTTGTGGAAACGTAGTACCGTGGAGAAGAGCATCGTTAATACCACTGTCGTTTGGATTTATCAATCAATCAATCAATCAAATCCTTTATTTAACCAGATAAGCATCATTGAGATTAAAATCTCTTTTTCAAGAGCGATCTGGCCAAGCAAGGCAGCAGAAAGTTTCAACATAAAGAACATCACAATAAAATACAGATAAAACATTTACATCAAGCTCCAATTTCAGGCAAGTTATCAAACAGGCAAATGATCAAACACAGTTGCACTGACCAAGGGAACTGAGTTCGTAGGATTTTAAAATGGCTTTGAATTCTCCGAGGGTGACCAGTCCTGGTAATTTTAGGTCCTCCTGTATCTTGTTCCAAGATGAAGGAGCAGCATATTTAAAAGCCCTTTTTCCCAATTCAGTTCTCATATGGGGAACTTCCAGTGTTAGAACAGCTTGAGAACGAAGGGCATACTTATATTGCTTTGTGCACAGAAGCACACTTAGGTACGAGGGAACCAGTTTAAGCAGAGCTTTGTGCACCAGAGAGAGCCATCGAGAAAATCGCCGTATTTGTAGAGATGGATAACTTGCAATGGTATATAGGGTGCAATGGTGCACTCGATTTCCACATCCCGTGACAAAGCGTAAGGCAGAATGGTACACAGTATCAAGCTTTCTAAGGTACTGATCAGGTGCATACATATAGAGTAAGTCACCATAATCGAGTAGTGGTAAGAAGGTGGTCGAGATCAGGTGACTTCTCACTTTAAGTGAAAAACAGGACCTGTTTCTGAAAAAGAAGCCGAGTTTAAGCTTCAGCTTTGACACAAGTTTGTCTATGTGAGATTTAAACGTAAGGTTCTCGTCCACTGTAATGCCTAGATATTTGTAGGAAGCAACCCTTTCGATGTCAGTCCCTCCAGCAGTAACAAGTGTGGGAAGATCAGCTGGGAGTCTCTTCCCATTTGAGAAGAGCATAAACTTTGATTTGCCAGCATTTAACACTAGCTTAAGCTGGGTAAGATGTGACTGAACAATGTCAAAGGCAGATTGCAAGAACTCCATCGTTTGCACAACACTGGGAGATGAGCAATAAATTACTGTGTCATCAGCATAGAAATGGTAAGCAGCATTAGACAGGTTGATACAAAGATCATTTACATATATGGAGAAGAGTAGAGGTCCCAGTACGGAACCTTGTGGTACACCCTTAAGTACAGGGAGGAAAGATGATGATAAACCAGCAGACTGTACACACTGTGATCTATCCGTCAGGTAATTTGAAAACCACTCTACAGCCTGTCTAGATAAACCAATTTTATGTAGACACTTCGATAAAATGGCATGGTCAACCGTATCAAAGGCTTTGGATAAGTCTAGGAACAGAGCTGCACAGTATTTATTGGAATCCAGTGATTCAATGACATCATTGACTACTTTAAGAGTAGCAGTGATCGTGCTATGCTTCTTTCTGAAACCTGACTGGTTCTTGGAAAGCAGGCCATGTGAGTCTAAGAAATCTTTTAGCTGCTCACTTATTAGTTTTTCAAGGACTTTGGCTAAAACACACAACTTTGAGATTGGTCTGTAATTGTTAAGGGATGAGGGAACACCCCCTTTCAACAGGGGGAGGACGTGGGCTGATTTCCAGACTAATGGAATCTCATTGCTTTCGATGGTGAGATTAAAAATGTAAGTTAAAGGTTCTGCAATAAAATCAGCAGCTGCCTTGAGAAAATGAGGCTCCAACTTATCCGGACCTGCAGATTTGTCGGAGTTGAGCTTCTTTAGGGCCCTATGGACCTCAACCACCTCAAAAGGAGATAAATTGAAGGGTTCAGTTTCTGAGTTTGAGGGGGGTGACATAAGGGGCCCCTGCTGTTCAGAGTCTGATGGCTGTAGTGACTCAAACAAGGATCCTGATGAAATAAAATGTTTGTTAAAAGAATTAAGAATGGTTAATTTATCAGTCACAGTACAGGACTCAGTTTCTATGCTGAGTGGCAATTCATTTGTGATGTCACTCCCATAAGTGGTCTTAATAACCTTCCAAATTTTTTTGGGGTCCTTTAGGTTACAGGTAGTTTTAGCCAAGTAGTACTCAGATTTAGCCTTCTGAATACGGGAAGTAAACTGGTTTCTGAGATGTCTAAATGTCAGCCAGTCGGTGTCCGACTTGGAGCTCCTGGCCTTAGACCAGGCTACATCCCTTTCTCTCAACAGATTGGACAGCTCAGGGGAAAACCAGGGATTGTCACGGCCTTTCACTCTAAATTTGCGGACTGGCGCATGTTTGTCTATGATGTTAAGAAAAGTGTCATAGAATGATTTCCAGGCTAACTCCACATCATTAATTAGGGAGATTCTGGACCAGTCAAACTGCCATAAATCCTGATGAAAAGCTTGTTCACAAAAGTGCTTAAGATCCCGTTTCTGTACAATCCTTGGTCTTGTTTTCGGGAGCTTACCATGCCTGACTGTGGCGATGACACAATGGTCACTCAGGTCATTAGCAAAAACACCAATTTCAGAAAATTTGTGTGGAGCATTTGTTAAAAATAAATCAAGAAGGGAAGATTTATCTGGGCATTTAGGATTTGGTCTGGTTGGGCTATCAATTAGTTGCGTCAAGTTAAAAGAATCACAGATGGTTTTAAAACTATCTGAGGCAGAAGACAACCAATCCCAGTTTAGGTCTCCAGTGAGAAGAATCTCATTACACTCCAGGGTAGATAAGATGTTGTTCAGAGATGTTAGAGCATCACTACTTGCTGAGGGAGGTCTGTAACAGCCAACCAGCGTCATGAACTGACCCTTAAGAAGTTCTAACTTCAGAGCGAGCAATTCAAATTGTTTACTGAGGGATACAGAAGAGAGGAGGGTGACTTGAAATCTGGTTTTAATGTATATAGCAAGGCCCCCACCTTTCCTGGGCCGATCACATCGAAACACATTGTAACCCTTGATTGAAATGACTTTGTTAGTAATGGACTTTTTGAGCCAGGTCTCTGACAAAATAAGAATATCCGCATCTGTGGAGTTTGCCCATATTTTAACTTGGTCCAGTTTAGGAAGTAGACTTCTAACATTAAGGTGAATAATACCAAGTCCAGATCTGTCTTTAAAATCACTGGGAGTATTCAGGCTCTTGACACCAGGGCCAGGGTTAGGGTGAACATTACCCGAGAGTAAAAGCAAAAGGATCAGAAAGCATTTTTTCAATTTCATCGGCCTACGTGTAGAATCAGATTTAGCATTTTGAGCCTTTTGTCTAAAATGACAGTACTGCAGCAGCCAGTCAAAAGGACAGAATAAGTTAATAAGATGGGGCAAGATACAATCATTGGCATTTTGTAAAAAGCAATACGATTGCGAACTATTGGAGATAAATTCCCAGTCTGTGCCTTTTTGTGGAAGGGAAATTTGTAGAGGCACATAAACATTTCCACAGTTCTCATGCACTTCCTTTGGATACAGGACAGTTAGCAAGAGCAAGATAAGTGGGGAGAACATGTCAACTTGCGTGGAAGAAAGTCCAATCCACTCCTGGTGGTGGTAGCTGGTATCCTGGGGCTGGCCTGGTGGTGGTGGCTGATAGTTGGTATCCTGGGGCTGGCCTGGTAGTGGTGGCTGGTAGGTGGTTGCAGGCTGGAAGGCTGCTGGAGAATGGAGATGTCCAGTGGAGCCTAGGGCTAGCAGCTAGTAGCTCCAGTAGCCTGGGCCTGGTGTTGGTAGGTTGCTCCAGAAGCCTGGGTGTAGCCTGTCGGAGTCCAGTGGAGCCTAGGGCTAGCAGCTAGTAGCTCCAGTAGCCTGGGCCTGGTGTTGGTAGGTTGCTCCAAAAGCCTGGGTGTAGCCTGTCGGAGTCCAGTGGAGCCTAGAGCTAGTACTCCAGTAGCCTGGGCCTGGTGTTGGTAGGTTGCTCCAGAAGCCTGGGTGTAGCCTGTCGGAGCCAGCTGGCTGAAGATCAATTAGTGCCTGGCTGCCACGCATACAGCATTGTAGTATCCACAACTTGCGATTAAAGAAATTAAGACTACTACTTACTTACTTAAAATGGATATTTAAAAGTATTAAAAACCAACAAAAAGTACTAAAAACCAACAAAAAAGACCAAACATTAACAAACAATTAGCACAGACAATTGGGATGCTGCCATCTTGGAATTTAACTACCCTGAAGATTCTACATCGGGCTAGCTTCGGGGACGAAGCTGGCTGGCTATCATCATTGCTATCGGGCATTGGATTACAGCTATTACCTTGCTACTGAGCACTTGGATTATAAAGACCGGATCCGTATGAGAACCCCTTTTCTTCAAGTGACTAGCCTGAGTATCCGTACATTCTTCATTCCTCTGGAGCTTACAACTCTGTGGGAGGATATCACCAGTCTCCAGCTGTACCCTCGTTTGCCCCCCTATATTGCCATCTCACGCCAGGCGGCGTCTGGTCTAGTATACCTAGCCTAGGAATTATTCATTCCCATTGACTTTGCTACTCTCTGACTTTCTAATATCATTCGCCATAAAAGAGCGACCCAGTAATTATCAGTTGTATCTTCTGCATAATAATAAAATACTGTAAATGATATCTCTTTGTCACCGTGCCGTCTATTTGAGTGTCTGCCATAATTAACTGTACTGTCTGGCAAGTAATAATAATAATAATAATAATAATAATAATAATAATAATAATAATAATAATAATAATAATAATAATAATAATAATAATAATAATAATAATAATAATAATAATATGTAGTAGTGGTTTAATCTATCACAATCTTTAATACAGTCAGGGTTTTGTAACCCCTCAGTTACAGGGACATTTCCTATCCCTTCACATTTGTGTCGACATAGGAATTCATTACGAGTTTCTTTGCAATGGAGAATACCCTGGAGTACTGGGAAAGACAAATAAATGTGTATCCTAATAATCCTAACGTATATATGTAACAGATGTCAGATGGTACCGCGAGGCACTGTCAGTCACGACGGACTTCAAGCGCTGTGAAGTGACTGGCGAGTAGCGGTACTGCGAGTTAAACTCACTCCACTTAAAAAGACACACGTACACGTCATTAAGTGTGAATTCACCACTTGGTTGTGCTGTCGCCCAGACCCGGGTTCTAAACTCCCTCGGGGCATCGAAGTTAAACAACGCAAAAAGGTGACGATATCAGCTCTGTTACATATAAACTTGCTGTAATGTCCAACTTGCTGTGCCTAATCTGATCACATCTGTATGATCCAAATGCAGGACGGCATGTCGATTTTGTGTTGCTTTTTCTGAATAAAAATGAAGCAAGCACTTTCTCCTCTGTCCCTGCTATCATGCTGTCAGAAAAACACACTATATTAAAGAATAGAATGTTTTTTTTTATCCACTTTTTCTCCCATTTTCTATTTTTCTCCCATCCCAATTTTCGTATCATCCAATTCAACCCTCCCCTGTCTTTGAACGCTGTTTCTTGCCTCCCACAAGCCGGCTGCAATGTGGACTAAGTCATACATAGCACGAGTCCCCTCCGATACTCGAGGTAACAGCAGTCACATCTTTCCACCTGCGCGGCTCGATCTTTCAGCGTCAGGGGTCTGGGCTTTGGAGGGGCCCCGCCCCCGTCGCTTCCTGATTCTACTGCGCAGGCGCACCAACCGACCTGTAGGAGTCGCTGTCCACAACGCCAGATCCCCACCCATCAGTTTCCCTCCCCCTAATACTGCCAATGTGTATTAGTGCGGACAACCAGCTAAACTGAAAGCAATGTGGAGCGCTGGGCTCGAACAGGGAGGCGAACCTGTTCGAGCCCAGTCTCCAGTATTCGCGGTGAGCGCCTTGCCCACTGCACCACATAGCCGCCCAAAGAATAGAATGTTATAGTAACACAAGCACGTTCTCCTCTGTCCCTGCCATCACTCTGTTAGAAAAACAGACACAATATTATTTGTTTATTGGCATCATCATCACATCAACACATCAAAGCTTCACACACCAACGCCATGGTATCATTATAATCACTCTGCCTGTTCTACATTTATTGTCCACTTGATGGCACAGTAGAGCAAATGAACCACCATGAAGCTTCAACACATGTGTGGCACTATGGCAGGGCTATTCAACTGGCGGCCCGCGGGCCAGATCCGGCCCGCGGGATGATTCTGACCGGCCCGCCAAAGATTACATGATAATAATTTTTTTTTTTTTTTTTTTTTTTTTTTACTTTTTTCTTTTCATGTCAACGTTAACACGCACAATTGAGCCAAAAGTCACTCAATTAATGACAGATTTCATTGATAAATTGAGGGAAAACTTTGCAAGTCGATTTGATGAATTTGACATGTCCAGAGAATTGATGCATTTTGTGAGCAACCCATTTGCCAATGTAGCTGCTATTTCCACAAAAGGACAAGAGTTCCTTGCATCACTTCACATTGATGAAGGTCTCCTGCAACTTGAAATAATTGACATGCAAGCATCATCTGCTCTGAAGCAGGCACTTGAGAATGAATCCACCACAACATTTTGGATGAAGTGTTCATGTCAACACATTCCCCAAAATAAAAACGCTGGCAATATCTGTGCTAACAATGTTTGGCTCAACATACACCTGTGAATCCAGTTTCTCTCACATGAATGCCATTAAAACAAGCAACGTGCCTCCTTGACAAATGAGCATTTGCATCACTGTTTGCGGGTAGCCCTCACTTCCTATAAACCCTCTTTCTCTGCCATTGCCCAGTCAAAGAAGTGCAATCGCTCTCATTAGATGTGTGTATGTAGGCTAGGCCTGTCTGCCCCCCACCCCCCTGATGTTTGAGAGTTAAGAGTGGACAATAAGTGCTAATAAGATGCTGTGATTTGCTGTTGTTGCACAGACATGAAGCACTTTTTCATAAGCTCAGCTGCACTATAAATGTGTTTTTTTGTTTTTTTTGGCCCCTTGGGTTTCTGACAATGTGGCCCCCTGAACAATTTAGTTGAATAGCCCTGCACTATGGGATGGAAAGCCTCAATGCTTCATGAAGCTTCATCTCACCATCACTACCTTTGCTGCTGCAGTGGGCCTCATCAATTAGGTAGTTTACCTGCTGGGGTACTCCCTCGCAGCAAACACCGAACACTCCACACTTTCTCGGCACCAACAAATACACTGGGCCAGGCTGAAGAGGGTCACTGGACCTGTAGGGCTGTCTTAAATACTTCGAAGCTTCGAAGCTTCGTTCGATGGGCATGGGATTTGAATATGAAAATAAAATTTGATTATGTAAAAAAAAAAAATTTAATAAAAAAATTATATATATATATATATTTTTTGTGTGCAAAATCAACTCTACCTCTCTCTTTGTTAATTACAACAAGCACTGCTGTTTGTTATTTAAGATGAGGTCGGACTCGGCACTGACAGATTTGTGTTCATTGTGCTGCTTTTATAAAGCCTCAAATGACGGCTTACAATATTTCATGGAAGCAAAGTGTTTAGTTTGTCTAAGATTTAAAAAGGTTTAAACTTTACAGCACTGACAAAGTTGAACAAAGTGCTGTACAAGTCCCACAACATTAAAAAGAAAGAAAAAAGATTTTTTATTTTTATTTTTATTTCGAAGCTTCAAATTAAAATCGAATCTCGGCCCCGAAGCTTTGAATTCCAAAAAAAAATCCAAGGTCAGCCCTATGGACCTGCAACATTAAATGAAGAAATGTATCAGCTGAATGAAAGAATATTGTTAATTACAAATGGGTGATAATTCAATTACAGTAATTAAACTAACCTGCTGTCTCCCACCTCCACCTCCCAGCTGTGTTTCCCTGAGCTGAAGCTCTCAGAACCCAGAACATCGTTATACACCATGTTCCTCTCTGGGTTGTCAGGGAGCTGCTGCTTTGTGTCTGTGCATCTCACACTGGTCAGATCATCAGATATAGAGAGCCAGGGTGCTGCAGTGTTTGGGTCCAGAGTGACAGGAGTGAACTTGACCCTCTCCTTCATCTTCTCCCAGACTCTGAAGGTCAGGTTGCCCAGGTGTTTGGCCTCGTCTATCAGCGCTCCTGACACCAGCTGTGGATGAGGCAGGTTGCACTGAGCTCTTTTCAGTGTGGTCTTGTATTTCTGCAGGAAGGAGACATGTTCAGCGTTCAGCTCCTGCTCTATGGCTCTGATTGTGTCTGAAAGGGTTGACATCTCTCTGTCCAGCCCCTCCATCTTCTCCTTCATCGTCTGGCTCTTCTGCTCCTCTTCCTCCTTCAGTGCAGCTACCCTGGCCTCCTTTTCCTCATGGAGAAACTGGAGAAGCTTCTTAAACTCCTTCTCAATCTGCTTCTCTGTGTGCAGGGCCTGGACCTTTAAGTGTTCTGCTGTGCGGACGCATGTTTGTTTGATTTCTTTAAAGGCCTGTAGCTTGTCACGTAAGGTCTTCAGTGGAGCCTGGAGCTTCTTCTTGTGATCCTCTGAAGCTTCCTCTATGTAGCAGCAGTTGTGGCTCTTGTGTTTTCTGGAGGACTGACACACCACACAGATGAGCTGGAGGTCATCCAGACAGAAGAGCTTGAGTTCTTCTCTGTGCAGACTGCAGAGCACCTCAGAATCAGCTGGAGCTCCCTGGCTTCTCTCCCTGAAGGCCTCACACAGGTTGGTGACCACTTCCTGAATAGTTCAGAGGCAATGTACCCCACTGGCGACTTCCCGTAGAGGGCATTGGGGACTCCCTCCTTATTGTAGGGCCCTCCCGGGTAGCCCCCCTTATGAATAATAAAAGGGGGGACGTCCTCCCCAGCCGCATTGAGGCAGGCCAGGACCGTGATGTGTTCCCTGGGCCTGCAGGGCACGACGACCTTCCTCCGGTTGGAGTCCAGCTGAAACCCCGTCTCGTCACAGTTATAAATGTGACAGGGTTTCTCCCTCAGCCTGTGTTCCTCCAAGGTGGTGGTGAGGAGCTGAAAATACCTTGTCTGTCTGCTGTGCTGTCCCTGACTGAGCTCTGACTCTGGACTGACCGTCTGTCTGTCTATGCTTCAGATTTCTTTCTATATACACAGAGAGAGGAGCTGAAAATAGTCTTCAATAGGCCCCCTCTTGGAGCAGGCTGCCCTCCCACGGTCAATGGTGTCCGGGATCCGGATCGTGAGGCGATGGTGTTGCCTCTCCCGGAAATTGATCCACCACGTCTGGCCATGGGATGTTTTTTGGTTCCAAATTTTTTTACTCACCAGCCACCACTGACACACACAGTGGGGGATGTTTTAAAATGATGTTTTGATTCACCAAAAAATGTGGTCAGCAGCCGCCACTGACACACACACACACTCCACCTCACGTGAACCCCTTTCAGACTGAACAATTAGGTGCCTCCTCTTCCAATAAAGTGTGTGTGTGTGTGTGTGTGTGTGTGTGTGTGTGTGTGTGTGTGTGTGTGTGTGTGTGTGTGTGTGTGTGTGTGTGTGTGTGTGTGTGTGTGTGTGTGTGTGTGTGTGTGTGTGTGTGTGTGTGTGTGTGTGTGTGTGTGTGTGTGTGTGTGTGTGTGTGTGTGTGTGTGTGCGTGCGTGCGTGCGTGCGTGCGTGCGTGCGTGCGTGCGTGCGTGCGTGCGTGCGTGCGTGCGTGCGTGCGTGCGTGCGTGCGTGCGTGCGTGCGTGCGTGCGTGCGTGCGTGCGAGAGTGCAGGATGTGTGGTGTGTGTGTTCATGTGTGGAGAGATCAGTGTTCTGATGGTGTTCCCGCGCTTATGTGCCCATCCCCCCACGTGAACCACACCTTCCGATACAAAATGTATCATCTTCTCACATATGTATAGCTTTATGTCTCCTCTTCCCACCTCTTTCCCGCGCTTATGTGCCTATCCCCCCCCACGTGAACCACCCCTTCCAGACTAAACGTATAACACCTGTTCCACATTTCAAAGTAAACAATTAGGTGTTTGTTAGGGGAACCCCATCTCTTTCCCAGGCTTATGTGCCCATTACCCCACACGAACCACACTTTTCTACATCTACATACATGTATACTCTTTCACTCTCTCTCTCTCTCAATTCAATTCAAATGACTTTATTGGCATGACGTAACTTGTACATGTTGCCTAAGCAAATGATTAATATTAACATTAACACATCCACCGCCATCCACGCTGTAAAGCGCTATTGCCCGCCATGCTTTGACCGCCAGATCTCGCTGTACAGCGTAATTGAGATCAATATTTCATTTTTTCGCCATGGCATTCATAATTCATATATACACCTCTGACGCTGCAGCTGGACCCTAAAAGTGAAGGCAACGACGGCTCAATACCGCCGCCTGGTGGATGGTCGGGCGAGTTACACTCGGAACAACAGGAAGTGACTGCTGTGCGTCGATTAAATTCATCCGGCCGTCAGACATTGTTGCAAGGCTCCCGACAGAGACAATGTACATAATGGATCGCTTTATAAACTTAATAATCTATATGATTTCGGCGTTTATTGCGACATACAAACCGGAAATGGACCTAGGCGATCGACGTCCTATACTTGGGATATTTCACCGCCAGTCTCTTTGACGCACGGTAAGAGGAATATAACGTTATTTTCAGCCCAATTGTTTATTAATTTCACTGCAAACCATCTGATCAATAAATCAACCCATACTACATAAAGCATTTACTGATGATCGGGGAATTATAAACGACCCCCCCCCCTTTCCTCCATGCATGATGAAGCATACGTATACGATCATATACAGTTGAATTTTTTAATATAGCGTGTCTAGGGAATAAACGGCAATCGATAATCTATATATGCGTTTAGGCCTATAACTCACGTTCTAGGAATTACTGCAGAAAACGATAAAAACATACTTATATTCTAGAAGGTATTTCTGTATGAATGTATGAATGAAAAAGTATAATCCTACATCCTGAACGATAGATAATCGTAATGTCAATTTAGCAATACAATTTAAAAAGTTATAGCCCTGCAAAGAAGGTAAACATCTCCATAGGCTTACAGTGGTGGCAGACTGGCTATATTGATGGATATAACCAATGGCAGGGAATGTATAACAAAACAGATATCAATGTCAAAGTACATAAAAATATCAACATAAAATATCATCAAAACATAAAATATTACAGCATAAACGTGTGTCAGGTGACTGTCACTCACTGTCCCTCCGTTTATGGCAGACAGCAACATACTGTAGACTGCTGATAGCTCACAGCTAGTTGAGTCCTCCCCTAGTAGGACTGGTCGTTTTTCTGTCTCTGATCGTTTAAGAAAACCTTTTGTTATTAATAAAAAAAAAAAAAAATTTAAATGTGTTTCTCTAAGATATTTATATTTTTCATATTGGGTGAGGAAGTGTATCTCTGTTTCAGGCTCATTGAGGATGCAATGACAGCACAGCCTTTGCTCTGCAGGAAGCCAGGTTTTCCTGTGCCTCCCCATGCTCACTCAGTCTGTATTTTGTCAAGGTTCTTTTTAGTTGTTGATCAGTCACCATGCTCAAATAGTCTGCTATGGTGTACTGTCGATTTAGAGCCAGATAGCACTCCATTTTGCTCTGTGCTTTTGTTTTTGTTTTCCAATAGGTGATGTAGTTTTGTTTTAGCTGTGTAGTAATTATTTATTCTGATTGGTCATGTGTTCTGTTCCTGAGGTGTGTTTAATAGAGCAGGTTTGTGCACTCAACCCGCGACCTACCGACCGACCTAAACACATTACAACACTTACAACAAACCAAATCATACATCTGAACATGAAAGAAGATACTCCTGACATTGTACGTGCTTACAAGCGCTTATTGTTCAGTGCAATAGGCCTCTCCTGACTGTCGCATCCTGCCATGGCACAAGTCCCTGTCGGGACTGGAAGAATGCCATCAGATCATTCTGGACCGCAAAGGCAGCACGCGTGGCTCTGGTGCCCTGTTGCGAGCAGGTTTCTGTCACCTGCGACCGGTCTTCTCCACTCCCCTGGTTGAGGCTCACCAGCAGATAGGGAGTCAGTGAAGTTTGGTGGGATGAATGAATGAATGAATTATTTATTTAGAATGTTTACAAATAAATAAACAATAAACATAATTTTTCTAAATGTTTACAAATAAACAAGCGGAAATTATAGGTTTGAAGCCAAATGGCTTATAGAACAACCTACCCCTAATTAAAAAACAAATTAAAAAAGTTAAAGTTTGCAAAACAAAACAATCAACAAAAACTGATCCTGAAAAGAACAAAAAAAGTTAAAGTTTGCAAAATAAAACAATCAACAAAAACTGTTCCGGAAAAGAACACGCCCGACCATGGATATACGTGTTTCGAATCCATGCTTAATGGACTGAAGGACGGATATATCCGTGGCAAGTTGTTTTGGCTTTTATTCCATTTTAATAACCTATTCAAGGTCGCCGAGCTGCACTGCAGATGTACCCTACTCTTTGAATTCGAGAAAGTGCATTACCGGCCAGATCCTCTTAGGGGCGCTATCGCGATAATGCAGTGTTCCCTGTGGCCGAAGTTGTCTTTTTTAATTTTTTATCTCTAATGTAGTTTTCTACTCACCTGAAGCGATAGCTATTGTCTGTTGCACGGAATACGTTTTGGATTGTGGATTTCACTATGCAATAAGGGGATTTATCATCAGCCAATAATGATAACGATAACGGGGAAATGCTCGGGGGATCCAACCGGTAAGATCTTTTTCACGTAAATTACATGCTGATCAGAGCTTGCTATGATACTCAACCGGCCGACCAGCGTATGTGGCTACTTAGACGAACACGGTTATTGGTAATCAATAATCAGAAACTATGTCCCCCGCCCCCCCCCCCCTTTCATGCATACATGCTTGAGGATCTAATAGCGGCACGGTGGTGTAGTGGTTAACACTGTCGCCTCACAGCAAGAAGGTCCAGGGTTCGATTCCCGCTTGGGGACCAGGTTTCCATGATGCCAGTTACCCAGGTGGGGTATCTCCCAGGCCTTTCTGTGTGGAGTTTGCATGTTCTCCCCGTGCTCGCAAGGGTTCCCCCCCCCGATAAGATAAACCCAATGGAAAAACATGCACAACAACAATAGATCGCTAACGCTGTGGCGTCCTTGACGAAGACGGACAGGAGCACTTGGATTGGTCCCCTGGCGCGGCTCACGTTGACGCCTGTCTGCTCCCGGCTACCCTTGGGGGGGAAGGACGATGGGATGGGTTAATCGCAGATACGAATCGCATTCATGCATCGCATGCGTGCCGAATGATGACCTCTGAGCAGGTCCTAAATTATTATTATACCGATCATATGCAGTTTGAGTTTTAACTGTAGCTTTTGTATAACGGAAATGCCATTGGATATAACGTTAGTAGCTATTAGCCCTTTATCTCGCCTTCCAGGAAATATACTAGACCAAATGCCGTATAACGCTTATATTCACGGCGCTATAAAATGAGAACGTATTGATAAAAAAGGTATTTCTTTAATCCATTTTGAAGGGACGGTTTATGATCTCAATTGACAATGAGAATGGACAGATAGTAATACAAAAAGTATAGATTTAGCTCTACAAACAGCCCCAAGTCTGTTTACATTATGCTGGTCGTCTAGAGTGGGGCCCGTCTAATCCCCGTGGCCGTCAATGTGTTAAGCCAACATAGGAAAATCAATACTTAATCTGCAATACCCGAGTTACATGGTAGAGAAAACAGATTCTAGGTTAAATTTGACTATACGATTCTAGAACCCTGTTTTTAAACATCTTTTTAAACTTAAAAATACTCCTGCAGTTTGGTGGGATGTACCTGGCATTGGGTTCATTGGCAGCATCCGTCTATGCCAGGAAGTTGTACAGAGCAATGCATGCTTTCACGACATGCACAGCCTTGTCTGGTCTGAACTCCAGAGGTTGCTCTAGGATCCTCCACCTGGCAGCCAAAATCCCAAAGCTGTTTTCGACGCCACGCCTGGCCGGAGAATGGCGGTAGTTGTAACCGGTTCTATGGTGGTCAAGGTTGGTATCTGTGTTGTACAAATGCAGGTCATTAGAGATCATGTTTTATACAAATATCGGTATAAATTAACACTCTATATCTATCAATCGATGTCAATGTAATGTACCCAACCTTTTTAATTAAAGAACCGATTCAATTGAAAGTCCTTTTCCATCAAAACAAGACTTCAATCTTTGTTTCAATGCCATTTTTCACCCTTTTTTCCACTTCAACTGAGCAGATCGAAGTAAAATCTTGTATTTTGGACAGTACTGTAATGTTCTGGGGTTTTGTATGTCACTGTTAGCTGGGGCTGTGTTTCCCCCCGGGAGAGATAGGAGGTGGCACCGGAAGTTAGGTTGTTGTCGTGGAAGATACGTGAAAGCAGGTAGCTGTGTGTACATCACGAGCGAGGTATTGACCTGTATGTAACCATTATCACTGGAATTAAACAACCCCAAAGACGCATAAACCCCTCCTCATTCTTCCTAACAATGACGGTATGACTGAACGCTACATTTGGTGTCTGAAGTGAACTCGGACTTACACGCACTTTGCGCCGTGGAGAGCTCCGCTATTGCTGGCTAGCTACGTCACGTTAGCTTAACAATGACGGCAAAAGAAGAGCCATGCCGCGAGATTAAACAGGAGAGGGAGGATGAAGGTCTGTCAAGTGGACTTCCAGACTTGGAAAGATGGCAGGTCGTTGCCGAAGTCGGGGTTGGCAATCTCGGAGGACAGGAGAGTGACGGTCACGTGATGGCGGTGCCGGTACCCCACCCGGCGGCATCCGGTAGGGATGACATGCAGAGCGTGGCACAATGTGGAGGTGCACATGGCGGCTGGAGAGCAGACCAGGCGCTGAAATATTCTGGTAAAGGCAGTTTGGAGGAGTTTTTTATGCAATTTGAGCTGGCAGCCGAACTGAATGGCTGGCCTATGGACAATAAAAAAAAGACTGCACGTCTCGTTTTGTCCCTCACGGATGATGCCCTGGCATGCTTGAGTGAGCTGGGCCCGGAAGAGCTGAGAGACTATGGAGCTGTGGTGGGGCGCTACAGAGGTGTTTCGGTCGATGTGACAATAAAAGCATCGTGGTCGCAGAGCTATGCCACCGGCACAGACGGCCCGGTGAGTCCCTTCGTGCACTGGCAACTGACAATGAGACACTCACGAGACGAGCATACGGCCACATGCCCCCCGCGGTGTTGAGTGAGTACGCCAGAGATCAGTTTGTCTGCGCCATCGAGCCACGAGACCTGCATGAGCGGGTTCAGCTGAGGCACCCGAGCACGCTGCAGGGGGCCATGGAGCTGGCGCTGGAGAGAGAAGACCTGAGGGGTGAGACCACACAGGAGGGCATGAGGGAGGCCCCTCCCACGGTGAGGGTTGCAGTGGAGAGCGGCTCCAGGGAGCCGGAGTGGGTGGGCGCGATGATGGAGCGGATGACGGAGCTGGTTCGTGCCGTGACATTGCAACCACAAGGAGGTGTGGCTCGTTCACTGGGGCCCATGCGCTGCTGGGGGTGTGGCTAACCCGGCCATCGCCTCAGGGACTGCCGCAATCGCCCGGAGAGGCAGGGAAACGGCAGGGGGTCCGTGTAGATGGGGCGGAGCGGATCCCTGGCGCCATGTCCCATGCTGCTCTGCCTCCGGCGGAGGGAGCCACAGAAGCAGACGTTGACACTGAGTCAATCATGGTAGTGGGCTGGACGCATGCAGGCAATTTTTGTTATGTCCCCGTCACCCTGGCTGGGGCGCCGTGTTCGGCCCTGGTGGACACGGGTTCGACTGCGACGCTGGTGAGGCCCGACGTGGTCCCGGTGGGGACACAGCTGGAGCAGACGTCGGTGCAGCTGAGGACAGTGACGGGTGAGCTAGCCCCCATGTTGGGGAAGGGAAAGGTGGTCATAACAGTGGGGGGCCTGTCGGTGGAGTTCCGGGTGTGGGTGGCAGAGGTGCAGGACCCCTGCATATTGGGGCTAGACTTCTTGAAGTTCGCTCGATGCCTGCTGGACCTGGGGGAGAACACATTGAGCTTCCCTGGGGGCCCCACTGTTAAGATGATATTCCCCCCACTTCCCCCAAGGTCAGTGCCACTGGCGGTGAGGGCAGCAGAGATACAGTCTCACTCTGCAAGCCCCCTGGACAGTCACGGTAGCTCCCGCTCCCGGAATACCCGCCTGAGATATTCCCCTGCCTACTCGACGGCTGAACGCTCACCCCCCCATACCCCTTGCCCCTGACAGGCAGCCCCCCTCACCTGCTGGCAGTACGCCCCTGTTCCCATCAGCAGCCCCATTTACACCCAGGGCCCCCCTCCCCCTGGCGCAGCCTAACATGGAAGAAGAGGCTGACAGGCTAGCGGTTGTGAGGGGGATATGGGAACGCAACTGTGGCCACTTGGAGCCGGAACAGCGAGAGGAGCTGTGGCAGTTGCTAAATGAGTTCAAGGACATTTTTGCACTGACAGATGCTGAAATTGGCCGCACGCACTTGGTGCATCACCAAATAGATACAGGGGACACCCGGCCTATCAGATCACCAGCCCGCCGCCTTCCCATGGCATACAGAGAAGCTGCAGAGTGCACCATTGATGAGATGCAGCGTGCGGGCATCATAGAGCCCTCTGCCAGTCCCTGGGCTTCGGGAGTGGTGATGGTAAAGAAGAAAAACACCTCCAAAATGAGATTCTGCGTGACAAAGAAAGACTCTTACCCGATGCCCCATGTCGATGAGGTGCTGGACACAGTGGCTGGTTCGTCCTGTTTCTCCTCACTATACTTACGTACTGGCTACTGGCAGGTGCCCCTCGACCCAGAGTCTAAACCTAAGACAGCCTTCTGCACACCGAGGGGGCTGTGGCAATTCCGTGTCCTCAGCTTCGGGCTGTGTAACGCCCCAGCCACGTTTGAAAGGCTAATGGAGAGCGTGTTGGCTGGCATTCCCTCGGAGGAGTGCGTTGTGTACCTGGACGACATACTGGCCCACGGCAGCTCCTTCCAGGCGGGCCTTCAGACGCTGAGACGGGTCCTGGGGAGGATAGCCGAGGCAGGACTGAAACTTCACCCCGTCAAGTGCCACTTCATGAGGAGAGAAGTGGAGTTCTTGGGACACAAACTGATGGGAGAGGGCATCAGCACGCAGGAGGGGAAGATAAGGGTGGTCAAAGAGTGGCCCACCCCCGCAGACAAAGAGCAGCTCGAGAGCTTTGTGGGGCTCGCCTCATACTACAGGAGGTTTGTGAGGGGGTTCTCCTGCATCGCTGAGCCCCTATTTCGACTGAAAGAGAAAGGCGCTGACTTCACCTGGACGCCTGAGTGTCAGCAGGCATTTGACCTCCTAAAAAAAGGACTAACAGAAGCACCTGTGCTCCGACCCCCAGACCCCTCCCTGCCGTTTGTCCTGGATACGGATGCCAGCAACGTGGGCATGGGGGCCGTGCTGTCTCAGGTGGGGCCGGAAGGAGAAAGAGCGGTGGCTTACTTCAGCCACACATTCAACAAAGCGGAGGGGAACTACTGCATCACCCGCCGGGAGCTTCTGGCTGTCGTTGAGGCAGTTAAACACTTCAGGTACTACCTCTGTGGCCTGCCGTTTACCATCAGAACTGACCACTCAGCTCTCCAGTGGCTGACGTCCTTTCGAGAGCCGGAGAGGCTGGCAGACTTCAACTTCACCGTTGAGCACAGGGCCGGCATCCGACACACCAACGCTGGCGCCCTGTCGCGACGGCCCTGTGCTCCGGAGGGGTGTCGATACTGTGAGAAGGGAGGCAAGAGAGAGAGAGCTCCGGGAGGAGGTAACAATATGCCCCGAGCATGAGGGCGGCGGGCCGGTCTGCAGGGAGCTGCAGGTGATCGGAGAAGCGGAGTGGTGAACGCAGCAAGAGCAGGACCCTGATTTAAAACCTGTTTTGCAATGGGTAGAGTCAGGTCTGAGGCCACCCTGGGGGGAGGTGGCAGGGGGCACCACTGCTACAAAGGGACTGTGGGCAGACTTTGCAGCTCTGCGGGTGTGGGATGGGGTTCTACAGAGAGCGTGGAGGGAGCCGGTTACGGGAGAGAACAGGTGGCGGGTGGTGGTCCCCAAAGCAATGAGAGACTGTGTTAAAAGGTTCCCATGGCACCGTGGGGGTGGGGCACTTTGGCATTACAAAGACTCTCCGCCGCCTCCGTCAGGGGTTCTACTGGGGACGGATAAAAAGGGACGTAGAGGATTTCTGTCGCCGCTGCAACCTCTGCGCAGCATACAAGGGCCCACCTGATCAGTCCCACGCACTGCTCCAACAGCTGGGGGTGGGAGCCCCCATGGAGAGAGTGGCGGTGGATGTTATGGGGCCGTTCCCATACACTGACAAAGGCCATGGACTATTTCACAAAATGGCTGGAGGCATATGCGTTGCCGGATCAGGAGGCCAAGACTGTGGTTGATGCGCTGGTGGAGGGCATGTTCAGTCGGTTCGGCGCAGCGGAAACCCTCCACAGCGATCAAGGGAGACATTTTTAGTCACATGTCTTTGCCACCATGTGCGAGCAGCTAGGCACAAAGAAGACCCGAACCACTGCTCTGCACCCACAAAGTGACGGGTTAGTGGAGAGGTTCAATAGGACTCTGGGCAAGCAGCTAGCCATTCTCACAGCAGAGCACCAGCAAGACTGGGACATGCACCTTCCGCTTGTTCTCATGGCATACCGATCCGCTGTCCAAGAGTCCACTCCTGCACACCAGCACTGCTCATGCTGGGCCGGGAGCTCCGGACGCCGACGGAGGTGGCGTTTGGCAAGCCCCCTGACACTCCCCCCGTTCCCCCAGGGAGGGAGTATGCCAGGAGACTCCAGGATCGAATGGAGTCTGCCCACAACTTTGCCCGGGGTCAGCTGGAAAAGGCGGGCATGAGACAAAAAAGGAACTACGATGTGCGGGCTTAGGGGAGGCACTTCCAGGCCAGGGAACTGGTCTGGGTGTATAGCCCTCGGAGGAAGAGGGGGCGGTGCCCTAAACTAGACTGTCACTGTCAAGGGCCATGTAGGGTGCTAGAGAGGGTTGGGGGAGGTGGTATATAGGGTACAACTGCCGCTCAGGGGGAGGAAAGTTGCGCTTCACAGAGACAGACTGGCCCCGTACAGAGGGGATTGTCTCCCACTTCAAGTCCCAGCCCTCCCAGCGGCCTCACCTAGAGACAGTGTTCCGACCACCACTGGGGTCAGATGTACACGCTGTTCGAGGGGAGTGCCCTGTGATCCACCAGCAGGCGGTTTCCCCTCTTCCCATACTGGGGGTCCCTCAGAATCACAGACTATGTCCCCTGTGCGGGACAGACAAGGCACTGCCCGGACGGTTCCTGTTCCGCAGCAGCAGCAGGTCGATTCAGTCCTTCGGGCAGGGACAACGCATCCGCAAAGGCGGAGGCTGCCGCCAGGTCGTTTCAAGGACTTTGTGTAAAAGAAAAAAGAATAACAATGAAAAAAAAAATGTTGGAAAATGTTATTGTGATTGAATGTGCTATGTTGTTGATGTGTCTCTCGGGGTGAGAGCTCAGAAGGGGGGGGGGGATAGTGTAATGTTCTGGGGTTTTGTGAGTCACTGTTAGCTGGGGTTGTGTTTCCCCCCGGGAGAGATAGGAGGTGGCACCGGAAGTTAGGTTGTTGCCGTGGAAGATACGTGAAAGCAGGTAGCTGTGTGTACATCACGAGCAAGGTATTGACCTGTATGTAACCATTATCACTGGAATTAAACAACCCCAAAGAAGCATAAACCCCCCTCCAATTGTGCGTTCGGCTGAACGGGCCACTCTCTGTAGTCTGCTACGGTCTTGTGCAGTGCTATTCCCAAACCAGGAGGTGATGTTACCAGTCAGGATGCTCTCTATTGTGCATGAGTAGAAGTTCTTGATGATCTTCTGACTCACTTTGAACTTCCTTAGGCGCCTGAGGAAGTAGAGGCGTTGTTGCGCCTTCTTGATAACACTGTCAATGTGTGTGGTCCATGTCAAGTCCTCGGATATGTGGACTCCGAGGTACTTAAAACTGTTCACTCTCTCAACCGGTGCTCCGTCGATGCTGAGGGGGCTGTAGTCCTTGACCCCCGACCTCCTAAAGTCCACAATCATCTCCTTTGTTTTGCTGACGTTCAGGGAGAGGCTGTTCTCTTGACACCATCCCGCTAGAACCTTTACCTCTTCCAGATAGGCCCTCTTGTCGTTTGCAGAGATCAGGCCCACCACTACTGTGTCGTCAGCTAATTTGATGATTAAGTTGTTGTTCCGCTGTGCCACACAGTCATGTGTGTACAGGGAGTAGAGGAGGGGACTCAGAACACAGCCCTGGGGGGCCCCTATGTTGAGAGTGATGGATGAGGAGGTGCAGTTGCCTGCTCTCACCACCTGGGGTCTGCCCGTCATGAAGTCCAAGACCCACTGGCAGAGGTCATAGTTCAAGCCCAGGTCCCTGAGCTTGGCTATGAGTTTGGAGGGGACTATGGTGTTGAATGCTGAGCTGTAGTCGATGAATAGCATTCTCACATAGTTCCCCTGCCTCTTGTCCAGGTGGCGTCTATGCTTTTACCAACGCGTTCGTGTTTCCGGGTTCCCGTTTTGCGCTCTGATTGGCCAGGCAATGTGACATGTGCGCCAATCGTGGGACGGCAAGTTCTGCGCCTATTTCCGGGTCGAACAGCCTGCAAACTACCTAACGCCTAGTTTATCACTGGTTAAGCTTAGGCGACTCTTTCGAAGTTGGTTATGGTTAGAGTTTGGAATCAGGGCAGGCGTTCTATCGCCATGCTCTAAGACAAACTCTAACCTTAACCAACTTCGAAAGAGTGCCTAAGCTTAACCAGTGTAGAAACTTGCGGTCCCACGATTGGGCATACATGTCACATGACCTGGCCAATCAGAGACGCGTAAACACGAACGCGTTGGTAAAAGCAATCAGGCGTCCAGGTGTGATGCTGCTGTGTGCAGCACATGGGCTATGGCGTCCTCCGTGGACCTGTTGGGGCGGTATGCAAATTGCAGGGGGTCCAGGGTGTTGGGAGGGAGGAACAGATGTAGCCCATTACTAGCTTCTCAAAGCACTTCATGACTATGGAGGTGAGAGCTACAGGGCGGTAGTCGTTGAGGCAAGCAGGCTTGGATTTTTTGGGTACAGGGATAATGGTGGACTTCTTCAGACAGGTGGGGATGACAGCCTGTTCTAAGGACAAGTTAAATATGTCAGTGAATACCGGGGCCAGTTGGTCGGCACAGACTTTTAGGACGCGGCCGGGGATACCGTCCGGTCCTGCTGCCTTCCTGATATACACTTTCTTAAAGGTCCTCCTCACCTCATGTTCTGTTAACCTGAACACTGAGTCTCCATCGGCAGTGCCCCCCCCCCCCCCCTCCATTGCGGTGGTTTGTAGGCTGGTGTTGTTATTCACAGCCTCAAACCTTGCATAGAAGGTATTGAGATCATTTGCCAGTTGGATGTCACTGTTCAGCTTGAGGGAGGTGCCTTTGTAATCTGTCATCGTTCTGAGGCCCTGCCACCTACCTCTAGAGTCAGCCTGTTCATACTGAAGTAAAATTGTATCCCTGTAGCGCCGTTTTGCCTCAATTACTGACCTCCTTACGTTGTATCTCGCCACCTTGTGGTCATTCATGTTGTAAGAATTGAAGGCCACCTTCTCCCAGTCCAGGTGGGACTCCGACGTCTTGTACTTGGTCAGGTCCTTCTGGGGAAGGGCCACTTTCATGCATTCCAGCAGTTTTAGGAGGTCATCCTGTGGCCACACTATGCCGATAGAAATCAAGTTTCTCTGCTGCACGGGGTGTCTATCCTGGGGAGGAGTGTGGAGACGACCACTCTGGTGTCTGGGAACTCCCTGGAGGCCCTCTCAGCCACCTTGGTCACTGCTTCAGCAGTCCCACGGCGTAGATAGTGGAGGTCATTAGTGCCTGTGTGCACCACCATGTACTGCGGGCTCCCTAGAGTGTCCTGTCTGAGCAGCTGCATGGCGTGGCCTGTGTTCCGACAGCGCTTGGCTGTCACCTTGAGGCCAGGGAAGAGGAGTGCTGTGTCCAGGTGTTTGCCATTGGAATCCATGAGGAGGACCACCTGGGCTTCGGGCTGGGGTGGACTGGGGCTGTGGCTCGGGTTGGGCAGCTGGAAGGGGGTCTGAGTCAGAAGGCATGTCAGTGGGTGTCAGACTGGGAGGAGTGAGTGGGGTCAGGGGAAGAGAGGTAGATTCTGGTTTAGCAGTAGGGGGAGTGGTGGGTGTTAGAGCAGAGGACTGCTTATGGCTGGGGGAGATGTATGTAGTCTTTCTTCCTGCCGTTGCATCTTTACCTCCTCTATCTCTCTGCGTAGAAGCCTCTCTCGACTGCCTGTATCTTCCTGCATGGCTTTCATCTGGGCACGTAGGGTGTTGTAGTCCTGCTCTAGCTCCTTGGTCCGTGTGAGCTCCCTGAAACATTTCTTTTTTTGATGCTGCACTTTTATTTTGAAGGACATACGTTTCCCATGACACAGCGCGTGTGCACTCGTGTAGTAGCCGTTTGCTGCCAGCGTTGTCATGACAGTAACACTAACGCCGTCACATCAGTTAGCGCTCATTGATTCGAACATTTGTAAACATGGCAAAACGCAAATAGGAAATCCCTGAACATGATATTGCATTGGTTTGTGATAGATTATTAGTTACTGGGTATTCCAAAGTACCTCATATTTGGTGCCATTTTGAAGCTAACAACTAGGGCTTTCCAATGATATAAAATAAGTGTATGATTATCATCACAATTTTTATTATTATGGTTCATATGTAGTTGCACTTGAACTTGTTGAAATTAAACTTGGAAGGTACAAATTAATTAAATTAAACTTTCCTTGCTTATATCAGATTTATGTGTAATGAATGGAATGTAGACAATCTTGTTGGCAATATAGAACAGCTGACAGATTATAAATAGCATCTATTGTTCAAAAGTTATTAATTAATTAATGAAACTAGATTAGATTAAAAACATTTTTTTTTACATATTGTGATGGTAATTATAAAACTTTCATGTGTGTGTTAAAAAATTTCTTCAAACTTACCCCATTCTCTTCATAGAGCCTTGTCTTCCTCCATACTCTATGCCGCTCTAGAAGCATCTTTCCTGGGTAGATCAGTAGCATGGGTCTTCCTGGCTCTTCCTGGCTCTCAGCTCATGTTGTTAGCCAACGCTAGCATGGAAGCTAGCGTCCAGCAGCTAGGGCTTGTCGTCAATTATAGGTTGATAAAATGAAATATGTTACATATACGAATATGACCCACTAATGAATACACTAAATACAGCAATGTGGCTATTTGAAAACACTGCATTTGCTAAATAAATACGTCAACTGTGTTCATGTTAGCCATGCGTTAGCTCAGCAGCTAACGCACCACAGCCTGGGTGAAAATATCAGTACACAGCGCTACTTTTGAAAACAAGCTTTTTGAGTGGAAAATATGACCAGAATCTATGGAAAAACATCTCACAAACACTATAGACGGTCATAAACGTTAACGAATGCTATAATAAGTCCAACAAATTACGAAATTAGTATAAACAGTACTTACACGGTCGTTTCGAACAAACACACACTGACGCTGATTCCCCGGAGAAATGTATTCTTTGACTGAACGCTCTGGAAAATCTACCAAAAAACTCGACCTGCCGTCGACGGAGGCTTTTATGGACTTCCGCTCAGAGCTGCGAACTGATACTTGCTGTGCGTGTGGTGGCCGGTCTTCCTAATATGGTCACAAAAACATGGTGTCCCTCCGCCAAATAATGACCGGACAGTGTGGATCAGAAATAAACAGCGCCCTATATCACGGCGCCGTACGCCTCGACCCGGAACCAGGGTTTTCTTTTCTTACATTGAGGACAAAAGAGAGGGACCAAAACCTCAGTGTGCTGTGTGCAGTGAAGTGCTAGCACATGAAAGCATGAAACCATCAAAAATTAACATTCTTCATAATACAATGCTGTTCTGTATCCCCTGATAGGGTAATCTCTGCTACAGTTCAATTTAGATTCTTGAAACTTGATGAGCATCACCAGTTTAAAAGGCATATATGCCTGTAATTCAAGATACGTCTGCCTTTTTTTATTTAATATAATAAAAGTCTACCTTTTTATTTCATATTTCATATGTTCAATTTAGGTTATTGAATCATGATGAGCATCACCAGTTTAAACTTGTTTAAAAAGCATATATGCCTGTAATTCAAGATACATCTGCCTTCTGTAGTTCTCTGTACTCACTTGGTACAGAGCATGGTACTAACAATGCTGACTGAGGTTGTGGGTTCGATCCCATGGGGCTACATATACTGAAAATCGATGCACTCATGTACTGTATGTTGCTATGGATAAAACGCGTCTGCTAAGAAGCATATATATTTTAGCCCTAGTTGCACTTTTGTTGCACTTTTGTTTTGGTTATTTCATGTTTTTAACAATGCATGAAGGATTGTGTATTAATGCACAATCTTTTTGTGAAATAAATCAAAGTGGTAAAAAAAATTGGGTCGCGACTTAATGCCTGAGGAAAAATGTGGGTCCTGAGGCTAGACCAGTTGAGAACCACTGCTTTAGATGATGGAGCTCCTCTCTCAGCTGCTGAATGGTGCAGAACTCAGTCAGCCTGGCCAATTTTGAGAGTCATCTCTCTAAACTTAGTAAAGTCCAGCTCCAGGAGAGATACGCTTTCTCTCAGCTGCTGGACCAGTTTGGAGGGTGTTGTAGGAGTGTGGATGGATGGACTGGCTTACCACCAGAGGGAGCTGATGTGTAACCTTACTTACTACACTGACTTTTCAGATCGAATCAGTTCCTAGTTCCTTAATTCTGTACTCCTTTAGATGAAGACGACCATTTATGACTTTCCAAACATCTTATAATCTGGCACATGACCGTTGATGCACGACGTCCCTCCTCTCTCCTCTCCCTGCTGTTGCACCTCCACTGTATACCATTACCATGTATATAAAACCTCCACTGTATAAAACCTCCACTGTATACCATGAATATAAAACCTCCAGTCCAGTGTATACCATGTATATAAAACCTCCACTGTATAAAACCTCCAGTCCAGTGTATACCATGTATATAAAACCTCCACTGTATAAAACCTCCAGTCCAGTGTATACTATGTATATAAAACCTCCACTGTATACCATGTATATAAAACCTCCACTGTATAAAACCTCCAGTCCAGTGTATACTATGTATATAAAACCTCCACTGTATAAAACCTCCACTGTATACCATGTATATAAAACCTCCAGTCCAGTGTATACTATGTATATAAAACCTCCACTGTATAAAACCCCCAGTGTATACTATGTATATAAAACCTCCAGTCCAGTGTATACTATGTATATAAAACCTCCACTGTATAAAACCCCCAGTGTATACTATGTATATAAAACCTCCACTGTATAAAACCTCCAGTGTATACTATGTATATAAAACCTCCACTGTATACTATGTATATAACCACTGTATACTATGTATATAAAACCTCCAGTGTATACTACTATGTATATAAAACCTCCACTGTATACTATGTATATAAAACCTCCACTGTATACTATGTATATAAAAAAATACTATGTACGGTATATAAAAATAATATATATATATATATATATATATATATATATATATATATATATATATATATATATATATATATATATATATATATATATATATATATAATATATATATTTTTTTACTGTTCATATTTTTGGGGAAGCTTGGCTTCCATGAATATTCGCCACTGGTTGGCAGGTCGTTAAGAAGTGGAGCTCGGTTTCCACCTCTCCTCGTGTGCAGTGGGGGCACAGTCTGTCTTCTCTTGGGAGCCAGGTCTGCCTATGACGGCCTTTCTTGATGGCTAGGCTGTGCTCGCTGAGTCTGTACCTAGTCAAGGATCTCCCTCTCTCTCTCTGCGCACCAAGCCGCTCAGCCAAGGTTAATGAATGAAAGGTGGCAAGAAATAACATGCATGCAGGGGGATTGTGTGTGTGTGTGTGTGTGTGTGTGTGTGTGTGTGTGTGTGTGTGTGTGTGTGTGTGTGTGTGTGTGTGTGTGTGTGTGTGTGTGTGTGTGTGTGTGTGTGTGTGTGTGTGTGTGTGTGTGTGTGTGTGTGTGTGACAGACAGAGAGAGAGAGAAAGAGAAGGGGCTGGTTGGAGAGAGACAGACAGACAAACAGAGAGAGACGGTTATAGATAGGACAGATGGACACCATAGACATGTCATTGAGAGACTGCACCAGTGTGTGTGTGTGTGTGTGTGTGTGTGTGTGTGTGTGTGTGTGTGTGTGTGTGTGTGTGTGTGTGTGTGTGTGTGTGTGTGTGTGTGTGTGTGTGTGTGTGTGTGTGTGTGTGTGTGTGTGTGTGTGTGTGTGTGTGTGTGTGTGTGTGTGTGTGTGTGTGTGTGTGTGTGTGTGTGTGTGTGTGTGTGTGTGTGTGTGTGTGTGTGTGTGTGCGTGCGTGCGTGCATGTGTTGAAGGGGAGGTTGTCTGTATATCTATGCACCTACCAGCTTGTTACCAAATAATACAAAACATCTCTTCTCTTCTTCTCCCTCTCTAGCGCACTCCGGTGGCGAAATTGTGGTAGTGCAGAGCAGAAGAGATGTAATTTACAGTTAATTGAATATATTTTAATTATAGAACGGTACTAGACAGTGCCATCCCTGAGCTGTTATTGACTAGAGCCTATAATTAACAATGCACATATTCTTCCACTAGAACCTTTTCTCTGCTACTGTAACAAATGGCTTCATATAAACACAGTTAGCGTTCTATGTCTCGACGGCTAGGCTGTGCTCGCTGAGTCTGTATCTCAAGATTTCAAGATTCAAGAGTTTTATTTGGGGGGTGGCTGGGTGGCGCAGCGGACTAAGCACTCGTCACCACCGCAAGAGACACTGGTATCGAATCCGGCTGTCAGCGGTGCCTCCGTCATACTGACACAATTGGCGGTGTCAGCGGGAGGGAAGCCGGTGGGTGGTAATCTGGTCGTTGTAAACAGCAACTCCTACAGGTCGGTCAGGGCGCCTTCATAGCGAGGGAGGGAAATGGTGAAGGTGTGACCTCCCACGCATTACACTTCACCAATGAGAGTCCGTGCTGTCAGGTGAAAAGAGGCTGCTGGCTGTCTCCTATGTATCGGAGGAAGCATGTGATAGACTTCAGGGCTCCCTAGACCGACCAGTGGGGGGGCACATACGCGCAACGACCAGGAAGGGGAGGGGGAAATTGGCATAACGACTCAATTGGGATGGGAGGAAAATACAGAAAAACAGGAGGCGAAAAAGTGGATTAAAAAAAATAGTTTTATTTGTCACATACATACACGAGACATGCAGTGAAATGTAGGTGGCCATGCCCGCCTCGATTGTGCAAAAATACTAATAATAGAATAGATGATAAAATAAAAGACATGATAAAAAAGTAATAAGAATAAAATACAATGCTAAGCTTAAGAATAAAGGCAATGAGTAATATATACAATAATATACAAATATACATATCTGTTTTTTAAAGTGACCTTTTGGTAGTGTATTGTGTGTGTGTGTGTGTGTGTGTGTGTGTGTGTGTGTGTGTGTGTGTGTGTGTGTGTGTGTGTGTGTGTGTGTGTGTGTGTGTGTGTGTGTGTGTGTGTGTGTGTGTGTGTGTGTGTGTGTGTGTGTGTGTGTGTGTGTGTGTGTGTGTGTGTGTGTGTGTGTGTGTGTGTGTGTGTGTGTGTGTGTCCTGGGGGCGTGTTGCTTTTTAACAGCGCAGCAGTGCAAGAATGTGACAATTTGACCATGTGACCGCGGCAACGCGGGAGAGCGGCAGTGCGGAAATAGGCTGTCTCTAAGACAAACTCTAACCTTAACCAGCTCCTTAACAGCGCCTAAACTTAACCGTTCTAACCTTAACCAACTCCGAAACAATGCCTAACCTTAACCTTAACCTTAACCATGCCTAACCTTAACCATAGAAAGAATATTGCCATTCTCTAAGACAAACTCTAACCTTAACCAGCTCCTTAACAGCGCCTAAACTTAACCGTTCTAACCTTAACCAACTCCGAAACAATGCCTAACCTTAACCTTAACCATGCCTAACCTTAACCGGCGAAAGAATACACGTTACTGTAAAAAAAAAATCATGTTAAAAAAAAAATGTCATGGGATTCGAACTCGTCAACAACAGACCGCAGGACCTCTGCTTTGCCAGGTGAGCTGAGCGCTGAATGAAAATAATGGCGGATTAGGCGGTTACATAATTCCGCAAGCTCTGCCGCTCCGCTCTGCGGTTGCCGCGCCTGCCACGGGGCGTGTCGCAGCCAATCAGGGAAAACGCGGAAGCAACGGCAGCACTGCTCCGCTGTTATTAAGCAATTATAGGCGTCCTGGGGATAGGTGATGATCTTTCTTTTCTAATTTACAGAGAAATACACAATGTAAGGGCAGAGTATGAGCATGTAGTCAGATGTCGCCACCGCGTGGCTAGAGAGAGGAACTGCATGCGAGAGAGGGGGGAAATTAGAGCCATGAAATGTACGTTTAGAATGGACATTTCTATATTTGAAGAGTTAATTTGCATTTGTATTTATTATCCTTTTATTTGATTTTAGATAGATAGATAGATAGATAGATAGATAGATAGATAGATAGATAGATAGATAGATAGATAGATAGATAGATAGATAGATAGATAGATAGATAGATAGATAGATAGATAGATAGATAGATAGATAGATAGATAGATAGATAGATAGATAGATAGATAGATAGATAGATAGATAGATAGATAGATAGATAGATAGATAGATAGATAGATAGATAGATAGATAGATAGATAGATAGATAGATAGATAGATAGATAGATAGATAGATAGATAGATAGATAGATAGATAGATAGATAGATAGATAGATAGATAGATAGATAGATAGATAGATAGATAGATAGATAGATAGATAGATAGATAGATAGATAGATAGATAGATAGATAGATAGATAGATAGATAGATAGATAGATAGATAGATAGATAGATAGATAGATAGATAGATAGATAGAGAGAGAGACTCACACAACAGTAATGTGATTGACCACATGCTTATTTGATTGCCAAAACACGGCTGACACAAGTGTGTTGTACAAGATACTTTAATGCCACACAACGATGGTTGGTGGTACTGGTAATTGTTTGCGGTACAGTTTGTTAAAAGCACTGGGACATCAACATGAAACATCAGACATCAAACTCCCCCTCCCATCTCCCAATCCCCACAATAATATAATACATACAGGACAGTCACATGTAACAGTGCCAGTCAGTTCGGATGCTTGCCCGTCTGTTCAAAGGGGGGCGGGCCAGGGTGTTTAGTGTTCGGACTGCTGTGGGGAAATTTTTTTTTGTGAAGCGAGTGTATGCTTTCCGCAACGCAGTTGTGTTTCCGCGTTGCTCTGATTGGCCGAGCGCGCGCATGCGCATGAGCCGCGACAAGCCCCTGAAAGGATATCAACCATCAATTAATATCCCATTCGATGAGTTTGTTCTCTCCTCTCCCGCATTTTGGTTTGACCTACTTACTCTGCAGGCCAGGCCAAGGCTGTCTGGCCAAGTCTGTTTTACACACAGCTTGGTTTGACCTGCCGACCTGCCGACCTTTTGACTCCGGACCCCTCTCCCCACACAGACCCACACATGCACTCACGAGCACAAACATACTTGCTGCTTGCGTCTGACGACTGGCCGGCTCACATGCACGCACAAATGTACATATACACTGATAGAAAGTAGTTTCACACACACTTACACACAAACATACACACAGATAAACACACATAGGATTTATGGACAGCATAAATTTATGGACTGCCTTGCTTAAGTATCACAAAGTGTCATAGTTAAAGACAAATTACTAGAGTGAGGACATGACCCCAAGTCTCGTACACACTGATTCAAAAAGCATACACAACCATGTACACACCGTCCAAATGTGGGGGACCCAAGAGAACACTTATCGTTCAGCCCCCACCCTTACTGGAAAGCCCATACTGAAACCGGCCCCCCTTCTACTCCTGTTCCCGCCTAAAGTTCTTTGTCCTCAAACTATGACGCGACAACTATCAATCATCAAGTCAGGAAAGAGGTGTGTCTATGTGCTACTGTATAAAAGTGTGTCGTTGTCTGTCGTCAAGGGCCATTCTGCGGTTGTATGAATTCAAGCAGGTGGTCCGGATTGAGATTTATCCTTCTTGTGTTCTCCGTGTACTTTGAGATAAAAAACCTTGCAGCCATCTGACTCCAGACTCAACTTGTGTCTCACCGCTTCATTCAACTAAAAGAATTTAGGTTACATTATAGGAGGAGGCCCGTGATAGAATTTCCTTTCACCCCCCAGCCGCGTCTATACTTTCCGTAGCCACATTTCTGCAGACCCCTCTCTGATTGGTTGAGCGAAGCCCCTCTCTGATTGGTTGAGCGAAGCCCCTCTTTGATTGGTTTAGCTCGTCACACGGCAAAAGCCGAGCGTAATGTTATCATATCAAGAAGATAAAAATAAATTTACTACCAGATAAACGTTATGCGTATAACGTTATTTCGCGTGACAACACAGCCCAGCTGTCAGAAACTGTACATTGAGGGAACATCATATTCAGAAAGTATCACAGAGACTTCTATTGACCAAGGAATTAGTTATTATTAGTAAGACACAACATTTCAATCAAACATATAATAACATGTGTTTCATCATACCAACTAATCCTGGTGTGACAATACCTAACATTTAGATTAACCCAGTTAATGCCTTAACTAGACAGTTACAATGTAAGATTTAGATTAACACAGTTAATGCCTAACTAGACAGTTAGAAGAAAGCAGGAAGAGGAGAGGAGCACTCTCAGATTCAAAGTTTTAATTGCAGCCTGGAACATTGCAGTCTGGAACTGTGTCGTAGCAGCGTCTATACATAGCGATGGTCTGTGCTCAGAGAGGGGCTTCGTTCAACCAATCAGAGAGGGGCTTCGCTCAACCAATCAGAGAGGGGTCTGCAGAAATGCGGCTACAGAAAGTATAGACGCTGCTACGACACAGTTCCAGACTTTACTCCTGTTGTAGGCTGGTAAAGCTATGCCTCCTAAAATGTGAATCGGAAATACAGAAATACCGGCTACAGGCTTTCCGGTTTCCGGGCACCCCCTGATCCGTTTATAGTCCCCAGCGAAACAAACAACAAGCAGGTCTGTCAGCCTGTCGAGGGAGGCGATAACGAGGTTGTTTCTGGGGGGGATACATTTTCATGAGCACCGTGTCGTGATTTCAGGGGCGGGACTTCCTACCTGATTCCCACTTTCGGCCGTAGTGCTTTACCAGGCTTTATCTCTCGAGATAAAGCTGGGAACGAGGTTACTCCTGTTGGGAAACATAGCGATGGTCTGTGCTCAGAGAGGGGCTTTGCTCAACCAATCAGAGATGGGGCTTCGCTCAACCAATCAGAGAGGGGTCTGCAGAAATGCGGCTACGGAAAGTATAGACGCCCCTCGGCTGCGGGACCCTGGAGTAGTTGGCCTTAACGTCCATTCACTCGTGTCTTAACAGCGATCCATTCCCTTAACCACCATCCACTCCCTGTTTACAAAACCATGTATTATTTTGGCCATTAGTGGCGCTGTTGCGAGTTTGTGGATGCTGCGCCGCTGTATCCACATTTAGGAGAAGAAGAACAGAAGAAGATATCCGTTTTGCAGCTGCTGGAGAAAGTCGCGTTTTTTTTTTTAAACCTGTTAACGTTTGAAGGTGAGTTTAAACTACTAAATAAGATCCGATTCCTAAACACTGTCACAACAGCAGTCATATTGTATATTTTCAACAATACGTTTGTTTACCAATAGGTTATTGGGTTTGTGTTGCCACTGTTTAAAGAGACTCCAATTGAATTGATTTACCGAGTGACTGAGTTCGTTTTTTCTCAAATGTAAACTACAGTATAAGATCCCAACAATGTCACAACAGCAGTCATATTGTATATTTTCAACAATACGTTTGTTTAGCAATAGGTTAAGGGTTTGTGTTGGCAGTTTCAACAGTTGGATGTACTCGGTGAAGCTGACTGAGTCGTGTTTTGTTTCTGCACAGCAGATCTATAATAACGATAATACATTGTGTCCTATCTATCTATCTCACTATCTATCTGCTATACTTTTATTTTTTACTCCGTTTATTTGATCAGGGACAGTGCATATCAATCAACAGTTATACATTTATAAATGAATACAAATTAAAAACTGTAAATATGCCAACATTAGCAGGGTTGCTAGTTTTCAGTTGTAGTCCCTGGGCTAGATGTTTAAAGCCCAACCTCCAGGTTAAACCCTACTGATCAATTATGGGTAGTTTACATCATTGGTATATAATTATATATATATCTGTACATATCTCTTACCTACTCTTACTAGTTACACTGCTGGTCAGAATGACTTACTACCATAGTGTCTTTATACCTGTATCACTGTACATATTAATACTATATCTAAATCTGTACATATCTCTTACCTACTCTTACTAGTTACACTGCTGGCCAGTATGACTTACTACCATAGTGTCTTTATACCTGTATCACTGTACATATTAATACTATATCTAAATCTGTACATATCTCTTACCTACTCTTACTAGTTACACTGCTGGCCAGTATGACTTATACCATAGTGTCTTTATACCTGTATCACTGTACATATTAATACTATATCTAAATCTGTACATATCTCTTACCTACTCTTACTAGTTACACTGCTGGCCAGTATGACTTATACCATAGTGTCTTTATACCTGTATCACTGTACATATTAATACTACAACTCTGTACATACATGTAGTACTCATAGTACTAATTTATATATGTTATACCCAGTTTAACCACCTGTACAGTGTATATTACTATTTCACGTTACTGCTACATAGTCACTCTGGTTGGATGCCAAACCTCTTTTAGTTGTACTGTACTTGTGCTGCATGATGACAATACATTACAATCTGCACTGAATTAGTCACAGAATGTTTTGGGACTAGAAGGTTTACAGGGTTAACCGGCTGTCGTGTGGCAGTGAAAGGGTTAACCTTCTGTGTATTGTTGAAGGTTTAGTCCACATTGTTTATTGAACAAAAATACAACATGAAGGTTGGCCTTTAAGCCAGAAACAATAGTACTGTTACATTTGTGACATACGATATGCAAATATACAGTAAGGAACCTGACGCAAACTTTGCCATCACAACCATTGAACTATTATAATAGTTAGGATCTATGGGTAACAGTACTGTATATTTGCATATCGTATATGTCACAAATGTAACAGTACTATATACCTGTATGTCATGTATGTCCCTATGTCATAAATGTCATGATGTCATGTATGTTGTGTGTGTCATAAATGTCACTATGAATTGAAAATAGGGGACCCTGATGTAAACAAGACAAACGTCTTTCTCTGGTCTGCATCCCCTTAACAATTGTGTGTATTGAGCCGTACTGTATTGTACCCATTCTGCAATCTGTTAAATAAAGTTTTCATTCATTCATTCAGTGAGATGCTGGAGAAGCAGCAGCAACAACAACAGCGGCTCCCCAAGAGGACACACAACTGCCTCGCCTGTGGTCAGCCAAAGTCCCGGTTCCTCAGAGATGGCTCCACCATTAACTTTTTTTTTTATCAGACTGGAGCGGTGAGATACTGTACTTCTACTGCTCCACTAAGGTCTTCCAGACTTATGCAGCAGAAGGACTCACCAATCCCAGGATGCCATTCCAGGACTTTGTTGAGACAGAGTTTTTTCAGAGGGAGTTGGAGGCCTGGAGGGATGTCTTTATTCTCCTTTATTTTATATATCAGAGGATTTTATAGTATGTCTGCACTTTATGTGCTCATTTCATCATTCATGTATTTTACATTCTACTAAAACTGAATCAAACCATAAACAAGGTGGCCCTAAAGGATGTTAGATCCTAATGTGAAAAACTGTGATTTTATATGTCTGCTCATTTGACTTATTTCTACTTTTATCTTTACGCCCCACTATCTGCTGGGTGCATACTATAACCTTATCATGTTTTGTAACAGATTACAGAAGCATATTGGAACGTGAGGTTCTGATATGAATTGATTAATATATCTGCATTATTTTATCCCACTTTATGCTTTGCTCTTGCTGCTTGTTTTACACTGATTTTATGTTTTATTTCTTACTGATGTAAAGCACTTTGAACTGCAATCCCCTGTATGAAAGGTGCTATACAAATAAAGTTATTATTATTATTATTACTGAGACACAGTTCTTTCAGATAGATAGTTTTTAAACCAGCTCAAAGCCGTTTTACCAAGACCTATATGCAGCCAAGCCTCTGCAGTAATGCGTGATCCACAGAGTCAAACGCTTTAGACAGATCAACAAACAATGCTGCACAGTGTTTTTTCTTGTCTAGTGCTTCAATTATGTCATTTGAGACTAGCATAGTCGCTGAAGTACTATGGATCTGAAGCCTGACTGAGACTTGTTAAGAATATTATGGTCAGCTAGAAACTCTTTCAGTTTGTTTACAAGAGATTCAAAGACTTTGGCCATTACAGACAATCTGGAAATAGGGCGATAATTATTTAGGTCAGAGGGGTCTCCGCCCTTTAACAAGGGGAGAACCATGGCCGACTTCCATGAGCTAGGTAATTCACCAGATATGATATGAACATTTCCTGATGACGCTGCCATTTTAGCTCTAATTAAGAATGACAGTGACCTAGCTGACTATTATTTGGAAATCCAGTGGTTTGTAAACTGGTGCGACAATAACTGTCTGGTTTTAAATGTTAAGAAGACTGAGGAGATGGTGTTTGACCCCAGAGGTGTTGGGGACCACAGGCCTGTGGTCATCCACACACAGTCCTGTGCATAAATTAAGAAACATGATTTAAGTTGACAACCTCTGCCGCTACAATCTAATGATAATCTAAATATGTGCAACAAGGAGAGACGGGGACAGAATTAATGAATGAAAACTTTATTTAACAGATTGCAGAATGGGTACAATACAGTACGGCTCAATACACAAAATGTTTAAGGGGATGCAGAGCAGAGAAAGACATTTGTCTTGTTTACATCAGGGTCTGCCATTTTCAATTCATAGTGACATTTATGACAGGGACATACATGACATACAGGTATATAGTACTGTTACATTTGTGACATACGATATGCAAATATACAGTAAGGAACCTGACGCAAACTTTGCCATCACAACCATTGAACTATTATAATAGCTTTACTATTATAATCTAAATCTGTGCAATATTCATGTTTATTTAGTGATATTCATGTTTATTGATTCAACATAGCTGTTTATCTTTGATAATGTATGACAGGCTTTTGCCCCGACCGGGATTCGAACACGGCTGCACGAGAGCAGTTCAGCTCCTTGGACAGCGTGACAAATGCACCCATTTCATTGGCTGTCAGTCTGTTACACCTATACACGGCTGGCCGGCGGGAGGCAGGAGTACTAAACTCCGCTTAACGCAATTTATACAAATGGAAGTATTGATTTCGCCGTAACGAATCATTAAAAAAATATACCGTTAACTGGAATATGTTGTTTCTTTACACATATGTTGGATTATGTAATTGGTTTGTCATGACAAACCAATAACAAATCGCGAATTAACCGGTGGCTACAACAACAGTGCACAGTAACGTTAATATAATTACATGCATCATTGTTTACAATGAACGGTGGGGCTAATCGAAAGGACTGGAAACGGACAAGTTAAACAGCAATCAATTAATTCTAAAAGCCTGACAGCAGAGTCTCAGGGCCTGGAGAACATCCAATTTGTCGAGTGACGACTTAGCAGCAGAACCGCAAACAAAACTTCGGTTTCAGTTTCAGTTTAAACTTTATTTGAACAGGGACAGCACACATTAATGAACATAAAGTAAATGTGTGAGACAGTGTTAGCCAAAGCTAATTTTCAACTGTTGTCCCTGGGCCTGGTGTTAAAAAGCCGCTAAAAAGAAAGCATAACATATATGGCATACAGGTCGTTAAGAACAGGTTAAAAACAGGTCAAAATATTTACATCAGACATGTACAGACAATGTACAAACAAACAATAATTCTACATATTAGGTACAGGCAAGCATATGGGGTTAGAGTTCTGCAGGGCTGTTGTGTTCACATGTGTGGTTATTTATTAACCATGTTTTGAAAGTGTGTTTGAATGATCTGTGTGTTTCTATATTGCGGATGTAACTTGGAATGGAGTTCCAGGTCTTGGCAGCTCTCACGGAGAGGGCTGATTGGCTAAATGTACTTCTCCTTAATGGAACAGCCAAGTCACCCGGTAGCGTGAATATTTTCCCTAACGGAGTTGCACTTCCGCGTTCGGTTTGCGCGATCTGATTGGCCACTGACGTTTCTGGGCTGGTCATGTGACATCTGCGCCAATCGTGTGACGCCTGTTTCTATCACCGGTTAAGCTTACGAAGTTGGTTAAGGTTAGAGTTTGTCTTAGAGCAGGGCGATAGAACACCAGCCCTGATTCCAAACCTTAACCAACTTCGAAAGAGTCGCCTAAGCTAGAACTAGGTGTTAGGTAGTTTGCAGGCTGTTAGAGGCGGAAATAGGCGCAGAAACAGGCGTCACACGATTGGCGCAGATGTCACATGACCAGAAACGTCAGTGGCCAATCAGATCGCGCAAACCAAACGCGGAAGTGCAACTCCGTTAGGGAAAATATTCACGCCACCCGGTACAACAGTTCTGGTGAACCTGCTGCTGGGGGTGAAAACAACGGAAAGTGGGGGTGGGGCTAGAGTAGAGCATGGAGGATTTTGAAGACCAGACTGGCATCGGTTAGTTCAGTGTTTCTCAAAGTGGGGGGCGCGCCCCCCAGGTGGGGCGCAGAGGCATGACAGGGGGGGCCTTGAGATTTATTAAAAAAAATAAAAAATAAAAATGATTTTCTTTTCTTTTTTTTTTTTTTTACAGAAAATTATCACTAAGGTGCTATCTGTTGCAGCTGCACTGTTCTCCATGAAAATACCATATTTTGATAAGTTTGACCATTTCTCAAAATCTGAAAATCATTATTTAATAAAACACAGAAAAGAATCACCAAGTTACTCTGGATAAAAAATAACTTTACAGACAACATTGAGACAAAGCTACCTGACACACTCCATCCAAACTCTTGGAAGAACTCATTGAAATCTCATCTGATACCACCTGGAGAGCTAGTTTCAGAGTGTGGTGTTGAGTACCAAGTATCTCATGATGCAGCAGTTAAGGTGTTGATACCATTCAGCACCACATATCTGTGTGAAGCTGGCTTTTCATCCATGACAGCTCTGAAAACAAAATATAGGGCCAAGTTGAGCCTTGAGGATGACATGCGTGTTGCCTTGTCAAAGACTGACAGCAATAAAGACTGTTTGCTTATTTCCTATGTTCGCTTTGTAAATTCCCAGTCACTGAGTGAAGATCTGCTGTTTTGCAAATATGTCAAAAACAGAGCGACAGCTGATGAGCTCTTCAAAATTATTGACAGTTACCTGACAGAACATGGACTGAAATGGGAGAACTGTGTGGGCTTTTGCTCTGACGGTGCGCAGGCCATGGCAGGGAAAAGGAGGGGGCTATAGGCGCTCATCAAGGGGGTCTTGCCAAACGCGCAATGGACGCACTGTAAATTCATAGAGAGGCGCCAGCGTCAAGACAGCTTAGCCCTGAGCTGAATGAGGTTTTGACAGAAGTTATAAACGTGGTAAATTTCATCAAAACCCGACCCCTGAAAGCGCGTCTGTTCTCTGCGCTGTGTGAGGAGATGGGAGCTGACCATTCTGCAGTGCTGTTTCACAGCGAGGCAAGGTGGCTCTCACGAGGGAAGGTGTTGTCAATTTGAAAGGTCACGATATTGGTGTTATTTCAATAAATTTAAACATGGCCCATTTCATGACTATTTTGTTGGGGCGAGGGGGGGGGGGGGGCCCAAAATATTTTGGTCCGCCAAAGGGGGGCCTGACAGAAAAAGTTTGAGAAGCACTGGGTTAGTTGGATGATGTTGTCCCAGCTCAAGAGGGCATGCTTGTCCAGGATATTGCAGTGGTGGTGACGGATAGATTTCTGGTCCAGAACCTTCAGAGCCTGTTTGTATGATCTAATCATTGCCTGGTATATCAATATCATAGTCAAAGCTTGATCTTATCATTGCCTGGTGTATCAATATCATAGTCAAAGCTTGATCTTATCATTGCCTGGTGTATCAATATCATAGCCAAAGCTTGATCTTATCATTGCCTGGTGTATCAATATCATAGCCAAAGCTTGATCTTATCATTGCCTGGTATATCAATATCATAGCCAAAGCTTGATCTTATCATTGCCTGGTGTATCAATATCATAGCCAACGTTTGATCTTATCATTGCCTGGTATATCAATATCATAGCCAACGCTTGATCTTATCATTGCCTGGTGTATCAATATCATAGCCAAAGCTTGATCTTATCATTGCCTGGTATATCGACAATATCATAGTCCCCCTGTCTGTCCCCTATAGTCGCAACCAGACAAACTTCTCATGACATTTATCACTTTCTCACCTTTTCCCAATGTTTTTGCTATATTTATTGAAAACTTTATTTATACTCATTGTAACTGAGGGGTACAATTCCCTGACTGTATTGATAAGTATGGTATCATTAAACCACTACCGCTTTATGTACTTTAACTACTGGCCACACAGTACATGATATAGATATGATGAACACTTTCCCACCATGAAACCAAGTCCACACAAATGTATAAGTCGAATATTTAATATATAGCAAAGGGTATATACAACGTTCACTTAATGACATTTATGATTTGAATGCACTTGTAAGGCAAATGAGTATTCGTAGGCAAATCAACATTGAATGTCCAATCTCTGGTTACGCAGGAAGCAAGTATACAACCTGGTTCTTTAGGGAACTATAGCGATGGTACTTAATGATTATAGCTGGATACACTAAAGGGGGTCCCGCTGGTTGTAAGTCAGTAGGGGGGGGGGGGGGGGTTAGGAGAGCCGCTGGCGATATCCCATCTGGCCAACGATTTCTTGGGAGAATTCAGAGTGCTGAACACGGTGCCCACAGAACCTTGGTCCACAGATGAATACAGTTGGGCCCTCTTGTAGACGGTAGCTGCCGGTCCACAACGAAGAGACGTGAGGCGACCTCACTCGGGGTAGAGCGCCGTCTCACCTGGACTCCTCTCGGGGGGTAGTTCCAACACTCACCAGTGTTGGCTGTTATCCATGGCATAAATCAAAGCACCCAAAGCAAGTAGATAATCCAAGCCGTGTAGGGCTCGCCGTCGTCCGGGTAAGGTAATCCAATGTGCAGGTCCACTCGTCCTAGCCCAGAACTCCTCGGATGAAAGCACCACACGTGGTCTGCCCAGCCTGGTTAAGACTCTAGATAACGCGAGGAAACGATGGGGGTACTACTCACTGTATAACTCTAACCGAACGATGCACCATACATAATAAACTATTATTAACTTAATAGAAATACGTCCCACTCGACGGTATAGTGCCAAACTATGACAATTCAACTATTAATCCACACGATGTCTCAATGCCATTCTGAGGCCAAGTTGACCATACTGCACCACACGTGTATCGTGGGTGAGGCTTAACGTCTTGCCACTAGGTTGGAGGGTAAAGAACTAAGGGCTAAGGGAAGTTCTACTTTACTTGCGCCATATATATATGCGCTGTGAACAAATAGTACCATTCGTATTTCGCCAGACGTATTCCTACGCGGAACCGGGCTAGTAACGACATGTTCGTCGGCACGATTGAACTTGAACCAAGGGGCTTGGCTGCTGGCGCCAGGTTCTTGTCCAATGAGAGAATGAAACTATTATGGGCTGTTAGTAGACTAAAGGGATATTCAGTGTATATGTACAAGGAATATACAAGGGATATCAAACGATATACAAATACTATTAAATATATATCCATAAATAAATATATATTAAACTAGATAGGACTCGTGCACATCTGGTTGGACCCCGACTGGAGGTGCAGGTCAGCGCAAGAGAGATAAATAAACTAAAAGGAGAAAACCTTCCAAGGAAAGAAGGGACCGCACACTCCACAGGACTCGTTTTTGCTTATTTATTGTTTGCACAACGCGTTTCGCTGTCGCTTCCTCAGGTGCACCACTCATCTTATGACAATGTTGACAAGAAATGAAATCAGACATTTAAATTCCGTAAAGGAAGGAAGAACTTCCAACTTTAACTTTGATTGTCTGTCATTCCAGGATTTTGGGGCTGCATAAGAGAATGCTGTCCTGCCGACTCCTGTACTAGTCTGTGGAACTTTTAAGTGTGATCCATGCAGTTACTAGATTGTGTTTGATGGGCTGGAGCATTCCTGTCCAACAGGGCAGCTATATATACGGTGGCTGTTTGCCGGTCAACGCCTTGAAAATGTACGAGAGCCAATGGTCTCGCCGAGCTCAGGGATGGCCAACCAACCTTACTGTAAACGCAGGGGTGGGCAATTAACCTTTACAAGGGGCCACATGAGAAACCTGAACTGTGTTGGAGGGCCAAACCAATGATAACTTGAACTTAATTCTGCTCAATATTCATTATCTCCCATTGTAAAAATTTACCGCGGGCCGGACACGGATGCCCAAAAGGCCGGAAGTGGCCCGTGGGCCGTAATTGCCCAGGTCTGCTGTAAAGGATACAATGGTATGTATCATACCTATCTCCAGTAATAAATCTAAGTGCAGAGTTTTTGATTGATTGATTGAACATTTTATTAACAGATTGCAGAATGGGTACAATACAGTACAGCTCAATAGACACAATTATTGTTAAGGGGATGCAGACCAGAGTAAGACTTTTGTCTTGTTTACATCAGGGTCCCCCATTTTCAATTCATCATAATAACATTTATGACATACACGACATACAGATATAAAAAACTACTCCTGAGTGGTACACAGAGTCCAAGGGTTTCAGCGTGGAAGCTGAAGCATGACGATAAATTACATCTCCATAACCAAGAACAGATAAAAATATTGACTGAATGAATGAATGAATGAATGAATGAATGAATGAATGAATGAATGAATGAATGAATGAATGAATGAATGAATGAATGAATGAATGAATGAATGAATGAACGAATGAATGAATGAACGAATGAATGAAAAATGTATTTAACAGATTGCAGAATGGGTACAATACAGTATGGCTCAATACACACAATTGTTAAGGGGATGCAGACCAGAGAAAGACGTTTGTCTTGTTTACATCAGGGTCCCCCATTTTCATTTCATATTGACATTTATGACATACTCAACATACATGACATTTATGACATAGGGACATATAGGTATTTAGTACTGATACATTTGTGACATATTCGGTATTCAAATATACAGTACTGTTACTCCTGACAGAGTATATACATATGATGGGGAGGGGACTGTACATTAGGAGGGACTGGGTGGGTGGGAGAGAAATATACATATACGGCAGGGAGAGATGCGGTGGGGACTGTCTATTAGGAGGGGGTGGGGGGTTTGGACATTTATGGTGGCCAGTTTCGAATGGCAGCCTCCCGTAGGTGCTCTTTAAGAGCGGTTTTGAATGTGGGTAGGGATTCACATTCCTTTACAGCTTTGGGTAGGGCGTTCCACATTGATGTGGCATAATTGCTAAACGTGTTTAGTCCCTTGTTTGAGCCGAATCTGGGTTTAACATGATTTGTTGAGCTTCCTCTGGTGTTGTGGTCGTGGTATTCACTGACCTTTGGGAAGTATTTTGACATGTACATGGGTACCTTAGTCGTATAGTGTATCTTGTAGACCAGGCCCATTGCAAGTTGCTGTACTCTGTCGTCTACTCTAAGCCATCCTAGGTTGTCAAAGTGTGCAGGGGTGAGGTGGGTTCTAGGGGTAAGGTCAAGTAGTAGTCTGACTAGTTTGTTTTGTGATACTTTGTAATCTTGTTTTTAGTGCCTTTGAGGTGCTTTGGTACCATGAGGTTCAAGCATAGTCGTAGTACCCTTGAATGAGTGCTCCTGCCAGAGTCTTCAGGGTATTCTTGTTTACCAGAGAGGAGATCCGGTACAAGAATCTAGTTCGTTGGTTGACTTTTTTTATTACATTGGATGCCATTTTGTCACAGGAAAGATTTGCCTCTAGGATGGAACCCAGGTAGGTAATTTCATCTTTCCTTGTGACAATATTGTCACCCACTGTAACTGAGAAGCCGTCGGTCATGCTGAGTTTGTTATTTGAACCGAAGAGAATGGACTCTGTTTTGCCCATGCGTAATGATAGTTTGTTATCAGCGAGCCATATGCAGATTTTGCCTAGTTCCGAGCTGAGGGTTTTTTCAACCTGCAAACTTGTTCTTGTCAGAGACCAGCAGGGCTGAGTCGTCCGCAAACAGGAACAAGTTGCAGTCACAAGCTGACGACATGTCATTTGCATAAATTAGGAACAGTAGCGGTCCTAGTATGCTTCCTTGTGGAACACCACAGCTCACTGTGAGGGGGGGGGGGATAGAGTACCGTTTACCTCCACCATCTGTTCTCTCCCCTCCAGGTAGGATTGTATCCAGCTCACTGATAAACTATCAAAACCAATTGCTTTTAGCTTGACAATCAGAATGGAGTGATTGACAGTGTCGAAGGCTTTTTGTAGGTCCAGCATGACCATGCCGCAGTATTTGCCCGCGTCCACCTCTTGTTTGATGTGGTCGTTCAAATAGAGAAGGCATGTGTCAGTGGAGTGGGATGTTCTGAAGCCAGATTGGAATTCGTAGATTAGGTTTTTTTCCGCCAGGTACTTTTCGACCTGTTCGTAGACTATTTTCTCCATGACTTTCGAGATGGAGGTAAGAATAGAAACAGGGCGGTAGTTGCCTGGGTCTAATTTGCTGCCCTTTTTGTGCAGAGGGGTCACTCTTGCAATTTTGAAGTCCTTGGGGACGTGTCCCTGTTTTATGGAGAGGTTTATTATGTGTGTGATGACTGGGGTGATGGCGGCTACTGCGTCTCTGAGGAATTTGGAGGGGATGTTGTCATGGCCAGTGGCCTTGTTAGGTTGGAGGGCGCTCAGTTTTTTGAGTACCTCATCGGTTGTTACTCAATAACTCTTTTCCGACAGAATTGAGGGTTAGATAATCATTTGTCTCTGTCCGTCTGTCTTTCTCTGTTTGTCTCTGTCTGTCTTTCTACCTATCTCTGTCTGTGTCTACAAGATACACTACACGACCAAGGTATCCATGTACATGTCAAAATACTTCCCAAAGGTCAGTGAATACCACGATCACAACACCAGAGGGAGCTCCACAAATCATGTAAAACCCAGATTCGGCTCAAACAAGGGACTAAACACGTTTCGCAATTATGCCACATCAATGTGGAACGCCCTACCCAAAGCTGTAAAGGAATGTGAATCACTACCCACCTTCAAAAACACTCTCAAAGAACACCTACAGGAGACTGCAATTCGAAACTGGCCCCTACAAATGTCCTAACCCAGTTGTACAATAAAGACCAAGCATGGCTTTGTCAGTATTCCAATGTACAGTGCCCCCCCGACCCCCCCCCTACCCAACCCCCCCCCCCCCCCCCCCCCCACCTCCAATGTACAGCCCACCCACCCCCACCCCACCTACCCAACCTCCTCCAATGTACAGTTTCTATGTCAAATGTATGTCAGTATTCCAATGTACAGTGTCCCCCTCCTACCCAACCCCCCCCCCCAATGTACAGCCCCACCCCACCTACCCTACCTCCTCCAATGCACAGTTTCTATGTCAAATGTATATACACTCTTTTTCTGGATTTTTTTAGTATCACAAACAGTACTGTATTTGCAAATCTGGTATGTCATAAATGTATAGACGTAGCAGTACTGTCTATCTGTATGTTGTGTGTGTCATATGATGAATTGAAAATGGGGGACCCTGATGGAAACAAGACGAAAGTCTTTCTCAGGTCTGCATCCTCTTAACAATTGTATGTATTGAGCTGTACTGTACTGTACCCATTCTGCAATCTGTTAATACACTTTTAAATCAATCAATCAATCAATCAATGTGTTATTAACACTTTGCAATAGCTATGTATATGTCCCTAACAGGGTGGATGTAGAGAAGATGGCAGATACCATCATCTGCAATCCCAATGTGAAGGATTGTGCCAGATGGTGTTTGTGGAGAGTACCAATTCACTAATGTTCCTTTGGTTAGGCCTGTGACAACAGATCCTATTGGTCTCACTCAGTGATCTACTGAGGTCATTAAAGAATGTCTGTTGTGACAGTAAAAAAAGAGATGATGCTGACAGAGGATAAAGCAGTAGACCAGTTCCAAGATCGGATGGCAAGATTTCAGCAACATCCGGTGGCAATACTGGGCGTACAGGGAGCTGAGGGAAAAACTTGCGGACAATGAATGCCTTATTCATGTTGACTTCAGTGAGAATTATGGCTGCAAGTACACTAATGAGGTTCAGTCTGTCCACTTTGGGGGATCCCATCAGCAAGGCACCCTCCACACTGGTGTTCTGTACACAGCCTCCCAGTCCCCTCTGAGCTTTTGTTCCATCTCCCCTTCTCGGAGGCATGACCGATGAAAAAAAAAGGACTGAGGGGCGATCGGCAGCCAGAGACAAATCACCCATGGAGTGTCAGACAGTGATTCTGAGATTCATTCCAGAACAAAAGTAGATGCTGCGGCTGATTGGACTATGATATTCAGAGGCAGGTTTTTTTTTTTTTTTTTTTTTTTTTTTTTATTATTATTATTATTATTATTATTATTATTATTATTATTATTATTATTATTATTATTATTATTATTATTATTATTATTATTATTATTATTATTATTATTATTATTATTATTATTATTATTATTATTATTATTATTATTATTATTATTATTATTATCATACATCATCATTATTAAAAAATCACCTGTGGCAGGGAGGGCGATGCACAAATCGCCATAATCAGGCAGCCGCCCCTGTATGTGTTTTGTACATTTGTATTATATTGCCGATTCCTAAGTAACTTTACTTAACCAAACTATATTTCTCTTGAGCAGTTCAACTTTTCCCCCAGTGAAAAGTAAGTAATATCTTGCAAAAAACTATTATTTCGGGAGTACCCCCCACCCAACCCCCTCAAATGTATATTCTCTTTTAGAAACTCTGTCTCTTAAACATAGTTAAACAGAGTGACGGGTTGAAGTTGTGTAAAACATCAAACATTTATTTTGTCTCTCTTTTTTTCTCTTAAAGGAAAAGGAAAAACATTTATATCTTGCAGCATATTTTAAGTTTTTCTTTCTTTTTTTTTTAAACTTTGACCAGTCAGTTGGTTCTTTTAGCGTTTATCGCTTTTTTCTGGTCAAGCATGACCGACAGAAACAGGTTGAATGGGGGTATAGATCGGGGAAAGACACTCTGAGAAAATACGGCTAGTCCGGGAGTCGAACTCGCTACCCCAGATCCGTGACGCGCACGGTTGTCCCCGACGCCGAAATAGCGTTCGAGGTACGCAGTGAGCTACTGGAGCTCCCCAAGTTTTTCTTTCTTATATTAAAGTATATTTAGTTTTTAAGAATTGTAAAGGATAGGCAAAAATAAGCATGTGCTTCAGCCTATTCCTTTTTTCGGTCATTGAGTTTGGATTTTGTGTGTGAGCTTACTTTGAATATGTACATTTGTGATTTTTCTCTTTTTTCTTTTCCTTTTGAAAGTCCACACACGTGTGCTTTTTATTTATCTGTAAACAAAGACAGAAAATAAACTATTCATCATCATCATCATCAAACAGTACATCTTGTATATCTTGGATGTAACAGTACTGTATATCTGTATGCCGTGTATGTCATAAATGTATGATGAATTGAAAATGGGGGACCCTGATATAAACAAGACAAAAGTCTTTCTCTGGTCTGCATCCCCTTAACAATTGTGTGTATTGAGCCGTAACCTACTTACTGTACCCATTCTGCAATATGTTAATAAAGTGTTTCAATCAATAAATCAAACAGGCGGCTTCATGACAGACAATATGACAGTCTCCTTCCCACCGTATATTCTCTCCCCACCATAAATGTCATGTATGTTGTGTATGTCATAAATGTCTATATGAATTGAAAATGGGGGACCCTGATGGAAACAAGACAAACGTCTTTCTCAGGTCTGCATCCCCTTAACAATTGTGTGTATTGAGCCGTACTGTATTGTACCCATTCTGCAATCTGTTAAATAAAGTTCTCATTCATTCATTCATTCATTCATTCATTCATTCATTCATTCATTCATTCATTCATTCATTCATTCATTCACACCGTATGTATATTTCTCTCCCACCCACCCACCCCCTCCTAATGTACAGTCTCCTCCCCATTGTTATGGTTTGACACCGACCCCAAACGCAACGACACAAGAGAGTAGGATTCAGAGTTGCCAAAAACAAGGGCTTGTTTATTAAGACTAAATAAACAGCACAGAACTGGAAGAGTTCAAACAAAGACTGGAATACAAGCAAGGATGAATGTTGCTGCTCTGCAGCTTCTCCCGGGATGGTAGTCAGGGGAAGCAGACGCTGACGTCAGAGCCGCTCTGCAGACTTCTCTCGGCAGAATCTCCGAGGTGGTTGCGGGACCGAGAGAGAGAGAGGGAGCGAGTTAACTCAGAGTGCAGGTGGAACAGAGCAGGTGAACAGGAGAGGTGACTTGTACCCGAAAACAGAGTTATCCAAGTGACTGAATCTTCGGTGTAAATACACACTGTGAGTAACGTTCCAAACACAATCCCAAGTGATAGATATCTTCGGTGCAAAATAAACACTGTGAGCGAAGTCCCAAAATACAAATCCAATGTGATAATATCTTCGGTGTGTAAACACACAGTGGGAGATGTTAGGCCAAAATATTATCCCAATGAAACAATCCAAAAAAGGCTAAACGCTGGGTGAGTGACTGTCTGATAAAAAGCTGGAAATCTTCAGTGTTATATAAACACACGAAAAACGGAATTGGATCAAAGACAGTCATAAAAAACTCACCCAGGCGTTGTGCGTAAAGAGCGTTGGAACAGAATGGAGCGAGCGCGTCGCCTCGGAGAAAGGGTGTCCAAGAGGAATGCTTCTTGAATATCCTGGAGGCAAAGCACAGGGAAACAACAGCAGGCAGCAGGAACGGCGAATGCAACTGAAATATCAAAACGATCCAACAAAACTTGAATGGGGAAACGGGGTATAAATAATACGGGAATGCTTAATTGACAAGCAGTGACAGCTGAGGGATGTGATTGATAAGCGTGTGGACGGGGGAGAACCAATCAACGACGTCTCTGGGAAGAAGCGTGTGAATAGGGGAATGAATTGATTAACAGAAAACAAATGGAAAAGAGCGAGTAGGCTTAAAGGAACAGAGCGAGTAAGTGAGCAAAGGACAAAAACCTCACAGTACCCCCCCCTCCACGGGAGCCACCCGGCGACCAGGCCGACCCGGCTCGTCAGGATGGGCACGATGGAAGTCAGTGATCAAGCCGGGATCCACGATGAGCTGCCGGGAGACCCAGCTACGCTCCTCAGGGCCGTAACCCTCCCAGTCCACCAGGTATTGGAACCCCCGGCCCCGCCGACGAACGCCCATCAACCGGCGGACCTGCCACTGGGGGTGACCATCCACCAACACGGGAGGCGGAGGATCAGGAGCTGGAGGCATAAGGGGACTGAGGGAGACAGGCTTAACCCGGGAGACATGGAACACGGGGTGAATATGCATGGACGCAGGAAGTTTCAGGCATAGGGCCGCCGGACTGAGTACCTTCAAGACCTCGAAAGGTCCGACGAAACGGGGGTTGAGCTTCTTGGCCGAGGACCGAAGCGGGAGGTCCTTTGCGGAGAGCCACACCCTCTGCCCAGGGAGGTAAGTCGGCGCAGGAACCCGGCGCCGGTCGGCACCACGACAGGCGCGCTCAGATGTCCGGAGCAGCGCGGTCCTGGTGATCTCGTTGAGCTGGCGATAGTCGATGCAGGGTCGCAGGTCCCCATCCTTCTTACCAACAAAGAAGAAACCGGCCGCCACCGGGGAGGAGGAAGGCCGAATGAGTCCTGCTTCCAATGACTCAGAGATGTAGAGATCCATCGCCTTCTTCTCCGGAACGGTCAGACTGTAGAGGCGGCTGCCGGGAAGGGGAGCCCCTTGGCGGAGGTCGATGGCGCAGTCATAGGGGCGGTGAGGTGGAAGGGCCTGAGCCCTGGATTTACTGAAAACCTCCAAGAGGTCGTGGTACTCGGGAGGTATGGACGAGAGGTCCGGAGGCGACTCACCAGCGGGCCTCCGGGGCGGGGGACAGGACGCCGCCTGCAGACACAGGGCGTGACAGGAGGAGCTCCAGCCCTTGATGGTACCGGAGGACCAGGCGATGTGGGGCTCGTGCAGCGCGAGCCAGAGCCTACCCAGGACCACCGGGACAAGGGGGGATTGGGTGATGAGGAACTGGATTCTCTCGACGTGGTTCCCAGCGATGGTCAGCACGACTGGGCCGGTGCGTTGAGAGATGTCGGCCAGGCGGTGTTGGTCCAACGAAAAGATCTCCAAGGGCCTCACAAGGTCCTCAAGTGGAATGTTGGCTCGGGTAGCAAACTCGAAGTCGAGGAAATTCTCGTCTGCCCCAGAGTCGATGAGGGCCTCCACCGTGGCTCGTTGGTCCCCCCAGGCCAGGGTGACGCTCATCAGATGGTCAGGTGGTGCGCGGCTCTGGGAATGGGAAAAACGGCTCACCAGGATTTCCCGGGGTCTCGGCGAGCCTGATCTTTTGGCCGGGTGGGGCAGTCGGCGATTCGGTGTCCCTCCCTTCCGCAGTAGAGGCAGAGACCGGACCTGAGCCTTGCCTCACGCTCCGCCTGGCTCAGATGAGAGCGGCCCAGCTGCATGGGTTCCTCCTCGCGAACTGAACGGGAGGACCCGCTACCACCAGTTGTGTTGAGGACAGGGCGTCCAGGAGTGACGTCATGCGTCCGGGGAATCCGGGGTACCTCAGGAGGTAACAGTCGGGTCCTCTCACGCCTTCTCTCCTGGAGGCGTCCGTCGATGCGGATGACGAGGCTAAACAGGTCCTCGAGGGAGTCGGGCACCTCCCGGGTAGCGAGCTGGTCCCGGACTGCGTCACTGAGCCCCCTCAAGAAGGTTAGGCGAAGTGCAGGGTCGTTCCATCCACTCTCCACCGCCGCCAGTCGAAACTCCAGGACGTAGTCAATTACCCTGCCGCTCCCCTGTCGGAAGGTCCCCAACCGGGCTCCAGGGTCCAGACCTCGGGCTGGATGGTGGAACACTCTGCGGAGCTCCGCCACGAAGTCTGGATAGGAGAAAACAAAATCTGCATCCATTGCCCAGGAGGAAGTGACCCACTGGGCAGCATGGCCTGAAAGCAAGTTCGTCATATAGGCCACTTGGGACCCTCTAGCAGTAAAACGGCTTGGTTGATGACGGAAAACCAACTCACATTGCATGATGAATGTGGCACACTCCTCGGGATTGCCGTCGAACAGCCGTGGGACGGAGAGACGGGGTTCCCGAGGTGCGGGATCTGCTGGGGCTGCGGGGAATGCTCCTGAAGGATGTGAGGGAAGTAAAGCATTAACGGTGTCGCTCAGCGAGTGAAGCTGAACGAGAATACCAGATTGTTGTCCCGCCAGAGCGGCCAGTGACCCTTGAATAGGCAGGACCTGTTCCCTGAGATCCTGCACCGCAGCCGCAGCCCTCTCTAGTTGGTGGCTGTGATCCTTGGTCAACTCGACTTGAATAGCAAGTGCGGTTCTGACCCTCTCTGTGTCGGCTGGGGTCGTCATTTTGGTTGGATCGTAATGTTATGGTTTGACACCGACCCCAAACGCAACGACACAAGAGAGTAGGATTCAGAGTTGCCAAAAACAAGGGCTTGTTTATTAAGACTAAATAAACAGCACAGAACTGGAAGAGTTCAAACAAAGACTGGAATACAAGCAAGGATGAATGGTAGTCAGAGCCGCTCTGCAGACTTCTCTCTGCAGAATCTCCGAGGTGGTTGCGGGACCGAGAGAGAGAGAGGGAGCGAGTTAACTCAGAGTGCAGGTGGAACAGAGCAGGTGAACAGGAGAGGTGACTTGTACCCGAAAACAGAGTTATCCAAGTGACTGAATCTTCGGTGTAAATACACACTGTGAGTAACGTTCCAAACACAATCCCAAGTGATAGATATCTTCGGTGCAAAATAAACACTGTGAGCGAAGTCCCAAAATACAAATCCAATGTGATAATATCTTCGGTGTGTAAACACACAGTGGGAGATGTTAGGCCAAAATATTATCCCAATGAAACAATCCAAAAAAGGCTAAACGCTGGGTGAGTGACTGTCTGATAAAAAGCTGGAAATCTTCAGTGTTATATAAACACACGAAAAACGGAATTGGATCAAAGACAGTCATAAAAAACTCACCCAGGCGTTGTGCGTAAAGAGCGTTGGAACAGAATGGAGCGAGCGCGTCGCCTCGGAGAAAGGGTGTCCAAGAGGAATGCTTCTTGAATATCCTGGAGGCAAAGCACAGGGAAACAACAGCAGGCAGCAGGAACGGCGAATGCAACTGAAATATCAAAACGATCCAACAAAACTTGAATGGGGAAACGGGGTATAAATAATACGGGAATGCTTAATTGACAAGCAGTGACAGCTGAGGGATGTGATTGATAAGCGTGTGGACGGGGGAGAACCAATCAACGACGTCTCTGGGAAGAAGCGTGTGAATAGGGGAATGAATTGATTAACAGAAAACAAATGGAAAAGAGCGAGTAGGCTTAAAGGAACAGAGCGAGTAAGTGAGCAAAGGACAAAAACCTCACACCCATCATATGTATATACTCTCTGTCAGAAAAGTTTATTAACAGATTGCAGAATGGGTACAGTACAGTACAGCTCAATACATACAATTGTTAAGAGGATGCAGACCTGAGAAAGACTTTCGTCTTGTTTTCATCAGGGTCCTCCATTTTCAATTCATCATATGACACACACGACATACAGATAGACAGTACTGCTACATCTATACATTTATGACATACCAGATTTTCAAATACAGTACTGTTTGTGATACTAAAAAAATCCAGAAAAAGAGTGTATATACATTTGACATAGAAACTGTGCATTGGGGGAGGTTGGGTAGGTGGGGTGGGGCTGTACATTGGGGGTGTTGGGGGGGGGGGGGGGGTTGGGTAGGGGGGGGGACACTGTACATTGGAATACTGACCTACATTTGACATAGAAACTGTACATTGGAGGAGGTTGGGTAGGTGGGGTGGGGTTGGGTGGGGCTGTACATTGGAGGGGGGGGGGGGGGGGGGGTTGGGTACATTGGAATACTGACAAAGCCATGCTTGGTCTTTATTGTACAACTGGGTTAGGACATTTGTAGGGGCCAGTTTTGAATTGCAGTCTCCCGTAGGTGTTCTTTGAGAGTGTTTTTGAAGGTGGGTAGTGATTCACATTCCTTTACAGCTTTGGGTAGGGCGTTCCACATTGTTGTGGCATAATTGCGAAACGTGTTTAGTCCCTTGTTTGAGCCGAATCTGGGTTTTACATGATTTGTGGAGCTCCCTCTGGTGTTGTGATCGTAGTATTCACTGACCTTTGGGAAGTATTTTGACATGTACATGGGTACCTTGGTCGTGTAGTGTATCTTGTAGACCAGGCCCATTGCAAGTTGCTGTACTCTGTCGTCTACTCTAAGCCATCCTAGGTTGGCAAAGTGTGCAGGGGTGAGGTGGGTTCTAGTAACAGTACTGTATATTTGCATACCATATATGTCACAAATGTAACAGTACTATATACCTGTATGTCATGTATGTCCCTATGCCATAAAGGTCATGATGTCATGTATGTTGTGCATATACATAAATGTCACTATGAATTGAAAATGGTTGGCCCTGATGTAAACAAGACGAAAGTCTTTCTCTGGTCTGCAGCATCCCCTTAACAATTGTGTGTATTGAGCCGTACTGTATTATTGTACCCATTCTGCAATATGTTAATAAAGTTTTCAATCAATCAATCCACTCGGACAAACTCGGAAAACCATGGGGGGGGGCGTGTTCGGTTGTGTACGCGATCCGGTACTCGCCCCCCCCCCCCCCCCCCCCATCCGCATGCGCAGTAGTGCAAAGCCATGTCCATGCCACAAGCCACGTCCACGCCACGAAGCCCCGCCCCAAGCCACGTCCACGCCACGAAGCCCCGCCCAGACGTTGGGCTCTGTGGCTCTGCAGATATACCCTACTCCGCCAAAGGACAATCGGATGATTCCAGGAGGGCGGGGCCAAGTAAGAGGAAACCGTCCACCGGCTCCTCGGAGAGAAAACACACAGACAGACAGGAGGAGGAGCGGCAGCTACAGTTAGTTCACCACCCTGCTGCCTAATCAGGCTTTTCTCTCTCTAGAGCAGCTCCGTTACATGCGCACCGTGTCCAGTTATATTACAATAAGAAGAAGAAGAAGACACAGAGGAAGATAAAGACAGTACCATGGAGACAGAAATACATGTACCTGTCGGCTCGCCGTTCATCCCCAAAATCCCCATTTTCGTGGACGAACATAACGTGACGGACGGAGCGATGCAGCTGATCAAGGAACTGCGGCCGGCGTGGAGCCCGGAGCGCGTCAAGACCAAGGTACCGGGACGGGGTTCGGGTTAGCCACCCATAGCGCCACAGTCACTTGCTCCTCAATAGGAAACCAACCTATGTTGCCCACGAAGGACTGGTTCTGACCCGAACCGTTCGTTATACAAGTATCACAGAGACATTCCAAAGGTACTCACAGTTGCACGAGGGTTTCGGACAGAGATACGCGATGGTTTGAAAGCTCCGCGTTGCTAATAAACATTTTAAATATTTCTTTATAAACTGCTATAACGCTGCGCTATTTCCGGCGTTGGGTGCATGATGCGCATGCGCTGTGATCACAGCGCATGCGCACCAGGCAGCCGACGCCGGAGATAACGCCGTTTTGACCAGTTTATAAGACATATTTAAAATGTTTATTAGCAACGCGGAGTTTTCAATCCATGCCGTATCTCTGTCCGAAACCCCCGTGCAACTGTGAGTACCTTTGAAATGTCTCTGTGATACTTGTATAACGAACGGTTCGGGTCAGAACCAGTCCTTCGTGGTCAACATAGGTTGGTTTCCTATTGAGGAGCAAGTGACTGGATTCACTCGGTGCATCACAGTCACGAAAGGGGCTAGGAGAGGGCTATGGTTATCCATGGTACTGTTAGGGTTATGGTTAGCCCAATGTACCGTTATGGTTAACCAAGGTACCGTCTTATGGTTAGTAACCAAGGTACCGTTAGCCTGTCCGTGCTGCTGCCGGGCTAATTCTGACATCCATCTCTGTAGCATCATCATCACCAAGAAGACACACTTGAACGGTTAGCTAGCTGACGGCAGAAGGCCCTGTGTTACTAGTAACTAAGCTAGCTAACATTCATTAACGCTCTGGGATCCTCTGGTCCATTTAGGAAATCCATGAACTTGCATTGGTTTGTGATAGATTACTAGTTACTGGGTATTTCAAAGTACCTCATATTTGGTACCATTTTGAAGCTAACAACTAAGTGTATGATTATCATCATAATTTTTATTATTATGGTTCATTATGTAGTTGCACTTGAACTTGTTGAAATTAAACTTGGAAGATAAACATTTTCAAGCACTTTCCTTGCTTATTTCAGATGTATGTGTACGAATGGAATGTAGACAATCTTGTTGGCAATATAGAACAGCTGGCAGATTAGAAATAGCATCTATTGTTCAGAATCATAGAATGAGAACGTTGTTGTTTACATTTCTAAATTCAGACGTTTGATCATGCTAACTACTAATTATTTAGGCCCAACTCTCCTATTCGTAGCTAGGTTTAGTTGATTAGACCGTTCCAAATGCATGATAATGCCAGACAACGTTATTATAGTTTGAATGGACATTATTCTATTTGAATGGTTGCCGTTACATGCTTGCATACTGGAGCCCTAACTGGACACTAATGCTTACCATTGAACCCTCCCATTTTGCCAACGACTCGTGACAATATAGAAATGTGCTCTCTGAGTTGAATGAATGAAAACTTTATTTAACAGATTGCAGAATGGGTACAATACAGTACGGCTCAATACACACAATTGTTAAGGGAATGCAGACCAGAGAAAGACTTTCGTCTTGTTTACATCAGGGTCCCCCATTTTCAATTCATCGTGACATTTATCACATACACGACATACATGACATCATGACCTTTATGGCATAGGGACATACAGGTTATATAGTACTGTTACATTTGTGACATATACAATATGCAAATATACAGTACTGTTACCCATAGGAAAAAAATTACATACGGTGGGGAGAGAATATATATACAGTACATACATATATATACAGTTCATTGTTCGAACAGTGTATACTATGTGTAACGGTAACATTAGTTTGGTACACTTATTATTCGCAGGAACATGAGCAACCATCCAGTCACGCCGGCATCTTGGTCAACAGCAGTGGCCAGCTGGCAGTGACGTGCTGCTCAGAGCTCCATTGATAAACTTGATGGATGTTACGTTAGCCAGCTCTAGTACAGAGCCAAAAGACACTGTTTCTCTGGCTGGTTGAAACAAATAAGATATAGATTGCTCTCCCTTGACTTGTCAGTTGGTTGCTTCTTTTCTATAATGTATGTCTCTCTGCTTAGTTATTCACTTCCCAGTTGTAGCCAAGGAAACTATAAAAGAAGGAAGGGTCATCACATCACTGTAACATTGTAAAATTGAGCTGAATGGGGTTATTTAAACAGGTTATTACCTCGGGTGTCAGAATCATCTGCGGTTTGTTTCATTGTTAACTAACTAGCTACCGTTTTATATATTGGTTGATGATGTATTATTTCCTCGGATAGCTTGTTTAGAATTTTAATACAGGCTTCAATAGAACTGGCACCAAACTCTGGCACCAAGCAGAACATAGAGCGCTGGTATTCTGACATGATGACCCTTCCTCCTTTTCTTTTTATCCACTTTTTCTCCCATTTTTCTATATTTTTCTCCCATCCCAATTTCGTATCATCCAATTCAACCCTCCCCTGTCACGAACGCTGTTTCTTGCCTCCCACAAGCCGGCTGCAATGTGGACTAAGTCATACATAGCACAAGTCCCCTCCGGTACTTGAGGTAACAGCAGTTGCATCTTTTCACCTGCGCAGCTCGATCTCTCAGTGGCGAGGAGTAACACGTCGGAGGCTCACGCTGCCCCCGACACTTCCTGATTCTACTGCGCAGGCGCACCAACCGACCTGTAGGAGTCGCTGTCCACAACGCCCGATCCCCACCCATCAGTTTCCCACCCCCTAATACGGCCAATGTGTATTAGTACGGACGACCAGCTAAACTGAAAGCAATGTGGAGCGCTGGGCTCAGCGTCTCCGCATTCGTGGCGAGCGCCTTGCCCACTACACCACGTAGCCACCCATGACCCTTCCTCCTTTTATAGTTTCCTTTGTAGTTGCTTGTTTAGTTGAGAAAATAGCCTACAATATTAGCCAATGGTAGCTACCCTACCACCACCATTAGCATACTTCAGTTTTGTTGACAGAGGCTAGGCTTGCCTCAAACCTTTAACATAGAATGAATGGGGCGGCTGAGTGGCACAGTGGGCAAGGCGCTCGCCACTAACGCAGGAGATGCTGGTATCGAGCCCAGCTCTCTGCGTTGCTACCGGCTTGGCCGGCCGTCATACTAACACAATTGGCAGTGTTAGAGGGTGGGTGGGGATTGGACGTTGTGGACAGCGACTCCTACAGGTCGGTTGGGTGACGCGGGTGCGGCGGAAACAGGAAGTAGCGGGGGCAGCGTGAGCCTCCCGCGCGTTACTCCTCGCCACAGAGTTCCAGCTGCTGCGGTGAAAAGATGCAACAGGCTGCCTCCTCGTGTACCGGAGGGGACACGTGATGCAAGGCTTCTATCCTCACTACAGCCGACTAGTGGGAGGCATAGTCTAGCAACGTTCAAGACAGGGGAGGGGAGAAATTGGAAATACGGGATAGGATGGGAGACAAATAGAAAAATGGGGAGAAAAAGTGTATCAAGAAAAAATAACAGAATGAATTATTTAACAGATTGCAGAATGGGTACAATATAGTACGGCTCAATACACACAATTGTTAACCCTTTCTCCGCCGGAAACGGCTTACGACGTGTTTCAAGTTCATGCGAATTCTGCCAGATCACGGCGTACGACGTTATTCTGATCATATTTCATATTTCCATCACGGAGGCTGGTCTGATGCTGTCTGAGCCAGCACAACTCTGCAACGCTTCAATACTGCCACCGGGTGGCTGATCGGCGAGTTGCAACCGGAAGTGGATCTCTTGTGATCCCGGTGCGTCTCCCTATTCCGTCCGGCCACTCGTATATCGTCGCGGGACTCAATACACACACACCGTGGATATGGATCGTTGCCATAACTCAATAAACAACATGGTTTGGGCGTGTATTCGTATTATACAAACCGGAAATAGATCGCCTCGATCCCCATCACATAACTGGGATCTGTTTGCTCCAGTATCATCGCCCAACGCTAAGAGGAGGATGCCGTGAGTTTCAGCGTGAGTGTTTATCATTATCGATACAAACTGCTCTGATCTATATATCACCCATACTACATAAATAATTTAACGTCGATCACGGAATTATAAACGACCCCCCCCCCCCCCCCCTCCGTTCACCCGCGCATGATCAGTCATAACGTTTAGGACCATGTACAGTTGACATTTTTAATATAGCGTGCATCGGTATCAAACAGCATTTGATAATCTAATATATGCATTTATGTCTATATCTCACGTTCTAGGAAATACTGCAGAAAACGATAAAAACATATTTATACTCTAGACGGTATTTTCGTGTGAATGAAAAAGTAAAACGTTCCTACATCCTGAACGATAGATAATCGATGTTGAATGGGCCATAGTAATGTCAATTTAGCAATACAATTTAAAAAGTTATAGCCCTGCAAAGAAGGTGAACATCCCCATAGACTTACAGTGCTGGCAGAGATCAAACATCGATGGATATAAGCGTGGCAGTTAATGTGTTAAGGGGATGCAGACCAGAGAAAGACATTCTGCACACCTGAGTTCTAACTCTAACATTTAATTAACATAGAGCTTCTGCACACCTGAGTTCTAACCCAAACCGTTAACATAGAGCTTCTGCACACCTGAGTTCTAACTCTAACATAGAGCTTCTGCACACCTGAGTTCTAACTCTAACCTTTAATTAACATAGAGCTTCTGCACACCTGAGTTCTAACCCAAACCGTTAACATAGAGCTTCTGCACACCTGAGTTCTAACCCAAACCGTTAACATAGAGCTTCTGCACACCTGAGTTCGAGGTGACGAGGGGCCTATAGGAGAAGAACGAGGGTCAACAATTAAAGAGACAAAGAGTTCATGTGACACGGTTTTCCTCACTTGTTAAAATGTCTTTATTATTGGGAAGGGAACTAACTACTTTTTACAGGAATAATATAAGATATTGCTTTATAGTCACAAGCACTATCCCCCCAGGCTTATTGGCCCGATGCATCGACCCTGAGCTCTTGCAAGATTCAGCTAAATAGAGGTACTTGTGAGGGCAGTCTGTAGTTGGTAGATGGTAGTTTTCGGGTGAATATGGGTGTATTCTAACCACCAGACAACTTGACCTCCCCTGTCTCTCCACGAACAGTATGTAGCACGCTCTGCTCACATCGGAAATGCTGCTCCTGCTTGCCCAACTGACCTGTACACCTTTTGAGTCTGTGTCCACATCACCACCACCCACTCCCATAGACTTCTACTGGTGTGTCTGTGTGATGTTGAGTCAGGCCAGCTGTGCTTTGGGTCGCTGTCCCGCCGCAGAAAGGGAAATGCATAATTGATTCCAGCTAAGAGGATCAGGTGACTCATCATGTCTCATCATGGTCATCAGGCCAAACCTTTATCAGGCCACCCTGTACCATAATTCAGTGATATCAGCCGCTCTCCCTCCGCTGCTGCGTCATCATCAGTCAGTGTGGGCTTCGGGGTGTTGGAACGTGCACGTGGCATGTTTACATCCCTCTGGCTAATCTCTAGAGAGGCCCCCCCATGCCCCGCCCACCTCGAGCAGCCCCACCCCCCCCCCCCCCCCCACCCCCGACAACGTGACTGTGTTTACCTCTTTCTCCACCATCCAGACCAATGGGGCTTTTCTCAATGGAATCCTCCCAAATAGGTTTTGTCCCACCGGCTGCTTTTGTCACAACACATAGACGTGTATAGTCCAGTACAGCTGTACACACACACACACACACACACACACACACACACACACACACTCACACACACGCACACACACACACAGAGCAGAGCACTGGGGGAGAGGAGTGAGAGAAGAGTAGAGGAGAGGGTGGTTATTTCACGAGATGGAAAGGATGTCCTTATCGAGCGAGCAAGGCTATCTGTGTGGGTGATTATGATGTCTTCGGCTGTCACCGGTTAAAATGTAGTTTCCTGCATTTAGATTAGATTAAAATGTATTGTCATACAACACAAGTACAGTACAACAAAAATAAGTTTAGCATCCAACCAGAGTGCAAATGTAACAGTATTGGGCAACAGCTTCAGCTCAAACAAGGGACTAAACACGTTTCGCAATTATGCCACATCAATGTGGAACGCCCTACCCACAGCTGTAAAGGAATGTGAATCACTACCCACTTTCAAAAACACTCTCAAAAACACCTAAGGGAGACTGCAACTCGAAACTGGCCCCTGTAAATGTCCGAACACAACCCCCTCCAATGTACAGTAAATTACCAAGTATGGTCTTGTCAATAATCCAATGTACAGTTTTGTTTGTACAGTTGTACAGTGTCCCCCACCCACCCCTCCTACCCAACCCCCCCCCCCCACTCCTACCCAACCCCCCCCCCCCCCCACTCCTACCCAACCCCCCCCCCCCCCCCCCCCCCACCCACCCAACCACCTCCAATGTACAGTCCCCCCCCACCCCCACCTACCCAATCCAATGTACAGTTTCTACGTCTAATGTATATACTCTTTCTTTTTCTTTTTTTCTTTCACAAACAGTACTGTAATTGCAAATCTGGTATGTCATAAATGTATAGATGTAGCAGTACTGTCTATCTGTATGTCATGTATGTCATATATGTTACGATGAATTGAAAATGGGGGACCCTGATGTAAACAAGACGAAAGTCTTTCTCTGGTCTGCATCCCCTTAACAATTGTATGTATTGAGCTGTACTGTACTGTACCCATTCTGCAATCTGTTAATAAAGTTTTCAATCAATCAATCAATTCAATCAATCAATCAGCAATATACAATGTTTATGTTTATGTTTATTAGGATCCCCATTAGTCATCATCCACGTGTTGATGACTATTCTTCCTCAGATATACATACAAATATGAAACATTCAGTCATATATCACATCCATAATAAATAGAAAATAAAACAAAAGGTCATAGGTGAATCCATTTCACCATACCTTTAAAAAAAAACATAAAGTAAACAAGAAGTTTGGATAACATGGCTGCAGCTGCACTCATGCATGACATATATTGATTTCCTTCCGGATTATGGCTCCTTTAAGTTTATTTTTGAAACAACACATGTACAGGTGATTAAACTGCGTATGACATATCAATTAGTACTAGGGGTGGGAATCACCAGTTTCATCACGATACAATACGATATCGATTCTTTGGACAACGATACGATATTTGCCGATATCACAAAGTCTGCCACGATACGATACAATTCGATTCAGGTGCCTGCGATCGATATGAGACGATATTATGTGCCCATTTAACACAATCAGTCACATTTAGATCAACAAAAAAAAGGCTACGGAAATATCAATTGACGTTTTTTATTTTTTAGCTCTTCCAGACATTTAAATGAAAAACAATCTATTGTTTTTAATACAAATAGACTTCCTGTTCACCGTTTTTGGTTAGTTTTTCTTATATTTATTATGTATTCATGTTTAAATTAAATATCAACATTATCTGTCCATCCTCAGTAACACACACACACAGAATGCCCCTCCCCCAGTCCCCCACAGAAAGGTAGACTGCCCCCGCCCCTTCTCCTTCCCCTCTCCTCTCTCCTGTTCTCTCACGGTTAGCTGCTTAGCTTAGCGCTGTTCTGCTGTAATGTCTACACAGAGTTTCACACTACTGGGCGCGGGCGGATATAAATAAAGCTGGGAACGATGTTAGGGCGGATACGAATCGCAGGATTTTCAAAATAAGAGTATCGCAATATGAATCGATCTTTATACGTTGCATCGATCCTATTTGATTATTGATAATAGATCGATATATCGATCTGGATCGATGTATCGTCCCACCCCTAATTAGTACTACTGAGTAATAGTGCTAATCAGATGTATGTACAGAGTTGTAGTATTAATACGTACAGTGAAACAGGTACAAAGACACTATGGTAGTAAGTCATACTGGCCAACAGCGTAACTAGTAAGAGTAGGTAAGGGATATAAAGATATGGATAAAGATATGTTCAGATTCAGATTCCTTTTATTGTCACATCATTCGGTACCTTTTACAGCCAAAAATAATGATATTCACTGTGTTGTGGTTCCTTGACCGTAGCAGCATCCAATATAATATAAAATTAAATAAGCATAGAATAAACTAAAATAACAGCAAGATGACTAATACTATTACAATTCGAACAAAGTGTGCAGATAACAGGATATGCAGTATGCGATATTACACTATATAAAATATAAATAACGAAATGGCTATGTACAGTTCCAACAAGAAAATATGCAAGTATGTAATGGGCAATACAATATATAGCAAAATATATTCTAATATATACTTGATATAGTAATATAAAGATGGTGACATTCTTGTGCAATTCTCATTCCATTCCAATTCATAACTTTTGCCATAAGCGCTCTGATACTGCTGATACTAATGGAGCTCTGATACTGCTGATTAAATATTTTACCCCACTTCGACGATTACGATTCTTCAGGCAACGATTCAATGCATCATGAAATCTCTTCATTTGACCACGATTCTATGCGATTCGATACATTTTCCATCAGTTAATTCCCCCAAAAATTTTGAATACACAAATGTGGCTGGGGGAACTGATTCACTCAGCATGAATGGACTCTAGGTCAATAAAAACAATACACCAAGCTTTAAGTTTCAGATATTTTATTCCCAAAAAGTGCCAGATTTGAGATTTCAGACATTTGATGTATTAAGTGATTAATGCCTACTGTGGCAAGGTTGTAGCCAACAACTAGGTCTAACAAAAAAGGCAGTGACATTGAACTACTGCTACAAAAGTAACAGTCACTTAACTTTAGCTTGTGCCTTTTTTCTGCATACAAATGCTTATGTTTTGGCTAGTGTTGCTCTTCTAGAAAAATTATCCTTTCAGGGTTGCCTATTGAAATACTGTACACCTCCGCTCCAGTACAGAAACATTGTTTATGAGTTTGCATGTCAGGTACACCATTGATTGACAGTCGATTCTGCCAATTACGCCACACCGCTTGCACCCACCTCTGCTGTTCTTACCACCAATCGGGAAGCGCTTATTTGCTTTTTTACTTCCGGAAAGTCCGCAATTCCTCTACTCAAGACTTTTCCGAGACAGTAAGTTAATTTAACATATTCTAGTCTAATGACACCTAGATTTATCAATAGTAATATATATGTAACGTTAATGCCACAAAATGAATGCCTTTGTTAATCATAACGTTGATGCAGTAGTGTATGTCGTTGTGTTGGCTGTAACGGAAATGAGAATAACATAACACTGCACACATTAAAATTGTGATTCTAATCGATTCTTAACATTTTCAAATCTATGCAGTTGAATTGTCACCTTAGGATCGATGCATTGCGATGTTACACCACTACTGCTGATACTAATAGAGCTCTGATACTGCTGATACTAAGAGCTCTGATACTGCTGATACTAATAGAGCTCTGATACTAGTGCTGATACGAATAGAGCTCTGATACTAGTGCTGATATGAATAGAGCTCTGATACTAGTGCTGATACTAATAGAGCTCTGATACTAGTGCTGATACTAATAGAGCTCTGATACTAGTGCTGATACGAATAGAGCTCTGATACTAGTGCTGATACGAATAGAGCTCTGATACTAGTGCTGATACTAATAGAGCTCTGATACTAGTGCTGATACTAATAGAGCTCTGATACTAGTGCCGATACGAATAGAGCTCTGATACTAGTGCTGATACTAATAGAGCTCTGATACTAGTGCTGATACTAATAGAGCTCTGATACTATTGGTGGTGCCCAGAACCAGGCTCAAGACTAGGGGAGACAGAGCTTTCTCCACCGCAGCGCCTAGATTGTGGAACAGCCTCCCCCTCAGCGTACGGACCACCCAGACCGCGCAGGCTTTTAAATCACTCTTGAAAACCTACCTTTTCTCCTTGGCCTTCCCCCCTACTTAATCACCACTAGACCCCTGGCCCTTCTATCCTCTTTGTTTACTGTGTCCTACCAGTTTTTATTGCTTTCATTTAGAGTTGTTCCGATACCGATACCAGTATCGGAAATGCCGCCGATACTGCCTAAAATGCTGGTATCGGTATCGGCGAGTACCCTCTAATGTTGCGCTCCGATACCATATGACGTAATTTATCAACAACACTGCGGACGTTGGGCTCTGTAGATACTTTATATACTCATACTTCGCTGGGTGAGCATTATAAAACAAACGTGTGCTTAATCGACCGTGAATTAAAGTGTCAATTGCCATTAACAGCAGAGCAGATACTTTCTTAAAATGCCATTGTCCCGACAGCGCTGTTGACGGGGAGCTCTGATGAGTTCGCTTGGTGGCTGGTGTTATTAGCATTGAACAGCTAACCGAAAGCTAGCTTTGACGTTACCTTGGCTAAAGTTGGGGCTATTCATACTCCAGCAATAATGACTGCAGATCTGCAAGCAAAGTACAGCAAGTTGGCAAAGGAGTATTCCAAGTTAAATCACAATGTCACCGGCAGTAACGTTACAGTCTTTCCATATAGCGATAGCTCATGCTAGCTAACCTAGCTCACGGTAACGTTGTCATTGCACAATTGCACGTCGCGTACACAATTAATGACATGTTGCGGACAGCCATATCGGCGACAATGTTTCGATTTTAGTGCCAAATGATAAGAGTCTGAGGCGGAGTCTCAAAAGAGAATGTTGAATATTTATTGTGCAAAAATCACAACAACAGAGCCTCTGGTACTAAACGGAGCCTTCTTGTGGAAGCAAGTGCAGCAACGAATAATGTCCGTGTGGAACTAATGTGCCAACAACCTTTCCGTGGGTGAACTCATTGAGATAGTTTTCAATTACTGATACTAATACTAATCTATACAATCACCTGTTGTTGAATAAATACCATTACTTTATAGTTATTACTAAAAAAAACAGTATATATAAAACAGTAGCTGTATTAAAAAAAAAAACGTTTTATAATTTATATAATATTTTTTTATTTTTTTAATGTATGCACTGGTATCGGATAAGTATCGGTATCGGCCGATACCCAAAGCTTAGGTATCGGAATCGGATCGGAAAGGAAAAAATGGTATCGGAACATCTCTACTTTCATTGCTTTATTATGTTTTTAATCTTATACCTTGCATCACATTATTTTGTTTTTATCAACTTGCTTGTGAAGCACTTTGGTGCCAGCTGCCGCTGCCTGGAAATGTGCTATATAAATAAAACTGACTTGACTTGACTTGACTAGTGCTGATACTAATGGAGCTCTGATACTAGTGCTGATATAGATGGCTGCTTTTTTTTTTATAGCGCTTTTATCCAAAGCGCTTTAAAATGTGTTCCTCACATTTGACCCATTCAGACACACATTCACTCACACATTCACACACCAACGGTGGAGGCAACCATGCAAGGTGCCAACCTGCTCATCGGGAGCAATTAGGGGTTAAGTGTCTTGCTCAAGGACACATCGACACGCTGCCCGGGAGGAGCGGCAATCGAACCGGGAACCTCCGGATTGCCAGACGACTGCTCTACCTCCCGAGCCACTGTCGCCCCTGTACTATAGAGCTATAGTCGGAGTATAGAGCTCTAATACTGCTGATCAAGGGTACCCACTGACTCATGTCAGTACTGTCGCCCCTGTACTATAGAGCTATAGTCGGAGTATAGAGCTCTAATACTGCTGATCAAGGGTACCCACTGACTCATGTCAGTACTGTCGCCCCTGTACTATAGAGCTATAGTCGGAGTATAGAGCTCTAATACTGCTGATCAAGGGTACCCACTGACTCATGTCAGTACTGTCGCCCCTGTACTATAGAGCTATAGTCGGAGTATAGAGCTCTAATACTGCTGATCAAGGGTACCCACTGACTCATGTCAGTACTGTCGCCCCTGTACTATAGAGCTATAGTCGGAGTATAGAGCTCTAATACTGCTGATCAAGGGTACCCACTGACTCATGTCAGTACTTTTTTTTTTTTGTCCGATGACGTCGCAGTTTCGTTTACCGCTAAACGAAACCTATGAAGTGTGCCTCACGTCAACGTTCACGCGCACAATACGCGCTTACTTAGGATTGTACTTGATTCAACAACAAAGCAGTCGGGGCACTGGCAAGCCGAAAACGCTACACTTTACAAAGCTAGATGCAGACAAAGCTCGCTGCAATATTATATATATATATATATATATATATTAAGAAATTGTTCTAAATAAAATAATGATAATAAATTATTTGAAGTTTGGAATTTCTTTTTTTTCAACTGAGGTAGGCAGATTACATTTTGAGAATAAAGTACAGAAAAAAGGTACCGTTGGGTACCGGTATCGATCACCTTTCACAAATCATGTGTACTAAATATATATATATAAACTTTTTAATTGCATGAAACATTATGAAGTCTTCTCTTATGCCGCTTTCCCACTGCATGGTACCACTACCTACTCGACTCGACTCTTTTGCTTTTTGAACGTCTTGGTAGCCGTATTTGAAGTGACGTCACATAAGGAAGTAAATAGTCAACAGTAACATGGCCCATCGTCTCCGGGTCTGCAGCTGGACCCTACTCGAGAAGCCTGATGCATGAAGCAATATATATTATAAACGAACAGCCAATAAATGGGAAGTTATCTTTTACCCAGAGCATGGCTGCGTCTTCCCCCTCTAGTTTGAGGAGACTTGTTCGCTGAGCCTGTATTTCTTGGATGGCCATCACCTGTTCCACTTTAGCTGCGAGTTCACCTTCCATCCTTTTGCTTGACTCCTTTGATAGCCCAGAGATGATCGTTTCTGTATTTGTGTGACCCTAGACAGACCCGTACTCTTCTTTATTCAGTGCTATTCTCACTCTCAAGTCGTTCATTAAAATATATATATATTGAGTCTCTGTCGTCAGCTGGATACAGGCGTCCATTTTTATCTGCAATCTCTGGAGTTGTGGCCTGGTTGCGTAGAATTGACTCATACAGACTGCATACTAGGTCACGACTTGTTTGAATGTCTTGTTTTATTTGATCAAGTTCTTCTGTTGGACAGCAGGTTTTCAGTTTTCCTCTATTTTCCCTTGCTATCTTCTTCCAGGTGTGGTAAGCCTAAGGGTTTTCCTGTTATCCAGCTCACGCTTCTCTTTTCCTTTCTCTGTTAGTGTTATTTTGTGAGTGCCCTGTCCTGTTCTGTTCCGTCTCTATGGGGTTGCTAGCTTCTTCTGAATGGACTGACATTGTGTTTGGTTGCACAAATCTAAAATGTCAGGAAATAGCTGAGCATCAAGTGTTCCACTTGTGGACTTGCTGGAATGGATGACAGACGGCACAGGATTGATCAGACGTAGAGGAGTTTCCACACATAAGTGAAGGTTTTTTAAATTGTTAGGTTTGTTTTTTCCTCTTCAGAATAGATTTGTCCTCTTCAGAGTTGTTTTTCCCCTCATTGGTGAGTACGTTTTCACTCTTCAGGGTTACGTTTTCACTGTAACCGCCCCCCCCCGGCTTGGTTTAGTAATAATGATGCGGTTTAGTTTCATACAGATGCTTTTTATTTGTCTTCTTTTGCATAGGATTGAGCATTGAGCTCTGTAGCACTTTAGTACCTTCGTGGCAGCGTGAAAACTATAATAATCAAAACATAAAAATAACATTTATAAGCCATTAATTATATAGTGCACAAAATTACAATAAAGCTTGTATGAATTATTCAAACATTCTAACTTAGCAATATCAAACAGGAATTTATCTTTTGGAACAAAGAACATTTACAGAATAGAGAAACAACGTTGCATGTTCAGCAACCAGTGTTTAGCATTTGAAACAAATCAGTCAGTGCTGTACCTTATTTCTGCAACACAAAGAAATCTATGGGCATATTCAGCAATAATAATGTACACATTTAGTGTTTGACATACCTTATTCCGCTTTACCAAGGGGTGTTCATTTCTTTAGTAGGAGCGATGGTACTCTCAAAAGTTTGCTGTATGTTAGCTCCGTTGTTCTCTAATTACTTCATGCTTTGTTCCAAGTCTCGTGAGAACAAACAGGAGTTCGTGACGAACCTTTATACTGTCGAAAAGACGAGCTCTGCCCCCATGTGGACACTAACGGAAAGTGCATACGCTGCAACTGAGATGATATTAAACACACGGTTTCTAAATAGAACAGTAACGTAAAACATTATAAAACAATAAAGAAAATGTTGATAATCATTGACCAATGAAAATGAAAGCTTACTAATAATAATAATAATAAGCATCTTGACAATTTGTGGTCATTTACATTGTGATTCTACATAATTGTGATTATGTTATTTTGGCCACGTCACCTAGTTGTTCTTCATGGGAACAGGAAAGGTTGAGCAGTCAATCAATCAATCAATCAAATTTATTTGTATAGCACGTTTAAACATGACGCTTGTCAACCAAAGTGCTTCACATAGCTAAGCTAAGTACAAAGAAAAGTATAAAATAAACAGAAAAATTAAATAAAATCAACGGATAGACAAAGGAAAAACAGAACAACACGTTAACAAGTACGGCAAGAGTCAAAGTGAGTCAGTGTAACCAAAGAGCAAAAGGGCAGCACTGTTGAAACAATCACCTGACGATCTGAGCCACCTGGTTCATCCTGACCTCACACACAGGCTCTAACCGTAACCCTAGCTGCCAAGACCTGGACAGGAATAGTTTCACTGTAATATACATACCGTCCACTTCCAAAACACCTGGAAACACCTGCCAACAGCAACAGTCTCCCCTCGGCTCTCATGCGTGGGACAGAACAGAGCAGCTCTGCCAAGACCTGCTTTGATGGAGTCAAACCCAACGACAGAGAACTTAGACCCTTGTCCATTGACAACCGTGATGTCGTTGTCATTCTCACCATTAATGTATACATTAAAGGGAGCATATATACATCTATATCTATTTCTAAGTTATGACGATTTTTTTTTTATAAAAAAAAAAGTATTAAATCTTTTATAAAAAAAAAAACGTCTGTTCCACCCCACGGGGACGGTACCGACCCCTTTTGACATTATTATCATATATTAATATTTTTACGAGTGATGCAATAAATTAACGTTTTTAAAATCAAACGTTTTCAAGTATTATTATCACTACTATGTCACAAATACATGTAGAATGTAAAACGTTAGGTTGGCAATAGTTTAGCAATAGGTTAAAAGTGCATTTATATCAGGGCGGTTAGGTGGCCGAGCGGAGATTGCGTTCGTCACCAGCCCCGGAGCTGTGAGCTGGATTCGCCTGTTCGAATCCAGCTCACAGCTCCGGGGTTTTCACCAGCTTGGCTGGCCGTCTGCACTAATACAATTGGCTGTATTAGAGGGTGGGAGAAGCTGGCGGGGTGGGTCCGGGTCGTTGTAAACAACGACTCCTACAGTTCGGTCGGGGCGCCTGCTAAGCGCGGATAGGACTCGAGGGGGATAGTGTGGTCCTCCCACACGCTACGCCAGGGCTATTCAACTAAATTGTTCAGGGGGCCACATTGTCAGAAACCCAAGGGGCCAGGGGCCGGACTGCCACGGCGCCTCCCCGTGCTATGAATATATGTACACTTGACACAACACGCAACCACATTTTCACAACTTTTATTTAACTACATTGCAAAAGTAGTATACTTTTCAAAAAAAAGTGCTTCATTTATGTGCCACATCTGCAACATCTCCTGCAGAAAGTGCTTCATTTATGACTGTGCAACAACTGCAACATCTCCTCTTCAACATTTCAATATAAAAATAAAATAAAAAACAAAAAAGTGCATGATGTGCATCTGAACATTCTAACATCAACACTTGAACAAAAAAACACATTTATAGTGCAGCTGAGCTTATGAAAAAGTGCTTCATGTCTGTGCAACAACAGCAAATCACAGCATCTTATTAGCACTTATTGTCCACTCTTAACTCTCAAACATCAGGGGGGTGGGGGGCAGACAGGCCTAGCCTACATACACACAGGGGTGTAGCTCCAGATTCTGGGCCCCATGAAAGAATTTATTTGTAGGCCCCCAGTGAATGTGAGCGTGCGTAAGCGCGCGAGCGGAATTTTGTTTGGCAATTTTTTTATTGATGAAAACGCATAATATGGTTTTTACCTATACATTCGGATCAGCAGTTCAGCACCTGCACTGTTGGTGGGTGAGCCTAGTAAAGGATGTCGCATTGCGTTCATCTTCAATGAATGGACCAATGCAATAGTCTACCAAAGCCCCCCCTCTCTCTCTATATACACACACACACACACACACACACACACACACACACACACACACACACACACACACACACACACACTTCAGAAACAAACATAGTATCAATGAGAGCATCAATAATACGTGAGTGATGTCTAGTAAAAAAAAAAAAAAAAAAAAAAAAAAAAAAGTTGGGCCCCCCCCCCAGCCCTTGGAATCATCCTAAGCTACCCCCCCCCCCCCCAGCTACGCCCCTGCATACACACATCTAATGAGAGCGATTGCACTTATTTGACTGGGCAATGGCAGAGAAAGAGGGTTCATAGGAAGTGAGGGCTACCCGCAAACAGTGATGCAAATGCTCATTTGTCAAGGGGCACGGTTGCTTGTTTTAACTCTTTCAGTGCCACTCACGAGATTTCTTGTGTTTTTTTATAGGTGGTTGCTAGCCACTCACGAGATTTCTCGAATTTTTTTTTTATTTTTTTTTTTTGCGATCTGAAAAATTATTGCATCACCCGAGCCTACCCGAGTATTGCCGAGCTGCGCCGGTGATCACTGTGGAAAAAAGCGCCCCCTGTCGTCTCCCAGATGACATAAGTGATTTTGGAATGGACTCAATGAAAATGAATGGGGAAAAAAATCCGGTACTCCACATTTTCCAGTTCACTGATCCAGCCGGGGTTACTAGAGTTCATTCTGGAGCCTCAGATCCCCGCGGATCATGGAGATCCACTGTGTCGCGTTGGATCCATACACGTATCGATTTTTTCGAATGGTGATCAGGAATTGGAATATACCAGTTGGATACCATCTGATGTCAGGTAAGGACTCTATGTTATCAGTGGTAGGATAATCAGAGTAAGCTTGATGAAGTTATAAGCTGTTTTGTGAAATGTCTTCTTTCGGTTTCAATGTAAAACTCCGAGAGGAAATCAACGAGGCGATTATCCGCGCGCGGCCGTAATGTGCGTGCGTGCACGTATAATATTGATCATCTAGCGTTTATTTGAAAACGATTCATAAAAAGGCCGACGAATATCAACGTTGTGGAATATTCTACTAAAAGACGATTTTCATAGAATGCTCCAGAATGAGCTGTTTTTTATATCAAAACGGGGGCTTTTCTAACTGCTCTGAAACGGCAACGACGCGATAAAAAAACAATCTGCCTTCACAGCACTGTATGGAAAATAGTCTTTGATAATGCGATGGGCAGATTAGACACATAGCCATAATCTAAAACATAGATTAGGCGATATTAACGTTAACATTGGCGCGGATGGTGGCATTCAAGCGGTAAAATGGAAAACCAGGCGTGGCACTGAAAGAGTTAATGGCATTCATGTGAGAGAAACTGGATTCACAGGTGTATGTTGAGCCAAACATTGTTAGCACAGATATTGCCAGCGTTTTTATTTTGCGGAATGTCTTGACATGAATACACTTTATCCAAAATGTTGTGGTGGATTCATTCTCAAGTGCCTGCTTCAGAGCAGATGATGCTTGCATGTCAATTATTTCAAGTTGCAGGAGACCTTCATCAATGTGAAGTGATGCAAGGAACTCTTGTCCTTTTGTGGAAATAGCAGCTACATTAGCAAATGGGTTGCTCACAAAATGCATCAATTCTCTGGACATGTCAAATTCATCAAATCGACTTGCAAAGTTTTCCCTCAATTTATCAATGAAATCTGTCATTAATTGAGTGACTTTTGGCTAAACTGTGCGTGTTAACGTTGACATGAAAAGAAAAAAGTAAAAATAAAAATAAAAAAAATATTAAAAAAAAACATATTTTTTTTATTTTTTTTTATTTTTTTTTATTATCATGTAATCTTTGGCGGGCCGGTCAGAATCATCCCGCGGGCCGGATCTGGCCCGCGGGCCGCCAGTTGAATAGCCCTGCGCTACGCCCTCTCGATGAGAATCCGCGCTGCCAGGTGAAAAGAAGCGGTGATTGGCTGGACGTGTGTCGGAGGAAGCACGTGGTAGCCTCCACTCTCCCAGATGATCTGACTGTGGGGGGTAAGTGCGCAGCGACCAGGAAGGGACTGGGAATTGGCATACGACTAACATTGGGATGGGAGAAAATCGGAGGAAAATGGAGGGGGAAAAAGACTTAAAAAAAAAGAAAAAAAAAAAAAGTGCATTTATATCATTTTAAGTTTTTATTTTCCACTCGTGTTTTGACCCGGAAGCGGAAATGGAAATGTTGAACCATGGGAATTGGAATCTTTTTGCGGCCATTTTGAAGAGGAGATCGCTGGCTATCGTTCAGTGTCAGAATTTCTCCGTTCTACACTTCCTGTGGTCCAATATGGTGTTTCAAAGTTCAGCGTTCTGAATGAATCATATCAATAATTGTTATGATTCGCGATAATAAGCTACAAAAGGTAACGTTTTTGACAAATATTGAAACGCAGTCAGTTTCTCCACACTATTGTAATCATGTAGGAATAATTAGATCTGAAATTAGTTACAAAATGATTACACTGTGGGAGAAATAAAAAAGTACAGTCGATTACATTAAATATCAGTATATGTTATTATGCACGCCTGGTGATACTATATCCAAATTGAACTCGGCCATTTGAAAGATACTATATGTATATATATATAAATGTGCGAATTGGCTATAATAAGGTAATGTATAAGCATATATTCTATATTCTATAATAATATTTCAAATTGCATTGGTCCGGATGGGAGAATTCAGTACTGTATATACAAAACCTTCAATTTGATCATCTTCCCTTTATTAATTTCCTTAGATCTTTTGTACACATGATCTCAAGAGGGTACTGAATGAGCTCAGTGGCAGTTTTTTAAGTTTGGTCATTATTATCATGGTTTTATTCACTGTCAAAGATGAAAAGAAAAATCATAATTCATATTTTCCTTTGTTTCATCAGAATTTAAGCAAGCCTAGTAATAGACACAATATTTCTGACACTGAGAATACATTCATTGAGGTCCATAGATGTTCCTAGATACCAAGAATATGCAAATAGCCCTTGTAGAAGTGGAGCAATATTCCATTTACCTAGGTATACATTTTATGCAGATTTTCACCTGGGGTGGAACAGGTTAAATGATTTTATTGAAGAAATAAGAATCGTGAGAGAATCGTGATCTCAATTCTTAGAGAGAAATCGTGATTTACATTTTAGCAAGAATCACCCAGCCCTACCGTATATATATATATATATATATATATATATATATTCGGTAAGAATAAATATTTATATATTATTATATATAGCACTATTACTCAGTAGTACTAATTTATATATTTTATACCCAGTTTAATCACCTGTACATTGTATATTACTATTGCACTTTACTGTTATTTGCACTCTGGTTGGATGACAAACCTCTTTACGTGTGAATGACAATACATTATAGGTAGTCGTTTACCTCTCGCCTGTACTCGTGCTGCACGATGACAATACATTATAGGTAGTCGTTTACCTCTGGTCTGTACTCGTGCTGCACGATGACAATACATTATAGGTAGTCGTTTACCTCTCGCCTGTACTCGTGCTGCACGATGACAATACATTATAGGTAGTCGTTTACCTCTCGCCTGTACTCGTGCTGCACGATGACAATACATTATAGGTAGTCGTTTACCTCTGGTCTGTACTCGTGCTGCACGATGACAATACATTATAGGTAGTCGTTTACCTCTCGCCTGTACTCGTGCTGCACGATGACAATACATTATAGGTAGTCGTTTACCTCTCGCCTGTACTCGTGCTGCACGATGACAATACATTATAGGTAGTCGTTTACCTCTCGTCTGTACTCGTGCTGCACAATGACAATACATTATAGGTAGTCTATACGTGTAAATGTTTACCTCTGGTCTGTACTCGTGCTGCACGATGACAATACATTATAGGTAGTCTATACGTGTAAATGTTTACCTCTGGTCTGTACTCGTGCTGCACAATGACAATACATTATAGGTAGTCGTTTACCTCTCGTCTGTACTCGTGCTGCACAATGACAATACATTATAGGTAGTCTATACGTGTAAATGTTTACCTCTGGTCTGTACTCGTGCTGCACGATGACAATACATTATAGGTAGTCTATACGTGTGATTGTTTACCTCTGGTCTCGTGTCGGAGCTTATCGCTGTCTGTCCACGTATTGATCGCGGTCTTAGCGCCGTATTGTTTGGTGCGTAGGCGGGGATCAGTCGGTTGGTACCAAAGGCATGCGTGTGCTTGTGTACGTACGGTCATAACAGGGTGCCGTGTGCCCATCTTTGTGGTCAACCACGTATGGAATGCCAGTTATGCCTGAGTGGGAGGCTAGTGTGTATGTTGTTATTGTCGTGCTCAGTGGGCTCTGCTGCTGCTCGGCTGTGTCCAGTATCCAGTACCTAACTGTCCAGTACCTAACCCTAACTGTCCAGTACCTAACCCTAACTGTCCAGTACCTAACCCTAACTGTCCAGTACCTAACCCTAACTGTCCAGTACCTAACCCTAACTGTCCAGTACCTAACTGTCCAGTACCTAACCCTAACTGTCCAGTACCTAACCCTAACTGTCCAGTACCTAACCCTAACTGTCCAGTACCTAACCCTAACTGTCCAGTACCTAACCCTAACTGTCCAGTACCTAACTGTCCAGTACCTAACCCTAACTGTCCAGTACCTAACTGTCCAGTACCTAACCCTAACTGTCCAGTACCTAACCCTAACTGTCCAGTACCTAACTGTCCAGTACCTAACCCTAACTGTCCAGTACCTAACCCTAACTGTCCAGTACCTAACTCTAACTGTCCAGTACCTAACTGTCCAGTACCTAACCCTAACTGTCCAGTACCTAACCCCAACTGTCCAGTACCTAACCCTAACTGTCCAGTACCTAACTGTCCAGTACCTAACCCTAACTGTCCAGTACCTAACCCGAACTGTCCAGTACCTAACTCTAACTGTCCAGTACCTAACTGTCCAGTACCTAACCCTAACTGTCCAGTACCTAACCCCAACTGTCCAGTACCTAACCCTAACTGTCCAGTACCTAACTGTCCAGTACCTAACCCTAACTGTCCAGTACCTAACCCGAACTGTCCAGTATCTATCTAGTAAGAACACTGATATTGACAAAAATGGGTGGCAAGAATGTTGGTCTTTGGTACCCGAATCTACTGTGGGTCAGAGGTGGTGTCCTCTGGTATACCATAGGGATGGGCACAAGTAATGTTCTCCCCGATCCAGTACTCCCATGGATTACTCCAGCAGTGCTCGAGTAATTGTTTAGGGAAATCTATTTTTAGAATGCATCTTACTGAACCCCTAACTAGGGCTGGGCGATATGGCCTCTAAATGATATCGATATCACGATACACGATATATATATTGCTATATTTTGACATTTCCTCTAAAGCACTTAAAAATGCTTGATTTAACCCTTTGATGGATACAGTCACCAATATGATGATTATATAAACCTCTGTCAAGCCTCGTCAATATAACCCCCCCACCCCCCCCTTATGGAACTGGTGTCGTGGATCACTCCCCTGTGAGCATTTCCAGGTTTAGCGGCTAACGTTAGTTAGCTTAGCTTAGTTAGCGGCTAACTTAGTTACCGCCTCTCTGTCTCTGGGCGTGTGTACGTGATGTAAATTGGGCGAGTGTGTGTGTGTGTGTGAGGGAGAGAGGAAAGTGCTGCGCCAAAGTAAGTCTCATCTCAGCCGCAGCGGCTTAGAAACTGACGTGAGGTTTTGTGCAAAACATCACGATGTCCACGATATGTTTAAAAAGTGTATCGTTAACACTTTCGCGACCACTGGGCTTAGTCTAATTAGTGGCAAGAGGACCGGGGAATGTAAACAAACGTGTGGGTTTTTATACAGCTAAATCTATACTTTATAGTATTGCTATCTGTCCATTCTCATTGTCAATTGAGTTCATAAACCGTCCCTTCAAAATGGCTTAAAGAAAAAGAAAATTCATCAATAGGTTGTCATTTTATAGCGCCGTGAATATAAGCTTTATACCGGATTTGGGCTAGTATATTTTCTGGAAAGCTAGATAAATGGCTAATAGCTGCTAACGTTATATATCCAATGGCATTTCCGTTTTACAGATGCTACAGAAATAACTAAAACTGCATATGATCGGGACTGTCCCAAAGCATGTATGCATGAAAGGGGGGGGGCGGGGGACGTTGTTTATTATTATTGATTACCAATAACAGTGTTCGTATAACTAGCCACATAGGCCGTTCGCCTGGATGGCTATCGGAACCGTGTCCGATGGGGCTGTAATTTACGTGAAGGGGATCTTACCGTGGTCGGGGCTGATGCCCCCGAGCATTTCCCCGTTATTGATCGCCATCTGGTAGATCGATATGTCCATTGGCTGATGATAAATCCCCTGATTTCACAGAATAGGGTAGATCTGCAGTGCCGGTCGGCGACCTTGAACAGGTTATTAAAATGGAATAAAAGCAATAACAACTTGCCACGGCTTTATCCGTGATTCTGTCCACAACGCATGGATTCGAAGCACGTATAAACTCGTGGTCGGGCGCCAATGTGTTAATGAACTGTACCCGATATTTATTTAATATCGTCATATTGCCCACCCCTACCCCTAACTGCTCCCGATGAACAGGTTGGCACCTTGCATGTCAATGTGTGAGTGAGCGCATGGGTCAAATGTGAGGAACATTTTAAAAGCGCTATATAAATAGAATAGAATAGAAATACTTTTGCAGTCCATTTACCATTTACCCAACAAACTGAGCAAGAATAGAAACATTAATGGCTGAGAATTTCATAGATACCCATGATAAATGGAAAATAATCATAATTGACAGCTGAAAATTATATTCCCCAAAAAGATTGAGAACCACTGTTACTTTTGCCACGTGCTGCTTAGTCTGTAGCGAAGTCGAGGGTTTGATACTCCTTATCACCGTGTCGTCCCAAAACGTCTACTAAAGTGCCCACGTCTCTTTCTCTTGCCTCCTCCCTTCCTCTTCTCCAGCTGTTCACCGACGGGACCACCAATAAGCTGGTGGGCTGCTACGTGGAGGACAGTCCAGAGGACGTGGTCCTGGTCCGGGTGTACGGGAACAAGACGGAGCTGATTGTGGACCGAGACAACGAGCTCAAAAGCTTTCAGGTAATAAAACCATGAGCTAACAACCCTAACCTTAATATGTTTTTTTCCCATGTGATATTATTTCTTTCTTGTGCTGTTGTCTTTAATTTTCTGTTTATACTATGTTTTTAACTATGTTCTATTTACAAATTATTTTTATTAATTATTTTATTTTTTAACTGTTTTAACCCTGTAGCACTTTGGGATCCTAGTGAAGTGCAATACAAATACAATTTATTATTATTATTATGATGATGGTACAATAAACCATGAGCTGGAAGCCATATAGAGCTTCTTTATGATAAGACTTCAATGGAGCCCTTACTGTATGATGGTACAATAAACCATGAGCTGGAAGCCATATAGAGCTTCTTTATGATAAGACTTCAATGGAGCCCTTACTGTATGATGGTACAATAAACCATGAGCTGGAAGCCATATAGAGCTTCTTTATGATAAGACTTCAATGGAGCCCTTACTGTATGATGGTACAATAAACCATGAGCTGGAAGCCAATCAAGCCATATAGAGCTTCTTTATGATAAGACTTCAATGGAACCCTTGCTGTATGATGGTACAATAAACCATGAGCTGGAAGCCAATCAAGCCATATAGAGCTTCTTTATGATAAGACTTCAATGGAACCCTTGCTGTATGATGGTACAATAAACCATGAGCTGGACGAGAGTAGTGCAGGTCTCTCTGCTCATGGAACGGCATGTCTGTATCAATAGTCTATGAACGCTACGTTGGCACAATTTGGAAATGCGCAAAAACACGAACCACTGTTTGAACGTTTACTATCCATGCTCCACAGCTTCCAACGTCCAGCTTTCTGCAACAACTCACAAACAAGCACATTTGGTGGACGTATTTGTATCCATGTCTACAATATTTGTTTATATATATATATATATAAGTCAAACATGTCTTAATTCTAATTCTGTGTGTGCTCTAATTCTAGGTGCTTCACGCTAACGGCTGCGCCCCTCGCCTCTACTGCACCTTTCAGAATGGCATCTGTTATGAGTTCATACAGGGAGACGCCTTGGGGACTCAGGACGTCAGGGACCCTTCCTTGCTCAGGTGAGAGGGAACCATACGGTAGAGCGACTTTGCCCAATGTTCAGGATCCCAACTGGTGTCCCCTGAGAGGATGATCACAGGCTACCTTGGAAAAATCTATATTATTTTTGACTGCACTGCCAACAGCTTTCTGACTGCATAGATGTCACTGTGGAAGCCATGCGGCCTGGCTAGAAAACACACCTTCTCTGCCCTCATCTGCATCTTTGTTTACACGGTTTATTTTCCTCATATTTTTATATTCAGACCACATTTTTTCCTTGTATATGTATGTCTTTCTACTATTACCTGTACCCCCCCCCCCCCTCCCCCCTGCTGCTATGATGCCCGAAGTTCCCTAAGTGGATCAATATAGGAATATCTTCTTATCTTAATTATAAATCGGTAACCAACAACAAAAGCAACATTTTCACCTGTGGAAAAAAACAAGTTGTGAACCCCTATGGTAGAGGAAGAGAGGAGGGCTTTAGGACGATTACGTTGCTGAATTCAAAACCTTTTATTATTAATTCTTCACATTATGACCTTCTTTCACGGAACTGACTGTTTGACTAAAGCCACCCTAGGACACAGGGACCAAATAAAAGAATGTCAATAAATGATAGCTGCGGTTGATGCAGGATATGCCCATGTAAACAAAAGCCAGCGTAATTACATATGCCATGGAAGATTAAAAAGCACACCGCTTCTAACAAGCAGAAGTATGCACAACGGATCTGAATGGAAGAGACTCGAGGCGTTGTGCATAATTAGATATTGGAGCATTAGAATGAAGTAATGAACATGATAATTTTTTTTTTCATTTCAAATCTTTATTTAAGGCGACTGAGTGTACATACAGAAATAAGCAAAAAAAATGCATATAAAATCATAACAAGAAGACAACAAGACGAGGCAAAAAGCAAGGATAACTCAAATTAAAACACGTACAACTTGATTGACAAAGGTTGGAGATCAAAGTTTTATACTCTGCAACAGAGAGAATCTCAAGCTTTAAGGACGGTTGGAGTTCATTCCATGAGCTAAAGGGGCATCATAGTGAAAGATTCACCCTGTTACGAGCAAACTCAGGGGGACCTTAACACATTGGACGACAATATCGCTGTACAGCGTTATTGCCCGCCATGCGTTATCTGCCAGGATCGCTGTACAGCGTTTTTGAGATCAATATTAAATTCTTTCGCCATGGCATTCATAATTCATCCACCCACCCCCGGTGCTGCAGCTGGACCCCAGATGTGACTGCAACGACGGCTCAATACCGCCGCCTGGTGGATGGTTGGGCGAGTTACACTCGCAAAACAGGAAGTGCCATCGGTCCATCGAGGAAACTCCTCCGGCAGTCACATCTCGTTACAGGACTCCCGACAGACACTATGTACATATGGATCGCTTTCTAAACTTAATAATCTATATGATTTCGGCGTTTATTGCGCCATACAAACCGGAAATGGACCTAGGCGATCGGCGTCGTATAATTGGGATCTTTTACCGCCAGTCCCACGGTAAGAGGAATATAACATTATTTTCAACCCGATTGTGCATTTCCTTGTTTGCAAACAATCTGATCAATATATCCACCCATACTACATAAAGCAGTTACTGATGATCAAGGAATTATAAATGACCCCCCCCCCTTTCCTCCACGCATGATGAAGCATAATGTATACCGATCATATACATTTGAATTTTTTAATATAGCGTGTATGGGAAAGAAACGGCAATCGATAATCTATATATGCGTTTGGGCCTATAACTAGCGTTTTTGGAATTACAGCAGAAAAGATTAAAAACATACCGGTACTTATATTCTAGAAGGTATTAACACAACAATGTATGAATGAAAAAGTATAACGTTCCCACATCCTGAACGATAGATAATCGATGTTGAATGGGCCATAGTAATGTCAATATAGCAATAAAATTAAAAAAGTTATAGCCCTGCAAAGAAGGTAAACATCTCCATAGGCTTACAGTGGTGGCAGACTGGGTATATTGATGGGCATAACCTATGGCGGGCAATGTGTTAAGGACCAGCCAGTCACTAGAACAGGTTCCATACATTTCAAAATTACATTCCAATAAGGATGTAGTATAAGGAGGCAGCTTACCAATAAGGTAAATCAGTCAGTCAAACTTTATTTACAGAACACATTTCATACCATAACGAGCTTCACTAACATCAAAAGAAGATAGGTAAAGAAAACAACAAGATCAGTGGTAATACATCCAAAATACACAAGATTAAAAGAGTTGAATCTAGGTCATACTCATGACTCAATGTCTTTGTCTGAGAATAACTGATTTTCAAAATGAATGTTCTAAAAGCAATTTATTTTTGTTTTTGATCAAATCTTTTTTTATTTTTTTTTCACAACAAAACACAATACAATAATATAGTAATACATAAAACACCACAAGACAATACTTTAATAATTATAATATTAACTACAATAGGGCGGCTGGGTAGCGCAGCGGACTAAGCGCCTGCCTACCACCGCAGAGACACTGGTATCGAATCCAGCTGTCAGCGGTACCTCCGGCTTGGTTGGTCGTCCATACTAACACAATTGGCAGTGTTGGCGGGTGAGAAGCCGGTGGGTATGTATCCTGGTCGTTGTAAACAGCGACTCCTACAGGTCGGTCGGGGCGCCTGCTCAGCGAGGAAGGGAACTGGGGTGAGGTAGTCTGAGCCTCCCACGTGTTACGCTCCCCCAGTGAGAGTCCTCGCTGTCGGGTGAAAAGAAGCGGCTGGCTGACTCCACATGTATCGGAGGAGACATGTGATGGTATCTATCAACCCTCCCTAGGCTGGCAAGTGGGGGGAAAAATGCACGCAACGACCAGGAAGGGAATTGGCATAACGACTAAATTAGGACGGGAGAAAAATACAGAAAAAAGGGGGAGAAAAAGTAGATAAAAAAATATATATTAACTACAATAATGATAACAAAAATAATAATAAATACAGAGTAAAAATAAAAACACAAACACCACAAAATACATTAGACATTTCCTCCCCCACTCCCACCCCCCCAACCCAGGACCACTGGACCCCCCAGGACCAATACCCCAACCCCGCTCTGCTGCTATTATGCTAAAAAGCTATTTCTTATGCTGATGTAGGCAAACAGTTAAGAAAACTAAGCATTACAATTAGGGATGCTCGATATTGGCTTTTTTACCTATACCGATATTGTCCAACTCTTAATTTCCGATACCGATATCAACCGATATCACATTTGAATGCCGATATCGGCCGATAATATCGGTAGGCCGATAATATCGGACATCCCTAATTACAATTATTTGATTTGATCTTTATTTATCTCAAACACAACACGCATACAAATCACAGTAAAGACAAAATGTAAACATAAACAAATGAGTCCGTCTTCATCCATAGAAAAAAAAGGATGAGTTGGAGAAGAGGCAAGAAGGAAGCACAGCTTATCTAGTCCCGCCCCTTTCTTACAATATCATAACATTTCAAATAAAACTCTCTTACTACCCAAGAGGGAGAAAAGAAATAATAAATAAAATAACGTTAATAAACAACATTGATTTTGGCATTGATTAGCATGGCAGCCATTGAAGCTTGGAAGTATTGGGGTCAGCTCTAATTTACAGCAAGGTCACAAGTCCCAGCTTGACACTCTGTCTGTCTGATCTCTACAAGAAACAGGCGGTGAAAAAGGCTAATTACAAGAGGCAGGCGGTGAAAAAGGCTAATTACACGAGGCGAGCAGTGAAAAAGGCTAATTACACGAGGCGGGCGGTGAAAAAGGCTAATTACAAGAAGCAGGTGGTGAAAAAGGCAAATTCTTTTCAAAGTACATTCTGTCTGACTCCACCCGTCCTCCAGTTACTTCCTCTGGTGTACAGCAGGAGGTCAGGAGGACAAGCGAGTCGAAACATTTCATCGGAACCTTGAAAATAAATACACATAAATAAACCTCTCCTCTCCCAGAATGATCGCCAGAGAGATGGCTCGCATCCACGCCATCCACGCGCACAACGGCTGCATCGCCAAACCCAACCTGTGGATCAAGATGCGTAAATACTTCTCTCTGGTGGCCACAGAGTTCACGGAGCAAGCCTCCAACGCCAGGTGAGATATTAGCTCTTTGCACGCAAAGTGATGATAACAATGCAAATAGTTAAGTAAACACCATGTCATTTGCCTGAGATGTTTGACACGTGGACCGATGTACAACCATCTCTGTGGAAGATGATGTCCGATACTGGCCTATGTTCTGCATAGGGAGGTGTAGTCTGACGTCACTGGCCCCCGTATAGGGATTCATCATTGGGAAAATGGATGATCGGCTATTGTAACAATATTTTCATGTTGAGCTATAGATTGTGGATGAATAAGCACAGAAAGGTACACCATGCAAATGTTAATGCTTTATTTGTTTTAAACGAGACAATTTAGAAATGGGCAATGGGGAAATGCATTGCGTTGGACAGAGGGTGGAACACGAAAAACGGCAATGACGTAACCACTACACCTCCCTGTATAGAGTCTGACATGATGCTTACCAACTGTCTCGCCTGTTTTATTGCAACACTACTATCACCGACATCTGAGAAGGGAGATCCCACCCCCCCCCCCCCCCCCCCTTGAACGGCCCTTCTAAGGTTTCTCTCCTCCACACACTTCATGGTGTTTTTGTTCTTGATTTATTGTGAGGTTTCTTCTTGACTTGTTTAAAGAAGACGTGTCCCGCCCATGGGGACATTAACGTGTGTTGTCGGGCCTTACAAATAAATTTGATTTGATTTGACATGATAGACTGAACCTCTATGTTCTGTATAGGAGTCTGACATGATGGACTCACTATATAGAACATAGAGGTTCAGTCTGACATGATAGACTGAACTTACCCCCTAATAGTTTACAGTTCTTTCAGTCACACATTCTGTAGTTTCCCATTTGGCACTGATTAGATTAGATTCAAATAATGTATTGTCATCATACAGCACAAGTACAGCACAACGAAAAGAAGCTTGGCATCCAACCAGAGTGCAAATGTAACGGTAAAGTGCAATAGTAATATACAATGTACACGTGATTAAACTGGGTATAAATATATATAAATTAGTACTACTGAGTAATGGTACTAATCATATGTATGTACAGAGTTATATGGGTAGAGTCATAGGCGGCGGGTGAGCTGGACATTAGGGTAGGCTATAGATGGGATGGGAGTCGTGCGGAGCGCGCAAAATTTTCCCTTTTTCTTTTTTGCTTGCACGCAAACGGTGCTGTCCAGGTTCTGATGTCATACAATACACACACCCACGTCTACTAGGCTACTACAGCGAGCCCCACTCATTTCATATAGTGCAAATTAATTGTTCAAATGAAGGCATCCAATATGATTACCGTAATTCCTCTAATAGTAACCCCGGCTTGTATTTGTTTCAACTGTAGCGGGTACCAGGCTTGTATTAGGAGGAGGCCTGTATAAGAGGGAGGCCTATATTTCAAATTTTTAAACGGATCATAATGAATAAATCAACATTTTGTGTCAGTTTGAACCCAGTAAAATGTACTGGGTTCATTTATTGAAACCAAGTACTGTATGAAATAGTAAACAGTGCAATTACAGGTGGTCACTGGTCATTTCAACGTTTTCAAAGTGAAATCAAGTAACTAGCTCAGTATGCAGCTCAGTATATTAGTAACCCGGCTTGTATTAGGAGGTCGGCTTATAATTGCTTAGCTCAAGAGCGCACCCGGCCATTAATAGAGACCCGGTTTGTATTTGAGACCCGGTTACAATTAGAGGAATTACGGTCGGTAACCATTGTCTTACCTTAATGCAACAAAAGTTTCGGATGCGCCTCATTGGGAAAGGCCGTTCACAAGTTGCGGTGCCGACGGCAATGAAGGAAACATTTTCCGTAATTTGGATCTCATCATGCTTTGAAAACAATGTACAAATAGTAGCTCTAAAAAGTTTCCACGGTTTGATTAACTCTGACTCAGTCTCATCATGCCCTCGTAGAGCAAGCCCTTGGCCTCAGGTGATCCAGTGTTATGCCCAGGCGGCATGTAACTTGGAATGGAGTTCCAGGTCTTGGCAGCTCTCACGGAGAGGGCTGATTTGCTAAATGTACTTGTCCTTAATGGAAATTAGCGTTAGGATTCTAATAGACGCCACCGGTTAGTTTGATGATGCGGCGTGATTGGTTACTGCCTGCAGTCTGGAATGTTAAACGGCCACCACACCTACTGCCATTGACACCTTGGTTGGCCGACCCTTGCGTATTGTCACCACCGGGCTGCAGCAGCCCACACACACACAATATCGTAGCCTAGGCTGCCTATAATAATGTGCAGACTGGGTCGGCATAGCCTCCCCTGGCCTTATATACGCGCCGCCTATGGGTAGAGTGTAGGGGTGTAAAGGTACATGTATCCGTACCGAACCGTTTCAGTGTGTACCGTACCATACCGAACGGCTGTGTAGTGTACCGAACGAATACAGCGGTATGTTAACTACTAACGACCGCCTATCGGGGGCTGTTATTTTCACAATCTAATATAATTATAATATTTAAAAAAAAAAAAAAATTTACAAGTCGATTATTAATTTCAATATAGAATATTCGTTGACAGCCCTACAAGTACAATTAGTTACTGCACACTACATCACCCCTGAGTGGAACATGGAAAGCCAAACTTCCTCCCACTGTACCGAAAACCCGTACCGAACCTTGACTTCAAAACCGAGGTACGTAGCGTACCGTGGTTTTTGTGTACCGTAGAGTGTAGTACGAGGTAGATAGTTATTATTATGATTAGGGTTGGGCATCGTTTGGATTTGAACGATTCCGGTTCCGATTCCATTTCAATTCCTGTTCTAAACGATTCTCGATTCCGATTCTTTGAGGTGCAGGTCAAAACAGGTCACAGCTTATTTCGCAGGAGTTTTTTTTTTTTTTTTATCTTTATCTTTAATTTTTTTCATACTATTCACATTGTCAGTTGACTTGATACAGTTCCAGAACCGGAAGTTAGGAACCGGTTCCTATTAGAACCGGTTCTCGGTGCCCAACCCTAATTATGATTATTGATTACAGTGAAAGCAGTAGGTAGGTATACATTTAGTATAGGCAACTGAGTTCAAAGTTCATACAGTATGGGTAACAGCCTAGGGTATAGGCAATGGAGTTCAGGGCTGTCATCTTGGTTCAGGGAGATCACCGCTGAGGGAAAGAAGCTGTTCCTGAGTCTGCTGTCATCTTGGTACAGAGTTCAGGGAGATGACAGCTGAGGGAAAGAAGCTGTTCCTGAGTCTGCTGTCATCTTGGTACAGAGTTCAGGGAGATGACAGCTGAGGGAAAGAAGCTGTTCCTGAGTCTGCTTGACTTTGAATGGTAAATGGACTGCATTTACAGTATCATATAGTGATTTTATCCAAAGCGCTTTACAACTTATGCCTCACATTCACACACCGAACGGCGGAGGCGACCCTGCATGGAGCCACCCTGCTCATCAGGAGCAATTAGGGGTTATTAAGTGCCTTGCTCAAGGACACTTCGACATGCTGCCGGGAGGAGCCGGAATCTAACCGATAATCTTCTGATAACCAGAAGACCGGTCTACCTCCTGAGCCACTCTCGCCCCCCTGACTTGGAGCGGAGGTTCCTGTTGTAGCGCCTCCCGTAGGGGAGGAGGGCAAACAGTCCAACTGGCCTCCCATGGTTCTCCAAGACGCCTCTTTTCACAACCTGGCTAGCCGCCAGACTGGCTATTATCTTTATTCTAAAATGGCCATTGGGTTAAGTACAGCATGGAGTTCTATAACTGTAACCAGTAGACTTGGATTATGGAGGCTGAGGTATGCAGCAGGCCAACAGATGTTTGAATGCCTCAGTTTCCATGGTCACTCTGCTCTCCTCCCCAGTAACGCAGACGGGTCTGGGCACTGGTTAAACACCAGTGTAAGACGGAACAGAGGGAAGCCAATAGCTGATGTCGACTTGCGTCATCAAAGAACTGCTCCCCTTTCCGAGGGAGAAATGTCATGTATGGGAATCAGTGACTTATTAGTACTTAAATCATTCCCATATACAAACAGTACAATGTGACCAAATAATTTACAGACTGGCCATTCATTCAACACCGGGTTACGCAGGTCTACGTTAGGAATGGGAGGTCATCCGTGTTTTATTCAACACCAGGTTACACAGGTCTACGTTAGGAATGGGAGGTCATCCATTGTTTTATTCAACACCAGGTTACACAGGTCTACGTTAGGAATGGGAGGTCATCCATTGTTTTATTCAACACCAGGTTACACAGGTCTACGTCAGGAATGGGAGGTCATCCATTGTTTTATTCAACACCAGGTTACACCGGTCTACGTCAGGAATGGGAGGTCATCTGTGTTTCAAAGTTGTACAGATGTGGATCAATTATATTTCCATAACACTTCTACGTTGAAGTATATTTGTGATGAAAGTTGGATGTCATGATAATGCACTTAAATGAAAGTCGAACCATGACTTTCTTACAAAAGAAAAATAAAGACAATCGCATCAAAGTGTACATTTATATTGGGGAAAAAACGATTAATAAAAGATATTGTGATCCAATAGCATTTATCCTAATCATAGTAAGAAGAAACGTGCACGAAGCTGAAACTGAGGTTGATGGAGAGCTAGTTTGATTGAATTGATTGATTGAAAACTTTAATTAACAGATTGCAGAATGCAGTGTTGGGAAAGTTCACTTTCTAAATGAACTAGTTCAGTTCACAGTTCAATTTTTTTTTAATTAACTAGTTCAGTTCATAGTTCATAATAAAAAATGTTGACCAAAAGTTCATGGTTTCAAAAATGAACTAATTTATAGTTTATAGTTATTTTTTTTATTTTTTTTTAATTGTTTTTTTTTTTTAAGATTTTTCACGTACAGTTACTTACATTACAAAAACACACATTGGGACAAGGGGGGGGGGGGGGGGGGGGTTCCTCCAGTTCATCTATGCCATCATACACACAATAAGCAAGCAAAAACCAAACAAAAAGAAAAACAAGCAAAAAGGAAAGCTAACCAAGACAGGCACTGTACAGTATTGCACTTGCCTCGAGGCCATTCACATGTAGACATACATATATTTATTTTTTTCTATCCTAGGGGTCTGTCCATACAATGGGGCATTGGGCCTTTAGAAGGATCTGAGAAATTTCAGCAGGAAAATAGTCTAATAGTGGGGCCCACACCTCCTGAAAGGAAGCGTCGTTGCCTCTATGCATTGCACAGAGTCTTTCATGGGGTAGCACACCGAAGATCTCTCTATATCACATTTGTATAGATGGAGGCTTATCCTTAATCCAGTTTATCAGAATGCATTTCCGGGCTGAAAGTAGAAGTTTATCAAATAGTTTGAATTGTAAGGGTGTCAAATGAATTTCCTTTGATTGGAGTCCCAGTAAGAAAGCTCCCGGATCCTTCTTTATTTTCACCTTGAAAATGTTGCTTAACTCACGTGCCACTTGGCCCCAGAACCTGGATAAACACTTACATTCCCAAAAGTAGTGATAGTAGGTACCCAGATCAGTTTGACATTTCGAACATAAAGGAGATATTGAACGGTCCATTTTGTTAGTTCTTTTTTCAATACGTTGCTGCAAGCTATTATTTGTAAAAGATTATTGAACCACAGACCGCAATCGGAATACTGGCATTTCCATAACGCTTTGCTGCCGCCCATTCAGTCCACACTAGTAGCAGCTGCAGCTTTTATCTCTACAGTATATTTTCAAAAACATGAGGAAAAACGTTGCTTGAATTGTCTTTATTATGAAAACAAAAACAGGACGTTTGCTTATTCTCAATGTGCCGTTTAAGGTTTGCTGTCGACGTCGTCGATGTACGGACTTGCTTCTTCAAACCGGGTGGACAAAGTTTACAGACAAACGTTCGATTTTTTCCGTCTGAGTCAGTACTGACTTTAACGTTAAACTCTTTTAAATGCTCATACGTCGTAGAGGAGTGTCTGACTCTGAGCGAGTGCTGCTGCAGCTCTCGGCTTCTGCTCGCCGATTCCACTGTTTGTTGTGAGGAGTCTGATGACGTAGCCAGGGGGTGACAGGCGCGTTGCCAGATTGGGTGGTTTTCCGCATTATTTTGAAGCCTGTTTATGGTGTGTTTTAACTGTACTGAAAGGCATATGAAATCTGGCACGTTATAATAGAGTGCTGAGAATGAACGCACTTTTGAACGCCGTTGTACAGCGCTGAGAATGAACGCATTCTCAATTACGTTCATTTAGCGGATATACAGTACGTTCACGTTCGCCCAAAATACGAACGCGTTCATGAACGATCGTTCATTGAACGCGTTCAGGTACATCACTGGCGGAATGGGTACAGTACAGTACAACTCAATACACACAATTGTTAAGGGGATGCAGACCAGAGAAAGACTTTCGTCTTGTTTACATCAGGGTCCCCCATTTTAATTTCATAATGACATTTATGACATACACAACATACAGATATACAGATATACAAATCTAATCTAATCATGACATTTATGACATACAGTACTGTTACACTTGTGACTAAAACGATATGCAAATATACAGTACTGTTAAACAGAGATACTAACAGTAAATATATACATACGAGGGGGAGGGAAATGTACATTAGGAGGGGGTGGGAGGGCGTTCGGACATTTACGGGGGCCAGTTTTAAATTGCAGCCTCCCATAGGTGCTCTTTGAGAGCGGTTTTCAAGATGGGTAGGGATTCAAAAAAATATTACGGCTGTGGGTAGGGCGTTCCACATTGATGTGGCATAAGTTCAGTAGGTAAGAAGAAACAGGAACTGAGCTGAAACTGAGGTTGATGAAGAGCTAGTTCACTAGGTAAGAGGAAACAGTGTGCAAAAGGCCCAAGGAATGGGTATAAATAAGGACAGTGGGATGTAACTCGATACTAGGCAACACACCCCCTTTTGTTGAGAACATGTCAGGGGTCAGTCAGTCGGCTTATATTACATTGGGCTTGAGTTGTTTTCCTCAGTTTGTGTGCGTCCATGACCACAAGCAAGTGTTAAATATGTGTATAATGAGGATGCTTAGTTATTGTTGGCGATTCATAGTTATAATTCTACCAGCTGTTTAGGAAAAATTTACCAGTATGTGTATAGTGATAACCTAGCCCTAGCCTATTGAGTATAATCTATGTTGTTGATTATAGTATTTAGTACCTGTTTAGCACGGTTTATCCCTGTAATTAGTATTATGTAAAGCACTGTTTATCCCCATTGTTAGTCCCACTCGTGAGGTTTATGTTACTTGTAGCAACAGTATAGACTGAATAATGTAACATTGATGTCCATTTAGAACCACACACTCCCACCATGTTAATGGGAAATAGCAGAATAGTAACGAGTGCATCTCTGTATCTACCATAATTGATAATAAAACTCCTCAAAGGACGTTCCTGCCTCCCGTCTCCTGACTAGACACCCCGTGTCGTTGACTACATGTCCTAACCACCAGGAGCTTCAATACAAACAGGCACTGAGCTGAAACTGAGGTCGATGAAGAAACAGAGTTACCAGGGAGGGCGTCTGGAGTCGCCCTCTCTCTCTCTCTTCATCCTCCTCTATCTGTCTCTCTTCTCATCCACTTCTCTTTCTCTCTCCTCTCCCCCCCTCTCTATCCTACTCTCTCTGTCTCTCTCATCCTCTCTTGGGGTTCACACTCATCTGGAAAATTCAGAGACTAGATGTCCAGTCATGGAAAACCTGGGGAAATATACTAAAGTAAATTACATGACCAATTGCTGTCCTGGATTGTCAAACTGTCAAAAAGAAATCCAGACAACTACTGGAAATGTCCTGGAAATTGATTTCTCAAAAAGAGTGGGAACCCTGTCTCTTCTCTCCTCTCCTCTTCTCTCTCTCTCTCCCCCTCCCTCCCACCAGGCAGACTTTGGATTAGCCCCGTAAGCCCATTACCTCAGGAGAAGGGTCTCTGTTTATCCGCCCAGTCTGATTGGTTGAGAGACACTCACCCTCCTCACCTCCTGGGGTTTAACCCTTTCCCCACTGCCCATTGACCGAGAGACTCAGTGACTCTCTCCTTCTCTACTAGGATAGATACTGCTTTTTCACTGCAGATACTGAAGCTGAGTGCTAAAGTGACGTCTGTTACACTGAATACTGAAGCTGAGTGCTAAAGTGACTCATGTTACACTGAATACTGAAGCTGAGTGCTAAAGTGACGTCTGTTACACTGAATACTGAAGCTGAGTGCTAAAGTGACGCATGTTACACTGAATACTGAAGCTGAGTGCTAAAGTGACGTCTGTTACACTGAATACTGAAGCTGAGTGCTAAAGTGACTCATGTTACACTGAATACTGAAGCTGAGTGCTAAAGTGACGTCTGTTACACTGAATACTGAAGCTGAGTGCTAAAGTGACGCATGTTACACTGAATACTGAAGCTGAGTGCTAAAGTGACGTCTGTTACACTGAATACTGAAGCTGAGTGCTAAAGTGACGCATGTTACACTGAATACTGAAGCTGAGTGCTAAAGTGACGTCTGTTACACTGAATACTGAAGCTGAGTGCTAAAGTGACGCATGTTACACTGAATACTGAAGCTGAGTGCTAAAGTGACGTCTGTTACACTGAATACTGAAGCTGAGTGCTAAAGTATAGTATGTTACACTGAATACTGAAGCTGAGTGCTAAAGTGACGCATGTTACACTGAATACTGAAGCTGAGTGCTAAAGTGACGCATGTTACACTGAATACTGAAGCTGAGTGCTAAAGTGACGCATGTTACACTGAATACTGAAGCTGAGTGCTAAAGTGACGCATGTTACACTGAATACTGAAGCTGAGTGCTAAAGTGACGTCTGTTACACTGAATACTGAAGCTGAGTGCTAAAGTGACGTCTGTTACACTGAATACTGAAGCTGAGTGCTAAAGTATAGTATGTTACACTGAATACTGAAGCTGAGTGCTAAAGTGACGTCTGTTACACTGAATACTGAAGCTGAGTGCTAAAGTGACGCATGTTACACTGAATACTGAAGCTGAGTGCTAAAGTGACGTCTGTTACACTGAATACTGAAGCTGAGTGCTAAAGTGACGTCTGTTACACTGAATACTGAAGCTGAGTGCTAAAGTGACGTCTGTTACACTGAATACTGAAGCTGAGTGCTAAAGTGACGTCTGTTACACTGAATACTGAAGCTGAGTGCTAAAGTGACGTCTGTTACACTGAATACTGAAGCTGAGTGCTAAAGTGACGCATGTTACACTGAATACTGAAGCTGAGTGCTAAAGTGACGTCTGTTACACTGAATACTGAAGCTGAGTGCTAAAGTGACGCATGTTACACTGAATACTGAAGCTGAGTGCTAAAGTGACGTCTGTTACACTGAATACTGAAGCTGAGTGCTAAAGTGACGCATGTTACACTGAATACTGAAGCTGAGTGCTAAAGTGACGTCTGTTACACTGAATACTGAAGCTGAGTGCTAAAGTGACGCATGTTACACTGAATACTGAAGCTGAGTGCTAAAGTGACGTCTGTTACACTGAATACTGAAGCTGAGTGCTAAAGTGACGTCTGTTACACTGAATACTGAAGCTGAGTGCTAAAGTGACGTCTGTTACACTGAATACTGAAGCTGAGTGCTAAAGTGACGCATGTTACACTGAATACTGAAGCTGAGTGCTAAAGTGACGTCTGTTACACTGAATACTGAAGCTGAGTGCTAAAGTGACGCATGTTACACTGAATACTGAAGCTGAGTGCTAAAGTGACGTCTGTTACACTGAATACTGAAGCTGAGTGCTAAAGTGACGTCTGTTACACTGAATACTGAAGCTGAGTGCTAAAGTGACGTCTGTTACACTGAATACTGAAGCTGAGTGCTAAAGTGACTCATGTTACACTGAATACTGAAGCTGAGTGCTAAAGTGACGCATGTTACACTGAATACTGAAGCTGAGTGCTAAAGTGACGCATGTTACACTGAATACTGAAGCTGAGTGCTAAAGTGACGCATGTTACACTGAATACTGAAGCTGAGTGCTAAAGTGACGCATGTTACACTGAATACTGAAGCTGAGTGCTAAAGTGACTCATGTTACACTGAATACTGAAGCTGAGTGCTAAAGTGACGCATGTTACACTGAATACTGAAGCTGAGTGCTAAAGTGACGCATGTTACACTGAATACTGAAGCTGAGTGCTAAAGTGACGCATGTTACACTGAATACTGAAGCTGAGTGCTAAAGTGACGCATGTTACACTGAATACTGAAGCTGAGTGCTAAAGTGACGCATGTTACACTGAATACTGAAGCTGAGTGCTAAAGTGACGTCTGTTACACTGAATACTGAAGCTGAGTGCTAAAGTGACGTCTGTTACACTGAATACTGAAGCTGAGTGCTAAAGTGACGTCTGTTACACTGAATACTGAAGCTGAGTGCTAAAGTGACGTCTGTTACACTGAATACTGAAGCTGAGTGCTAAAGTGACGTCTGTTACACTGAATACTGAAGCTGAGTGCTAAAGTGACTCATGTTACACTGAATACTGAAGCTGAGTGCTAAAGTGACGCATGTTACACTGAATACTGAAGCTGAGTGCTAAAGTGACGTCTGTTACACTGAATACTGAAGCTGAGTGATAAAGTGACGCATGTTACACTGAATACTGAAGCTGAGTGCTAAAGTGACGCATGTTACACTGAATACTGAAGCTGAGTGCTAAAGTGACGTCTGTTACACTGAATACTGAAGCTGAGTGCTAAAGTGACGTATGTTACACTGAATACTGATGCATTCGCTTTACTGAACAGTACAGACATAGACCATTAGTTTGGGGTCACTGGACAAAAAATATTGAGATATATAATCCATTTTCTGTCTAAAATGCTGAAAATCTAGTCTCTTTGCTTTTGATTTCTCATGTTACACAATGTTTCTTGGTGGTATCAAGTTTTAGGATTAGGGAAATGTTCCTGACTCCATGTACTAGCCTGGTATGGAATCTGTTAGAGGAATCACCAGAGACCCCACGGTGGTATGGAATCTGTTCAAGGTGGGCTTAGGCCTGTTTTTATTTTTTAAATTTTTTATAAATGTTTTATAACTAACCTTACTGTCGTGCACTTGTCCTAATAAACTAACCTACACTGTAGCACTCAACACTTTGATGCACATTGTTACTCAGCTGATAGAGTTGTACCCTTCTTGCTGTCTTGTCGTACAGAACTTGTAAGTCGCTTTGGATAAAAGCGTCTGAGCTAAATGACTAAATGTAAATGTAAAAATTGTGGGAGTGCAAGAAGGATGAGACGGTAATAATAATAATAATAATAATGCATTTTATTTAAAGGCGCCTTTCTGAGCACCCAAGGTCGCCGCACAGGGTTAAAAACAAATACAATTACACACAGTAAAAACACAATATTATATTACAGAGTTACACATAGGGGAGAAGTTATAATAAACTTAAAATGAAGGTGAATATGCAGAATATAACAGATGTGTTTTGAGACGGGAAACAAAGGTGGGGAGGTTGTTGTATTGCACGGATGTCTCGATCAACGTACAAGTGACAGCCGCCACATTATATTGATACTTTGGTGTCACTGTATTGATATATTGTGTACGACAGTGGCTCAGGAGGTAGAACGGTCGTCTGGTAATCGGAAGGTTCCCAGTTCGATTCCCGCTCCCCCCAGGCAGTGTGTCCTTGAGCAAGACACTTAACCCCTAATTGCCCCGAATGAGCAGGTTGGCACCTTGCATGGTTGCCTCCGCCATCGGTCTGTGAATGTGTGAGTGAATGTGAGGAACAAAATTGGATAAAAAAGAGATATATAAATGCACCATTTACCATTTATATAATATCGGCACATAAAATATCAATATATATTGCTGTATCGATTTGTTCCCCCCACCCCCGATATCTGTGTTTCCCTACTTACGGAGCATGCGTTTGTATGTCAATTTCTCCTCGCACCTCATATCTTCCTCCTTTCATTGGAGCGCTGCCTATTCTACCTTCTGCTGATGCCAAAACAAGCCAAAGGCTGTTTCCTTTGCCCAATAACAAATAACAAATATAAAAAAAGAATTCAAAGCTGGTCCCTTCACTATATCATAATGGCAAATGGCTGCATTTATATAGCAGCTTTTATCCAAAGCGCGTCACAATTTGTTCCTCACATTTTACCCGTTCACACACCGACGGCGGAGGCAACCATGCAAGGTGCCGACCTGCTCATCGGGAGCAAACGGGGTTAAGTGTCTTGCTCAAGGACACTTCGACACGCTACCCAGGAAGAGCGGGAATCGAACCGGGAACCTCCGGATTACCAGACGACTGCTCTACCTCCCGAGCCACTGTCGCCCCCATATCAAGTCCAACTCCATATTTACAGAGAATAGTTGTGACAACAGAGGGAGACATAATCTTGGTCACGAGTGTATGATCTGAAATAGCTGACTGTAGCAAGACTGGGTGATACAACCCCCCCCCCCCAACTCTCGGAGACTATTTCAATGCTTCCAGACCAGCATTGAAACGTTCTGCAACGTTCACACACACAGGTCAGTATAAGGATAAGTATAATTACGACTAATTGTCTTAGTCTAGTGGTGAGAGGTGCGTTTGTATCAGGGTGGGTGTCTTAGTCTAGTGGTGAGAGCTGTGTTTGTATCAGGGTGGGTGGTTGTCTTAGTCTAGTGGTGAGAGCTGTGTTTGTATCAGAGTGGGTGGGTGGGTGTCTTAGTCTAGTGGTGAGAGCTGTATTTGTATCAGAGTGGGTGGGTGGGTGTCTTAGTCTAGTGGTGAGAGCTGTGTTTGCATCAGGGTGGGTGGGTGTCTTAGTGAGAGCTGTGTTTGTATCAGGGTGGGTGTCTTAGTCTAGTGGTGAGAGCTGTGTTTGTATCAGAGTGGGTGTCTTAGTCTAGTGGTGAGAGCTGTGTTAGTATCAGAGTGGGTGTATTAGTCTAGTGGTGAGAGCTGTGTTTGTATCAGGGTGGAGGTCTTTGTCTAGTGGTGAGAGCTGTGTTAGTATCAGGGTGGGTGTCTTAGTCTAGTGGTGAGAGCTGTGTTAGTATCAGGGTGGGTGTCTTAGTCTAGTGGTGAGAGCTGTGTTTGTATCAGAGTGGGTGTATTAGTCTAGTGGTGAGAGCTGTGTTTGTATCAGGGTGGAGGTCTTAGTCTAGTGGTGAGAGCTGCGTTTGTATCAGGGTGGGTGTATTAGTCTAGTGGTGAGAGCTGTGTTTGTATCAGGGTGGGTGTCTTAGTCTAGTGGTGAGAGCTGTGTTTGTATCAGGGTGGGTGTCTTAGTCTAGTGGTGAGAGCTGTGTTTGTATCAGGGTGGGTGTCTTAGTCTAGTGGTGAGAGCTGTGTTTGTATCAGGGTGGAGGTCTTTGTCTTAGTCTAGTGGTGAGAGCTGTGTTTGTATCAGGGTGGGTGTCTTAGTCTAGTGGTGAGAGCTGTGTTTGTATCAGGGTGGGTGTCTTAGTCTAGTGGTGAGAGCTGTGTTTGTATCAGGGTGGAGGTCTTTGTCTTAGTCTAGTGGTGAGAGCTGTGTTTGTATCAGGGTGGGTGTCTTAGTCTAGTGGTGAGAGCTGTGTTTGTATCAGGGTGGGTGTCTTAGTCTAGTGGTGAGAGCTGTGTTTGTATCAGGGTGGGTGTCTTACGGCACGGGCACACTGCTAACGAATGAATTTCACGCGCGGCTCCCTCGTGAGATTGCGCGCCTGGTCAGGCACACTGGACCTACGACTTGAGCGCGCGGAAGCGCACCGAGGAAGGCACATTTACATTGGGACAGCGACAATACGCGTGGCGCACGCCTCCCACGCCGCCTCGAATAGGATTGAAGCGAAAATAGCTTGCCGCTCGGGAGCCGCTCGGGAGCCGCTTGCGAGGCGCGCTCCCGCTTGCGGCCAGTGTGCCTACTATCGTCCGTTAACATGGGAGCGGAAGTGAAGAGGCAGCCGCCCGTCCGTCCGTGTTCATTCGTCAGCAGTGTGCCCGTGCCGTAAGTCTAGTGATGACTGAGAGCTGTGTTTGTATCAGGGTGGGTGTCTTAGTCTAGTGGTGAGAGCTGTGTTTGTATCAGGGTGGGTGTCTTAGTCTAGTGGTGAGAGCTGTGTTTGTATCAGGGTGGTTGTCTTAGTCTAGTGGTGAGAGCTGTGTTTGTATCAGGGTGGGTGTCTTAGTCTAGTGGTGAGAGCTGTGTTTGTATCAGGGTGGAGGTCTTAGTCTAGTGGTGAGAGCTGTGTTTGTATCAGGGTGGGTGTCTTAGTCTAGTGGTGAGAGCTGTGTTTGTATCAGGGTGGGTGTCTTAGTCTAGTAGTGGTGAGAGCTGTGTTTGTATCAGGGTGGAGGTCTTAGTCTAGTGGTGAGAGCTGTGTTTGTATCAGGGTGGGTGTCTTAGTCTAGTGGTGAGAGCTGTGTTTGTATCAGGGTGGGTGTCTTAGTCTAGTGGTGAGAGCTGTGTTTGTATCAGGGTGGGTGTCTTAGTCTAGTGGTGAGAGCTGTGTTTGTATCAGGGTGGAGGTCTTAGTCTAGTGGTGAGAGCTGTGTTTGTATCAGGGTGGAGGTCTTAGTCTAGTGGTGAGAGCTGTGTTTGTATCAGGGTGGGTGTCTTAGTCTAGTGGTGAGAGCTGTGTTTGTATCAGGGTGGGTGTCTTAGTCTAGTGGTGAGAGCTGTGTTTGTATCAGGGTGGGTGTCTTAGTCTAGTGGTGAGAGCTGTGTTTGTATCAGGGTGGGTGTCTTAGTCTAGTGGTGAGAGCTGTGTTTGTATCAGGGTGGTTGTCTTAGTCTAGTGGTGAGAGCTGTGTTTGTATCAGGGTGGGTGAGTACTTACTCTAGTGGTGAGAGCACTCACCTAGAGCCATATGAAATGTTTTGTTTGTCTAAGATTTAAAAAGGTTTAAACTTTACAGCACTGACAATGTTGAACAAAGTGCTGTACAAGTCCCACAACATAAAAAAAAAAAAAAAGGAAAAAAAAATTTAATAGTTGATTCCATTTTTATTGCTCAATTCCGTGATCGCGGATTCCATATGGCTCTACACTCACCCGCAACCACAATCATTGTTGTTTCGACTCCCGGTCACAGCATTTGTTTTGGACTTTTGCCCATACGAAATGTAAATATATTACTTATCCAACACGTAAATATATTACTTATGGCTATAACATAATGTAAATTATGTACCTTTTTTCCTGTGGTCAATTATTTACATTTTGGGCTCCCTCCTCCCTCTCAACACGAGTTGAAGCTGCTGTTTGGGGGGCGAATCACAGCACTGTGAAGACCAACTGAGAGCAACACGGCATGCAATGATCTTGTCTTCATGATCGTGGGAACCCAACATTTTTAATTGAAATTGAAACTCAATAGGGCGGCTGAGTGGCGCAGTGGGCAAGGCGCTCGCCACTAACGCGGGAAATGCTGGTATCGAGCCCAGCGCTCTGCGTTGCTACCGGCTTGACCGGTCGTCATACTAACACAATTGGCAGTGTTAGAGGGTGGGGAAGCCGGTGGGTGGGGATTGGACGTTGTGGACAGCGGCTCCTACAGGTCGGTTGGGTGACGCCGGTGCAGCGGAAACAGGAAGTATCGGGGGCAGCGTGAGCCTCCTCGCCACAGAGTTCGAGCTGCTGCGGTGAAAAGATGCGACAGGCTGCCTCCTCGTATACCGGAGGGGACACATGATGCAAGGCTTCTATCCTCACTACAGCCGACCAGTGGGAGGCATAGTCTAGCAACGTTCAAGACAGGGGAGGGGAGAATTGGAAATACGAAATTGGGATGGGAGAAAATAGAAAACGGGGAGAAAAAAAGTGAGAAAAAAAAATATTGAAACTCAATGAATCGCCCCGGCCCTACTCTGTAGTACCACACCTTCACAGCCGAGAGCAGAACCAACCCCACTCCTCCCACACGAGTCATCCCCTCCTTCTCACACTCCCTCTCCTTAGCCTTGCTAAGCTCCAGGCCATCGTGGACAATAAACCCCTCCCACCCACGATACACAGACTTGGCTGACAGGAGGAGCATTTTCAGTGCTAGACTAATAATAATAATAAATGCAGCACTGAACGGCACAGGAAGTCCTTCATTCCGACAGCCATCAGACTTTACAATGCATCTCTGTGCCTCATTGAGCACAGAGTGACAGAACCATCTTCCTGGACTCTTACATTTAAAACAACATTGTCAAATTACACTTACTGTACACTTAATGTAGATCTCTGTATTTTTTTACTGTATATTTTATTTTATATCTGCAGAGGGCCTCTGCTTTCTGACAGGCTGCTTGGCACACTGACAGCTGCTCCTTTCAGACTCACGGATGATCTCTCTCTTATTTTACATTAGATTGTACATACATAACAGAGGGAATGTGAAATGTGAATCCCGGACTGTAGTTTATTATTATTCTGTTATTCTTAGGCTTATTTTATTCCTTATTCTTAGGCATTTTTTTGTTATTCTTATTCGTGATTTGTTTTGTCTACCTAAATGTTTACTGTGAGCGATTTGTAGTGCCAAATTTCCCTCGGGATGATTAAAGTATTTATTTCTATCCCTCCCTCCCTCCCTCCCTCCCTCCCTCCCTCCCTCCCTCCCTCCCTCCCTCCCTCCCCTCCCTCCCTCCCTCCCTCCAGGATCCAGCAGGAGGTCCCCAGCCGGGCGGTCCTGGAGCAGGAGATGGCGTGGATGAAGGAGCACCTCTCCACGCTGGGCTCCCCCGTGGTGCTCTGCCACAACGACCTGCTCTGCAAGAACATCATCCGCAACGGCAAAGAAGGTGGGCGTCTGGGCCGGGCGAGGCTCCAGCCTTTGAGTTAACAAGCAGGGTCCCGTGGGGTCTTGAAAACCTTAACCCTCTAAAGCTGAGTGTCGTGCCCCCCCACACAACACTAGACATTAGGGGTGTAAAGGTACACGTCTCCGTACCGAACCGTTTCAGTGCTGGACCTTGGGTTCAGTACGGCTGTGTACCGAACGAATACAACGGTATGTTCTAACCACTAACGACCGCCCACCGGGGGCTGTTTATTTCACAATCTAATATAATATATATATATTTTTTTACAAGTCGATTATTCATAGGCCTGCCACGATAACACATTTTGCTGGGCGATTAATTGCCCCCGAAAATATCGCGATAAGCGATATTATTGCGACCGGTTAGAGAATTCTTTTTTTTGGAGAAATTTATTTCCCAAAACTTTTATTTTGAAGCCCACCGCTCCGTCTTTTCCGGTGTTTAAGACTTTTATTTTGAAGCCCACCGACCGGACCGGAAGTATTGTTGTGATTATCAGGTACTTTTTGGGTACCAGAAAAGTCACGTGAAACACTGCAGACCACTGAATAGAGACGCGTCTCTAGGATTTCATAATCATTATGTTTGCAGCAGGCACAAGTGCAATAAACAAAGGATACAGTCACTGTGTATTCTGCCTCATTTATTGATTAAACAAAACCGACATCAACACAATTTGCCACCGAGCGGAGAGTTTAGTCTCGCAAAAAGATCGCTGACTTGTTAAGGCTTGTTGTTAGGTTAGGTGCTAATGTTGTGCTAGCGTTTTAGCATGGCTATCGTACATAGCGTGATCAATATAACTCGCTATTGATTGTTTGTATGAGTAACGTTAATGCTAGTAGAATAGACACAACGTGAGGTAATCACCATCCATTTTAAACCGGTTATTACCTAATGCTAACGTTAGCAAATAGACGCGACTGGTAACGTTACAGCTTGTTAGCCTAATGCTCGTTAACGTTAGCATAGACAGCCTAGCTAACGTTAACGCTTGTAGAATAGACACAATGAGAGGTAACGTTAGCGTTAGCAGAATAGACACAACGAGGGTCTCGTTAATGTTGTTATTGATTGATTGATTGAAAACTGTGTTTACTCTGTTTGTATGAGTAACGTTAATGCTAGTAGAATAGACACAATGAGGGGTAACGTTAGCCCCACGGAGCTCCTGTGCTGTGCTCTGTAGTAAAGCCAGCGGCCCGCCTCCCAACACGGACAGTGACTGACAAGGGGCACTGGGTCCGCCTCATTAAAACAAACGCGCAAATAGCAATTAATCGCGCCCGTCAAAATCATTGCATTCATTTTAATTATCGCGGCAATTAATCGATTTATTGCTTATCGCGGCAGGCCTAATTATTCATTTCAATATAGAATATTCGTTGACAGCCCTACAAGTAGAATTAGTTACTGCACACTACATCACCCCTGAGTGGAACATGGAAAGCCAAACTTTCCCCCACTGTACCGAAAACCTGTACCCAACCGTGACTTCAAACCAGAGGTACGTACCGAACCGTGGTTTTTGTGTACCGTTACACCCCTACTAGACATATTTTGCAAAAACATAAAATATCTTTGGAACCGTTTGTGATAAAGACTTGCTTTAAATTGTATCTGAATCGGTTCAGATGAGCTCAGAGTGTATCTCTCCGTTGCCCACAAGCCGGCTGGCAGTGTGCGGAAGTATGGTTGTTTTCTCTTCCAAATGCATCTGCATCAAATCCGCTGTATCTATCAATCTATTTCTACATCTGTCACTGAGCTTTTAGCCTATAGCCAATGGAAATGCTAGAAATGGTCACGTGGGCTGGGAGAACCAATGGGAAAATTCCTATCGTTCCTCTTTACCCCAGTACGCTCCGCAGATTGGTCCGTCAGACTGACACGTGCTCCTTTGCGCATGACGGGGGATAGAGAGAGACGCTTTATCCCTGGTTTTATAATAAAATGGCTATAGAGCTATAATGTTCAACAAGCATTGGAACGTGTGGAGGATGATCTCTATAATATAAATGAAAAGGACTCTGAGCCAGAATGCTGGGACAGTGATGACGTCAATCATAGTGAAGGATCTGATGCGTTTGAAGTGGTCTGACAACTACATAATCTATTGTGCAGCTTGAATGAAAATCACCTGTTGATGATTCATGTGTGTAACAATGCTATTTGGATGAGATGCAGAGAGGGACATTAATAGGACAATAGGTTCAACTACCAGCAGGGGGCCTTTTTGTGTGGAGTGTTCTCCCCTTGTTTGCGTGGGTTGACCACAAGGTACCCTAACTGGACCACTGACCCACTAGATGACCACACATCACCACAAGGTACCCTAACTGGACCACTGACCCACTAGATGACCACACATGGCCACAAGGTACCCTAACTGGACCACTGACCCACTAGATGACCACACATCACCACAAGGTACCCTAACTGGACCACTGACCCACTAGATGACCACACATCACCACAAGGTACCCTAACTGGACCACTGACCCACTAGATGACCACACATCACCACAAGGTACCCTAACTGGACCACTGACCCACTAGATGACCACACATCACCACAAGGTACCCTAACTGGACCACTGACCCACTAGATGACCACACATCACCACAAGGTACCCTAACTGGACTACTGACCCACTAGATGACCACACATCACCACAAGGTACCCTAACTGGACCACTGACCCACTAGATGACCACACATGGCCACAAGGTACCCTAACTGGACCACTGACCCACTAGATGACCACACATCACCACAAGGTGCCCTAACTGGACCACTGACCCACTAGATGACCACACATGGCCACAAGGTACCCTAACTGGACCACTGACCCACTAGATGACCACACATCACCACAAGGTGCCCTAACTGGACCACTGACCCACTAGATGACCACACATGGCCACAAGGTACCCTAACTGGACCACTGACCCACTAGATGACCACACATCACCACAAGGTACCCTAACTGGACCACTGACCCACTAGATGACCACACATCACCACAAGGTACCCTAACTGGACCACTGACCCACTAGATGACCACACATCACCACAAGGTGCCCTAACTGGACCACTGACCCACTAGATGACCACACATCACCACAAGGTACCCTAACTGGACCACTGACCCACTAGATGACCACACATCACCACAAGGTGCCCTAACTGGACCACTGACCCACTAGATGACCACACATGGCCACAAGGTACCCTAACTGGACCACTGACCCACTAGATGACCACACATCACCACAAGGTGCCCTAACTGGACCACTGACCCACTAGATGACCACACATGGCCACAAGGTACCCTAACTGGACCACTGACCCACTAGATGACCACACATGGCCACAAGGTACCCTAACTGGACCACTGACCCACTAGATGACCACACATGGCCACAAGGTACCCTAACTGGACCACTGACCCACTAGATGACCACACATCACCACAAGGTGCCCTAACTGGACCACTGACCCACTAGATGACCACACATCACCACAAGGTGCCCTAACTGGACCACTGACCCACTAGATGACCACAAGGTGCCCTAACTGGACCACTGACCCACTAGATGACCACACGGTACTCTAACTGGACCTCTGAACCACTAGATGACCACACGGTACTCTAACTGGACCTCTGAACCACTAGATGACCACACGGTACTCTAACTGGACCTCTGAACCACTAGATGACCACACGGTACTCTAACTGGACCTCTGAACCACTAGATGACCACACGGTACCCTAACTGGACCTCTGAACCACTAGATGACCACACGGTACCCTAACTGGACCTCTGAACCACTAGATGACCACACATGGCCACAAGGTACCCTAACTGGACCACTGACCCACTAGATGACCACACATCACCACAAGGTGCCCTAACTGGACCACTGACCCACTAGATGACCACACATGGCCACAAGGTACCCTAACTGGACCACTGACCCACTAGATGACCACACATCACCACAAGGTGCCCTAACTGGACCACTGACCCACTAGATGACCACACATGGCCACAAGGTGCCCTAACTGGACCACTGACCCACTAGATGACCACACATCACCACAAGGTGCCCTAACTGGACCACTGACCCACTAGATGACCACACATGGCCACAAGGTGCCCTAACTGGACCACTGACCCACTAGATGACCACACATCACCACAAGGTGCCCTAACTGGACCACTGACCCACTAGATGACCACACATCACCACAAGGTGCCCTAACTGGACCACTGACCCACTAGATGACCACACATGGCCACAAGGTACCCTAACTGGACCACTGACCCACTAGATGACCACACATCACCACAAGGTACCCTAACTGGACCACTGACCCACTAGATGACCACACATCACCACAAGGTACCCTAACTGGACCACTGACCCACTAGATGACCACACATCACCACAAGGTATCCTAACTGGACCACTGACCCACTAGATGACCACACATCACCACAAGGTGCCCTAACTGGACCACTGACCCACTAGATGACCACACATGGCCACAAGGTACCCTAACTGGACCACTGACCCACTAGATGACCACACATCACCACAAGGTGCCCTAACTGGACCACTGACCCACTAGATGACCACACATGGCCACAAGGTACCCTAACTGGACCACTGACCCACTAGATGACCACACATGGCCACAAGGTACCCTAACTGGACCACTGACCCACTAGATGACCACACATCACCACAAGGTGCCCTAACTGGACCACTGACCCACTAGATGACCACACATCACCACAAGGTGCCCTAACTGGACCACTGACCCACTAGATGACCACAAGGTGCCCTAACTGGACCACTGACCCACTAGATGACCACACGGTACTCTAACTGGACCTCTGAACCACTAGATGACCACACGGTACTCTAACTGGACCTCTGAACCACTAGATGACCACACGGTACTCTAACTGGACCTCTGAACCACTAGATGACCACACGGTACTCTAACTGGACCTCTGAACCACTAGATGACCACACGGTACCCTAACTGGACCTCTGAACCACTAGATGACCACACATGGGAGCTGGTGCGGAGCATCCCACTAGTCCGGTTAGCGAGCCGGTGCAAGCCAATGCAGAGCTTCGTATTCTCTGCAAATGTCTCATTTTGTTCTTTTGAACCCGACGGTTTGTTTCCGCAACGAAAAATACATTCATGCTATCTACTGTAGAATATGGAGAATTAGCATAATGTGCAACTTGAGATTCAAAGTAGCGATGGGCCTTTTCAATTTTCACAAATAATTAAGCTAAACAAAACTGCACAGAAATGTCACCAGGTACCCGGTCTACCTCTGTCCTGTTGACTATTGCATGTTTAATTTATTTTCAAACCTTTATTTATACTCGAGAGGCAACTGAGGTTTCCCTCATTTACAGTCACGTCAAGTGTACAATAAGCAAAAAAAGATAAGTCATACATTCACACATCATATCATTTAACAATAAGACAACAACATGAGGCAAAGAGCAAGGATAACAAATCAATTAAAACATGTACAACTTGATCGACAAAGGTTGGAGATCAAGGTTTTAAACTCTGCAACAGAGGGGAGAATCTCTAGCTCTAAGGCAGGGCTGTACGTTAACTTTTTTTGCACATAGCACTGGTGCTACAGAGGTTGATAGTTTTGTAGCACAGGCCAAAATCTTGTAGCACGAGTATAAAACGTCTCTAAAATCTCTAAAAACAACCACAAGTAGTGCAGTTCATTACTTAAATAGGTATGTGACTGGCAAGGGACATGAATCTTGCATACAGGGCACACAAAATCCAAACTTTAACAAGAAATGCTTTTAGACAAATTCTTTCTTTATTTGCCCATAATGTAAAACAAAAAGAACAAGGACATAACCATATAACCGATATGAAGCAGTCCGAGACCAGGCAGCGCTGGTGTGGACTCAGATTACAGGGAAAGCTAGAAACCAACCTAGAAACACCTAGAAACCAACATAACAAATAGATATAATGCATACAAACACCTGTACATATTTGTGGAACCAAATAAATAAATGTATTATTATTATTATTATTATTATTATTATTATTATTATTATTATTATTATTATTATTATTATTATTATTATTCGTGTGTGTGTGTGTGCGTGCGTGTGTGTGTGTGTGTGTGCACTGCACACGTGTCACAGTTCCAGCATCATGTCTGCTGGCCACTTTTTCAGATCCACACACACACACACACACACACACACACACACACACACACACACACTATTGCATTAATCAGAACTAAGTACAAGGAACTCTGCATGAATGAAAAGGGCTTTATAAATAAAATGAATTATTATTATTATTACCTTATTTGCATATTGTCTCGTTATTAGATAGATAGATAGATTGATTGATAGATAATTAATACTTTATTGATCCCGGAGGGGAATTTAAGTAGCCATACGATGGAGTTCTTTTTACAGAGTAAAATTAGCGGCTTAAATTTAGTGAACAGCATTTCTTCCTTGGCGATGCAATATGCCACATTCATCTTAAACTTTACCTCACGGAGATCAGCATCATCCGCTCTGGTCGTCTGTTTACTCAGCGAGTGCAAGAGGGTGCGGGAGTAGGATTTTGCAGAACACCGGCCCGCGCTCAGGAGTTTGTTTAGCGTTGAAGGCATCCCGGGCAAGAATGTGTCGATGGGACGTATTGTGTTTATTAATGTTATCCCTTTTTAGGATATTGTTACCCGCGAGTCAAGGGATTCTCTGATCGGATCTTTTCCGGAGTCTCCCGGCACCAGTGACAGAATAATAATAGCTGTGCTTCCTCATTAAAAAATATCCACGGAAAATCATTTTCCCACTCTGCGTTATATCTGTACATCTTGTTAATCTTCTCCTTTTGTCTCGTTTCTATTAACGGTGGTCCCTCTCGGGCTCGTTTGGGGTTTTGATCTTGTACTTCTTTTGTTGGATTTAATACCTTAAAAAAGCGCTTCATCTTGTCGAAGTCACCCAGTCAGTGTACATTGAGCTCGCAACTTAGTCGCGGGGATATTGTTCGCTAGGGATTATGGGATTTGGTGTTTGATTATGGACTCTACGCGAGACGGGACATTGTTTTTAATCGCACGAGACTACAAGTACCAAGTGGATAGCGTGGCGCTGTGGTCCATTCAATTTACCGTCACACTTTATTTTTTTTTGCTTGCTCCACGGGCCATCGCACCAGTGCTACTGAAGTCAATTCATTCATCGCACAGACTGACGTCAGTGTCGCACGTGCGACATATATGTCGCAATGTACAGGCCTGTCTAAGGACTGTTGGAGTTCATTCCATGAGCTACAGGGGCATCATAACAAAACCACTACGAGTACTCCAGCTACAACTACCCGGCCTTTGACATTGGACCTCTAACCCTAACCTGTTCCACATGTCTGATATCTTGTCCTTCTCCTCTCGTTACCTCCAGGTCATGTCCGTTTCATAGACTACGAGTACTCCAGCTACAACTACCAGGCCTTTGACATTGGAAACCACTTCAATGAATTTGCAGGTATGTAGGGGTGAGACTCTCACCATTTGATTTTGATTCTTGGGGTCATGATTCGATTTAAAAAATCGATTCTCGATTTATCTAGGCAATTTGATATATTAGATACTAGATATGGTATTTGATAGATTAGATATTAGATATGGTATTTGATAGATTGGATACTAGATATTAGGGGTGTAACGGTACACATATTCGTACCGAAATGGACCTTCGATTTAGTACGCGTTGTGTACAGAACGAATGCAACGTTACTTTAACCACTATCGCAGTGGTGCCCAACCAGTCGACCTCGATTGACCGGTAGATTGCGCGCTGGTTTCAAGTAGACCATGAGATTATTTATAGGGGTGCACCGATGTATCGGTCGGGTATCGGTATTTGCCTTGTTGACTGCAATCGGCCTATCGGCTGATAAGCTCGAATGTGCCGATGGCAGTAGCCGATAAATATCCATCAATTTGTGTAGCGTCAAGACAAAAAAAAGTTCACTCGCAACCTGCACAACGCCGTCCCCAGTCCCCCCCCCACACACACACACACACACACACACACACACACACAAGCTACTGCATCAAAGTTACTTTAACTTTAACAAGGCATTCGTTTTGTGGCATTAACGTTATATAGTTAGTGTTACACGTTCAATAACATCAGCATATTATTTACCCGAACGTAGCAAGCGTTCATACTAGCTCAGTTCCTTCCGTTGCTCACAGAGCCCTGAGTTTTACCCATTCTGCAATCTGTTAATAACGTTTTCAATCAGACACATGTATAGAAAGGCTTTGTTTTATTATAACATTAGTTGCAGTAAAATCATTATGCCTCATTTAAGTCATCCTGCGGAGCTAAAAGCTAAACGTCAGCCGCGCCGCCATTGTTGTTGTTGTTGAAAAGCTCTCGTCAACTCAAAATCAATGGCGGACAAAAGCCGAAGTAAAAAATGTATACCGCTTGCCGATTGGTGGTAACAGCAGAGGCGGGTGTAAGCGGTGTGTGACGTAATTGGCAGAATCGACTGTCAATCAAAATTTCATTGGTTGAGACAATAGACAATAGAACTAGTATCTAGGTGCAGCCCTGCAGAACATACTGGGAGAGAGATAGTGCTATTTCTTGATGTTTCCTTTTTTTAAGTAAGTAAAGAGGCCTATGTTCATATCGGTGAGCACAATTTGTAACACAAATATACAGTAGTTTCATAAAAAAAATATTACAAAAAAAAATATTTAAAAAATATTTAAAAGATATTTAAAAAAAAAATTGTTGCCACAAATATCGGAATCGGTATCGGTATCGGCCGATTGTGTTAGTTGAACAATCGGTATCGGTGGCAAATTTTCATATCGGTGCATCCCTAATTATTTAGGTAGGCGCATTGGCAAAAAAAAGAAAAGAAAAAAGATCAAGCGAAAATCTGCGAGCCCAACTCGGATGGAGTTTTCCACCTGGCCGCTGTGTGTATCTGCCACGTCTCGCCCACCTGGCCGCTGTGTGTATCTGCCACGTCTCCCCCACCTGGCCGCTGTGTGTATCTGCCACGTCTCGCCCACCTGGCCGCTGTGTGTATCTGCCACGTCTCCCCCACCTGGCCGCTGTGTGTATTTGCCACGTCTCGCCCACCTGGCCGCTGTGTGTATTTGCCACGTCTCGCCCACCTGGCCGCTGTGTGTATCTGCCACGTCTCGCCCACCTGGCCGCTGTGTGTATTTGCCACGTCTCGCCCACCTGGCCGCTGTGTGTATTTGCCACGTCTCGCCCACCTGGCCGCTGTGTGTATTTGCCACGTCTCGCCCACCTGGCCGCTGTGTGTATCTGCCACGTCTCGCCCACCTGGCCGCTGTGTGTATTTGCCACGTCTCGCCCCTGCTGGCCGCTGTGTGTATCTGCCACGTCTCGCCCCTGCTGTGTGTATCTGCCACGTCTCGCCCCTGCTGTGTGTATCTGCCACGTCTCGCCCCTGCTGTGTGTATCTGCCACGTCTCGCCCCTGCTGTGTGTATTTGCCACGTCTCGCCCCTGCTGTGTGTATCTGCCACGTCTCGCCCCTGCTGTGTGTATTTGCCACGTCTCGCCCCTGCTGTGTGTATCTGCCACGTCTCGCCCCTGCTGTGTGTATCTGCCACGTCTCGCCCCTGCTGTGTGTATTTGCCACGTCTCGCCCCTGCATCAATGGAGGCACAGTATTTCAACACACATCATACATCCTGCGCAGGGTTAATCACTGAGGCCACATCTGGTCTTTTGTGAGTCAGAGGAGCGCAGAGTGCCGCGACGTGCAGCGCGAGCGTGCGTGACAGACAGCCCTGCGCAGGTATATCATCTGGGCCAAGCATATAAAGCTGATTTGATTAATTTAACCTGGACAGTCACTCGCAACTACGGTTTTAGAGCAGAGAAAACTGTGCTGAAAACGTAAGCAGAGCCCGTATTTAATGATTTGAAGTCCATCATCTGTAGCCACACAGAAGGGCTCATTGATCAATTTCGGAATTATTTCAACGAAAGAAAGAGCACGGACAATTTGAACAACTGGATCCAAGATCCGTTCATTGCACATGACTCTCGCAACAGGCCTCCCTCTGTCTGAGCAGGTGGCGTTGATCGATCTTTCGTGTGACGAGCTACTGAAAGTCAAGTTCACTGGACAGGCCCTCGCAAAGTTCTGGATATCAGTCCGGAACGACTACCCAGTGCTGTGTAATGCTGCGCTGAGAAAGCTTGTCCCGTTTGCGTCAACATACCTCTGTGAAGCGGGATTCTCGGCTCTGACATTAATACAAAATAAATACAGATCTCACCTGAGAGTAGAAGCGGATCTGCGCCTCTTTCTCAGCACAACGCAGCCACGTATCATGGAACTATGTTCAAATGTACAAGCACACCCTTCCCATTAAGTCTTGTTTTTGTTTATTCTTGAAAAGCGAATGTGAAAGCATAAAAAATGGCTAAATATGCCTTGATCGTTTATAAATGTGTATACAGAAACAATTCTGTTTGATAATATTCATTCATTTCATTAACATTCTTGTCATTCTTGTAATTCCTACACTACACCGTTACAATGATGTATAAAATATCATATTATATTATATACCCACCCATTCAATATGCACATGACAGAAAATATTATATGCCATATAATATTTTCTGTCATGTGCATATTGAATGGGTATTATTAATCTACTATTACTACTAATACTAGCCGAGAGTAGGTCAAATTTGGGCTGTTAGCTCTTGGCTAGGTGGCAAATTAAAAAGTAGATCTTGGTTCAAAAAAGGTTGGGCACCCCTGCACTAACGGAACACACGTGCAGAACTTTTTTTTTGTGTGTGGAACTTAATTCAAAGTTCTAATTCATTAGTTTACCACGAAACCTATGAAGTGTGCCGCACGTTCACGTCAACGTTCACATGCACAATACACTCTTACCTAGGATTTGACTTGATTCAACAACAACAAAGCAGTCGGGGCGATGGTAAGCCAAAAACGGTCACAACTTTACAAAGCTAGATGCAGACAACGACACTGAGGCATCGACATCTTCAGGTATATTTATTTAAATATATAGATGACGTGTACCTTTTTAGTTCAGCAGAATAGTTCATTGCTGCTACTGGAGTGGTTTGTTTAATTGTTTTATACTTGTTATTTTGTAAAACATTATTTTTTATTTAAGGATATGTGTGTTATATATATATTAACAAATTGTTCTAAATAAATAATAATGATAATAAATCATTTGAAGTTTGGATATTTTTTTTACAACTGAGGTAGGTAGATTTTGAGACTAAAGTACAGAAAAAAGGTATCAAATGTGAACGGTACCCAACCCATCCCCAAGGCCAGCTCAGGGTTCCCACGGTACCTGGAAAACATGGAATAATTTTTTTTCATTTTCCAGTATGGAAAAGTCATGGAAACTGAGCAAAAGTGAACACTTACATGGAAATTGAAACAGTTGTCCTGGAAAATGTTATTGGATGATGTGTAAAATAGTAATCAAATGAAACTATTGAGCACATAATTAAGATGAGTTTATAAAAACCCTTTACATGTGAACAGCTTTTAGAGCATGCTCTTGGCATCATATCTGGTATATTGGATGTTGGAATTGATGCAGGCAACCTGGTGATATGGACTTTAAAAGTATAGTTTCGGATTGGTGGACTTCTGGAATAATAACCGAGAACCGTTACTCGCGATCTCAATAGAACGGTCAAATACATGCATTTCCCAGCCAACACAGGAGCCTTGACATCTACAGTGAAACTTCTTATGCAAGTAGCTGTGTTTTAACTGTGTGGTAAATCTGGGTGTATCAACGTTAGTTAGTAAGCAGTGCAATCTTGCTAGCTAGCAGCTTACACTAGAATTGTTGAGGTAATTTTTACCTTGCTTTTAAAATACTAGAACTATGTTTGATCCCCATATGTACTATTTCACTCATTGACTTTTCCTAAAACCGTGTTATTCACCACATTTAGGGGAGTTTGTTTTGAATTTGGATTCATTACACATGCAGTACAATCTTGCTAGCCAACATTCAGCTTGCTAACTAACTAGCTAGTGTTGGCTAGCTTGCATTGATAGCTAACTACCAATACATTTTCACATTAGGCTGTGACATTACTTCTATACTAGTTGACATGACCAGTCTAGTCTTGTTCTACTTTTAACTATTTTGTGATTTTTCATTTTTTTCGTTAAATAAATGATACTAATAATAGGAACATTTGGGGTGAGACATTTTTGAAAAATCATTGATCATGACCATTCAGATCTTCAGACTGTAGAGAGGAGGAAGAGGAGTGGAGAGGGGGAGGGACCAGGAAGGCACAGAAGGAAAGAGGGAGGAGGAAGAGAAGAGGGGCGAAGAAGAGGAGGATAAGAGAGTAGAGGATGACGGAGGAGAGCTCTAGCTCTGTACTATTTAAAAGCACAGTGCAGGACACACTCAAAGGTTATCGCACCTCAGAGATGGCAGTGGACATGTATGACAGGACAAAGGCCCTATGTAATGGCCTTTGGATTGAGGAACATACTACCAGCCAAAGGGGGAAGCAGAAAAGGATGGACGAGTATGTAGTTGAGTCATCTTGTGGCACAAGCTCAGACCTCAGCTCAGGAGATCAGCTGAGACAGAGACTGTTCTATCCAGTCCTCGACAGAATATTCGACAGAATGCTGCAAGAGCTTGAGAGCAGGTTCTCATGAGTTGGAGAACAACGTATGAGAGGCATACAGGCATACATGTTATCCAGCCTCAGACCAGTTTCTCTCAGTGGAATTGCTGCAACCCCTCGCCACACATTACAATATCCATGACTACTGCCAGAGGAGATCACAGTTGCAAAGTGTTTCCTGGCCAGGACAGGCAGAGATGCAGTCCCTACTATCCAAAGTGTCTTTCCCTCCTGGATGATAATAATAATAATAATAATAATAATAATAATAATAATAATAATAATAATAATAATAATAATAATAATAATAATAATAATGCATTTTTTTTTATAAGGCGCTTTTCAGGACACTAAAAAAAAGTCCACAAATCGGTGAATGAAAAATGTATAGGATCAAATGAAAACTACTACTTACTAAAAATGGATGTTTAAAAGTACTAAAAACCAAAAAGAAATATCAAACACTAACCAACATTCAGCACCGACAATGGGGATGCTGCCATCTTAAACAAAAAAAATCTTTATTTTTATTCATTTTTTTAAAGCGCCGGGGCTCTAGGGGGCGGGGCCAAATGTGGAGGCAGGCCGGATCAGGCCCGCGGGCCGTAGTTTGGGGACCACTGATCTACAGCTTGTTGCATTATTTCATGCATTGATATTATCAATAAGACATAATCTCTAAGCATTTACAATATAGGCTTGACTGGCACATCTTTTAAATCAAGTAAGTAGTCAGGTGTCCTAGGGGGTTGTGTGTGTGAGGGGAGGGGGGCGCGGATGGGGGCGGAAAGCTTCAGGGGCCTATAGATCATCACTTAATATGGTACCTGGAAAATCAGGAGGTAGCATGGAAAATGTTTTCAAGGCAAGCGTGGGAACCCTGCAGCTGTAGTTTACAACTTTGTCTCGAGGTTCCACAAGTTGATCAAAATATTAGTATTAACAACCGGGGCTTTTAGATCGCTCAGAGTGCAAATCACTGTCTTTACGACCGAGTTGGGTTCTGAATGATCTGCCATCATGCCATGGTTGTTGTGGTTGTAGCTGTTGTTACTACTGGCACGTTCTTCAGCTCAATGAAAGTGACGTCGTGGCCCGTGGGTCTCCAATCTGCCATGCAGCGCATTCAGAGAAGTTGAGAGGAAGACAGCCGGGGGCTGTTTTTTTATATATTTTTTTTACAATCTAATATAAATTTTACAATTGAACTTATTTTTTTATATATATATATTTTTCCGATTATTCATTTGAATATAGAATATTGGTTGACAGCCCTACTTAACAGTAACTGCACACTACTGCGTCACCCCCGAGTGGAACATGGAAAGCCACATTCTTGCAAACTTTCCCCCCACTGTACCGAAATGAACCGAGGTACGTACACAACCGTGGTTTTTGTGTACCGTTACACCCCTACTAGGTGTGTTATTTGATAGATTAGATACTAGATATGGTATTTGATAGATTAGATACTACAGTAGATATACCGTAATTCCTCTAATAGTGACCGGTATTCAATTACAAGCCGGGTCTCTATTAATGGCCGGGTGCGCTCTTGAGCTAAGCAATTATAAGCCGGCCTCCTAATACAAGCCGGGTTACTAATATACTGAGCTGCATACTGAGCTGCTACGGTAAAGTTACTTGATTTCACTTTGAAAACGTTGAAATGACCAGTACTTGGTTTCAATAAATGAACCCAGTACATTTTACTGGGTTCAAACTGACACAAAATGTTGATTTATTCATTATGATCTGTTTGAAAATTAGAAATATAGGCCTCTCTCTTATACAGGCCTCCTCCTAATACAAGCCTGGTACCCGCTACAGTTTAAGCAAATACAAGCCCGGGTCACTATTAGAGGAATTACGGTATTTGTGAATCGATGGTCGATCTTAGAAGATTGTGTTTTCCTGTGCTGAATGTTTAGCGTAGTTATTATTGATATATTTTATGCTTTTAACATGTTTTTATCTTCTAGCCCACACTCCCCTTCCCTCAAGTGGCTCTTGTCGCTAGCCAGGCTGCCATTGTAAATAAGAATTTTCTCTTAAAATGACTTGCCTGGGGGAAATAAAGGTGAAACAAAATCAGATGGTGGGCTACCAGGGTTGCTTTACGTGGACACAGAGCCGCCTCTCATGCCGTGTGTGTCGCTGCAGGGATGAGCGAGCTGGACTACGGCCTGTACCCGAGCCGCGAGATGCAGATGGAGTGGCTCCGGGTTTACCTGCCGGCCTACAAGCTGCTCACCAAGAACACGGAGGAGGTCAGCGAGCGCGAGCTGGAGACGCTCTACGTCCAGGTCAACAAGTTCTCCCTGGTGAGGAATAGGGGTGGGAATCGCAGCAGAGACCACCATACGATACTATCGCGATACTTGCGTCACGATATGGTAGTATCGCGATACTAAATATATCGCGATGCGCTGAGTATTGCAAAAGAAAAATGTTGATCACATTTTATTTATTACCTTTTTTCAACTGCAAAGTAAAACTTTGTCAACATGTTTTATCTAATAAAATAAAGTTCAGTCTGTTCATCTCACTTCAATCATTTTTATTGCAGAACATGGTATTTTCTCAAGCAGGTCAGGACTCCCTGGAAGAAGAGATCTTGTATCTCAATGGGACATTCCTGGATAAATAAAGGATAAATAAAAAATAAAAAAAACACTGTAATCTGTGTTGCATGTACCTGACAAACTGAACTGTTTGTATTACAGTCATATTCCAACTTAACTGAATGCACGTGTGTGTGTGTGAACTACTGTACTATTACAGGTATTGAAATGAACAATGCAACTTCCTTATACAAAAAAAAAAAAAAAAAAATTATGAATAATTAAATATCGATACTTGGCGCGATACATGACCATAATACCAGACATGCTTCAAGTAGTCTCTTTACCCTACCTCTGCCTAGAACCAACGCTCTAAAGAAAACTGCAATGTATAGAGCCGTAACATATTGGAATAGGATCCCGTTACATATCATTACGGACGGAAAACAAGGACCGTTTCAAAAAGAAACTTAAAGGAGCCATAATCCGGAAGGAAATCAATATATGTCATGCATGAGTGTAGCTGCAGCCATGTTATCCAAACTTCTTGTGTTTACTTTGTGTGTGTGTGTTTTTTTTTAAAGGTATCGTGAAATGGATTCACCTATGACCTTTTGTTTTATTTTCTATTGATTATGTATGTGATATATATATGACTGATTTACACTGAATGTTTCATATTTGTATGTGTATATCTGTGAGGACCCCAGGAAGAATAGTCAACACGTTGATGATGACTAATGGGGATCCTAATAAACATAAACATGCTCTCACACACACACACACACTAGGCTCGCCGTGGTAGTAGTGATACCACTGTTACTCAGAGTTAGGGCTGTCACGACCATGTAGACGTAATCGACGATGACATTTAGTCAATTTGCATATTCATGAGCGACGCATCGTATTGTTGTTTGCGGTGGAAATGGCAGACGTTCAAAGTCATAACATGCGCAACGTATAATCTTACTAGTGCCCAATGAATCTCGTTCGGGGATGAGCCCGTCTCTCTTCCCCTCTCTCTGTACGTTCAATGATTTGAAGTAGCGTTACACTATAAAAATTAACTGGATAGTTAGGGCGGCTACGTGGCGTAGTGGGCAAGGCGCTCGCCACAAAATCTGGAGACGCTGGGCTCGCCTGTTCGAGCCCAGCGCTCCACATTTGCCTTCAGTTTAGCTGGTCGTCCGTACTAATACACATTGGCCATATTAGGGGGTGGGAAACTGATGGGTGGGGATCGGGCATTGTGGACAGCGACTCCTACAGGTCGGTTGGTGCGCCTGCGCAGTAGAATCAGGGAGTGTCGGGGGCAGCGTGAGCCTCCCACGCGTTACTCCTCGCCACTGAGAGATCGAGCTGCGCAGGTGAAAAGATGCGACTGCTGTTACCTCAAGTACCGGAGGGGACTTGTGCTATGTATGACTTAGTCCACATTGCAGCCGGCTTGTGGGAGGCAAGAAACAGCGTTCGTGACAGGGGAGGGTTGAATTGGATGATACGAAATTGGGATGGGAGAAAAATATAGAAAATGGGAGAAAAAGTGGATCAAAAAAAAATTTAACTGGATAGTTGATGATGATAAATGTTTCACTTCATTAGCAAAAATATTGTAAAATATTTAACGACCCTGATTCCTGAGCCTATTTTATTAAAAAGGAAGATATAGATTTTTAATATGTATTATTGATTGTGATTGATCATTTATTTGATAGGGACAGCTAGGGCTGTCTTAAATACTTCGAAGCTTCGTTCGATGGCACAAGCTTCGAACATTAAAAAAAAATCGAAGTTTAAAAAAAAAGAAAAAAAAATTAATTGGGCCATTGGGTGGGGCCGGGGGACAAATACACTGGAGGAAAGTAACCCAGCTCAGCACTGCCCAAATTATATCATCACTATTGCCTGTTTGAAGGATATCATCCTCAAACACATATACACCACCTACACGCCTATTCTCAGTCCTTGCCCCACAATGGTGGAATGAACTACCCACCCCAGTTAGGACAGCCGAATCCCGTCCAATCTTTCGCTGTCGACTAAAGACGCACTTCTTCAACCATTATCTGAAATAAAATAAAATAAATCTAACCCTAACTAACCTTACTGTCATGCACTTGTCCTAATAAACTAACCTACACTGTAACACGCAACACTTTGATGAATATTGTTACTCAGCTGATAGAGTTGTATCCTTCCTGATGACCGGTCGTACAGAACTTATAAGTCGCTTTGGATAAAAGCGTCAGCTAAATGACTAAATGTAAATGTGAATGTAAATGCCTTGTAGAATTCCACACATAAGAAAGAAAGATACTGGGATGAATAAACAAAATAGGAAATAAAATGTAGAAATGCATGCAATACATAAATAAATATGAATCTCCATATATGAAATAGAACATTTAGATACGGTGCTACTGAGATGTTTTGGTGAGTTCTTTGTTTTTTTGTGGAAGTAGCCCTTCTTAAAAATGCATGAACATTCACTGATAATTGGTCTGTAGTGGAGTCTACAAGGTCTACATTGCCGGACCTTGTAGACTGACATAATTCTGTGCATAGTTTAGTCTACACAGGCCATATTTCAAATAATCAAAATCTTACTTCATTCATCTTAAACATTCTTGATTTGGGGGATTGGTAGTTCCCATGAAATCTGAAGTTGTTCAAACGACAACAGCGATCCACCTTGAATTAAATCACACAGCCGTGTTGGCTGTGTCACAGTCACGAAAGGGGCTACTTAATTCATTAATCCAATCCACTTTATTTATAGAGTACATTTAAAAACAACAAAGTTTACCAAAGTGCTGTACAAGTCCCACAACATAAGATAAAAAAAAAAAAAAATTTAAAAAAAGAAAAATTATAATTTTAATTCGAAGCTTCGAATTAAAATCGAAGCTCGGCCCCGAAGCTTCGATTGCCAAAAAAAATTCGAAGGTCAGCCCTAGGGACAGCACATGTTAATGAACATCAAGCACAAAAAATACAAAATGTAAACATGCCGGATTGTAGCAGAAATGCTCATTTACACCAGTAGTCCCTAAGCAGGAGACAGCAAAAATCTTTCAAATAATTTGCCTGCTTAAGTTTCAAGTTTCTTTAATAGTTGTCATAGTAAAATACAGAATACTTTTTCTGAAATGCTTTTTTCTGTATAAGGTAAAAGCATTGTGACAATCAATAATAAAAGCAAGAAACAACTTACATAAACTAAATCAGATTAAAAATGATCACAGTTCTGGTTTGCCTTAAGATGCCGTTTAAGATGGGTCTTGAACACGGATACCCTCTAATCACAACTGGTAGGCTATTCCAGTAGTTACCACCTTTTACAGAGAACACAGTTTTTGCAAAGGTAGTATACAGAAAAGGCACCTTACAGTCCCCTCTACTGATGGCCCTGGTGGTAATGCCAGTGTCTGCTTTCTGTTGGATGAACTCATTCAATGGGGGAGGGGCAAGTCCATGCAGAACCTTATACATGAAACAAGTATATTTGAAAACTTGGAAATTCTCTAAACTTAGCATGTTATATTTTTCCAAAACATTACAGTGATGAAATTAAATTTGTTTCCTATCAAATACTTGTATGGCTTTTTTGTAGAGTAATTCTATTGGTGTAAGAGTAGTGACATATGATAGAGACCAGTTGATAAAACAGTACTCGATGTGTGAGAAAATCATTGAATGCAGAAACATCCTTTCAGCATTAACTGGCAGGCAAGGTCTGATCTGCCTGAAGTTTTTCGATGTTAAACTTGACTGTGTTTGTCACATTCTTAATAATATTAAATATAATAAATGTTATTGTATTCAAGTCGTTTTTTGCGGGGCTACCGGGAGCTTGGTGCGTCTGGCGAGAGCTTGTATGGAACACGTGAGAATTTAAATTGCTGCGCAAGTGCAAAAAAGCTCTATCTGTCAATGAACAGATAGAAAAGTGACGGAAGGTATTACACTCAAGATAACCTAATGTCAACAACACGCACAGTGGATCAATGTAGCACATAGTGTTAAAGTTCAAAGTAGCATTCAAATATTGAGCTAATTTAAATTCTGGTGGCGCCGGTAATACCAGTGTTGTCATGAGTTTTATTAGTCATGGGAAACATCACTGGCAAGTTGCAACACTATCTCACTCACACACACTATGTCCTTGTTCTATTTAGTCTAACTCTGTTATCTTTCATTTGTGTCTCAAGGCTTCTCATTTTTTCTGGGGCTTCTGGGCGCTAATCCAGGCCAAGTACTCCTCCATCGACTTTGACTTCCTCGGGTAAGTGAGGGAGTTTGTGTGTTTACACGTGCATCTCTGTGTGTGTGTGCGCGTGCATTTACATTACATTCACATTTAGTCATTAGGGTTAATGTTAGTGCTTTTATCCAAATACATCCACATCTATACATCCCTGGCAGCTAAGGGTCAGTACGATTTTTTGTCAAATAGTAACAAACTTGAGTGTTACGCTCTGAGTGCATAGTAGTATAGACATACTAGCATGATAGGTAGTAGTATAGACATATTAGCATTATAGGTATTAGTATAGATATAGTAGTATGTAGACATAATTAGCATGATGGATAGTAGTATAAGTATAGTAGTATAGACATATCTGGGTTCTGTGCAGTAGTATTACATAAGTCATGGGTTGGCCCCGTCTCTGTCGGTGTTCCAACACGCTATGATGAAAGACTGAAACTCAAGGCCCAAAACCCCCACATATATCGCCCCCCCCTTTCAATATGAGTTCCCATAACACTAAGTGACCCCCCCCCCGCCGCACATGAAAGGCAAAAGAGGCGTCCTAGCCCCCCCCCCCCCGGGCCACACATACTGTAGAGAGGAAACAGACCCGGGGAGGGAGGACTGAGCTACTCTCCCTGTCGCTCTGTGTGTAAAACTGAACAGCTGGACGCTCTCATTATTCAGCACACAATTCATCTGGCTCATCCACACACATATACGAATATATACTATGAGTAAGAGTGAGTAAAACGGTATACACAAGGTACCCTAACTGGCATGATATACGTCATACGTTAGAGACTGTGTATGTTTTGGTGGTTAAGAGTCAGACATTCCTAATAGTTCTTGAGTTCTGCAGCCGTTAGTTCTCCACAGTATAATATAAAAGGTTTTCTTATAGATGTGTAGCCTGTCTGCTCTATTGTTTTGCTCGCTACCACCCTGACACCCTCAACAACTTCCGCCCCATCTCTCCAACCTCCCCTTTCTGGCATTTTTTTTTTTTTAAAGCGGTTGCCACTCAGTTAACATCCCACCTTGAATCCAATAACCTTTACGAACCCTTCCGAATCCGGCTTTTGCACCAAACACGGTACAGAAACCTCTCTATTAAAGGTCACCAAAGGGGCGCCCTCGTGGCGCATACCATAGTGCCTCGCGCACCTACGCGGGTTTGATCCCAGCACCCGACGTTATTTGTCGCATGTCCTCCCCACCTCTCCTCCCGTTCGCCCTCTCCTCTGTCGGTCCTGCGTGACCAAGAAAATCTGTAAAAATGCAAAAAAATTATAAAAAAAAAAAATCACCAATGACATTCTCCAATGACACCACACCACCCCCATCCTCCACGATCTCCACTGGCTCCCCATCATGTACAGGATTCGGTAAAAAAAAATTCTACTCATCATCACCTTCAAAGCCCTCAACAACCTGGCCCCCTCCTCCCTCTCTGACCTCCTCCTCCACCACACCTACCCTCAACAACCTGGCCCCCTCCTCCCTCTCTGACCTCCTCCTCCACCACACCTACCCTCAACAACCTGGCCCCCTCCTACCTCTCTGACCTCCTTCTCCACCACACGCCTACCGGCCGCCTCAGGTCCGTAGATGCTAACCTCCTCCAACCCATCAGGACTAAACTCCTGACCTGGGGGGGGCGACAGGGCCTTCGCTGCAGCTGCCCCCACCCTCTGGAACGCCCTTCCCAACCATATCCGTCATGCAGACACTCTTTCATCATTCAAAAAAGCCCTCAAAACCCACCTTTTTACCCTGGCTTTCAACCCATGAACTCCTTCCGCTCTCACCTTTTTTATTTTCTCTCTACTAAAACTGTAGAGAGACTGTACCTTACTAAAAATGCTATTGTATTGATTGAAAATTGTATTAACAGATTGCAGAATGGGTACAATACAGTACGGCTCAATACACACAATTGTTAAGGGGATGCAGACCAGAGAAAGACTATCGTCTCGTTTACATCAGGGTCCCCCATGTATTGTTTGTTTTGTAAAGGGTCTTTGAGCATTCGGAAAAGCGCTATATAAATCCGTTGTATTATTATTGTTATTACAACAAGTTTTCTCTCTTGTCCCTCTTGTTCTCCCCATAGGTACGCTGTGCTACGTTTCAACCAGTACTTCAAGACCAAGCCTGCCCTGATGGCCCTGCAGATCCCAGAGTGAGAGGAGAGGAGAGCTCCATTAGCTAATGACCACAGGACCAGATACACTTTCAGTTGAAGGGCTTGGGGGGGGGGGGGGCAGCGGGTGGGAATACTTTTAGGGGTTCTACAGTGGGGCTTCCTACGGGATGGGGATACTGAATACTTTCGGGGGGCAGAGTTTGGATGGACCTCTACATGTTTTCCAAACCCAGTCCCCTTTTTTACAACAAGCGTGTTACTGTTTCATTAGGGTTAGTTACTGTTTCGTTCCTCTTAATACTCCTCCATCTCACAACGCTAGCTCATCAGGATTTCCAAAACTGCCATGAGTGCTGTGTTTGTGAGTGCACATATGAATGTGTGTGTGTGTGTGTTGATTCATCTGTATTTATTTTGTGACAAATCGATTGACCCAGCGTAATGCATTCCCTTTGTGGGCAGCTGAACCACTAGTCTGGCTGTAGTGACTGCAGCGTGGGTTAGAGTTAGTCGTGACTGGCTGTAGTGACTGCAGCGTGGGTTAGAGTTAGTCGTGACTGGCTGTAGTGACTGCAGCGTGGGTTAGAGTTAGTCGTGACTGGCTGTAGTGACTGCAGCGTGGGTTAGAGTTAGTCGTGACTGGCTGTAGTGACTGCAGCCTGAGGCTAGGCCCTGGTAGTTGAGCCAATAGTGGCTGGAGCCTCTCCTATGACATGGTTCCAATACTGGCCCCACAGCCTCCTCAAGACTGGCATTGGAAACGGGATGCACTGATACTGGCAGTGGATATTGGGCTGATACCAGGTTAAGATAGGGTATTGAATAACGGGGCTGATACCAGGTTAAGATAGGGTATTGAATAATGGGGGTTAAGATAGGGTATTGAATAATGGGGGTTAAGATAGGGTATTGAATAACGGGGCTGATACCAAGTTAAGATAGGGTATTGAATAACGGGGGTTAAGATAGGGTTTGAATAACGGGGGTTAAGATGTGGTTTGAATAACGGGGGTTAAGATGTGGTTTGAATAACGGGGGTTAAGATGTGGTTTGAATAACGGGGGTTAAGATGTGGTTTGAATAACGTAGCTGATACCAGGTTAAGATAGGGTATTGAATAACGGGGGTTAAGATAGGGTATTGAATAACGGGGGTTAAGATAGGGTTTGAATAACGTAGCTGATACCAAGTTAAGATAGGGTATCGGTCTTGAAAAACCACTTGATTAATAACATTTTATAAATTTAAATAAATTGATTTTAAGATGGTTAGATATGTCTGAAGGGAGAATGGATCCATCTGAATATTAATATTTCAATCATTTTTGTCCAGTGACCCCAAACGAATGGTCTAAGTCTATACTGTCTTATACACTCTATTGGCAGATACTGGAAGCAAAAGGACTCCTAACCGGTGGTTAAAAAGTGATATCGGTGCATCCCTGATTTTGAAAATCAAAACGGGAGCTTTTTTTTTGCTGACTCCTGTGTACTGTTGCCATTCAGAGAGTACAATGTTTATGGCTCTTAACAACTATAGACTGTTTTACTGTAACTGTTGCTAGGGAACAGCTTGGACCTGTGTCTATTAAGTGAACTTTTGTCCATTTTGGAATGTTTATGTTGTCAAGTTGAAACCTGGGCTCCAGCTCTTCAGAGTGGCTCGGTGAAGAGCCTTCACAGCCAGGGCTGCTTCTAAGTGTTGTGGTGGTGATAATAACGGGTGATATTGAGGAAAGGAGATCAAACCTAGATGACTACAAATGTCTGTGTGTGTGTCTCTTTGTGTGTGTGTCTCTTTGTGTGTGTCTCTGTGTGTGTCTCTGTGTGTGTGTCTCTCTCTGTGTGTCTGTGTGCCTCTGTCATCTCCTTTTAAGCCGTTTTCCACCCTCTTGGCTTTTATGGTTCCATCGAATCGCTCTGTTAAACTTTCCGTTCCTCGCAGTTGGAAAATCACAACCTCTGCCCCCCCCCCCCTCCTCCTCCTCATCTCCTCCTCCACCACCTCCCCTCCTCCTCCTCTCCTCCTTCACCTCCTCCCCTCCTCCTCCTCTCCTCCTTCACCACCTCCCCTCCTCCACCTCCCCTCCTCTCCACATCCCCTCCACCTCCTCTTCTCCTCCTTCACCCCCTCCTCCTCCTCCACCTCCTTTCATCTCCACCTTCCCTCCTCCTCTACCTCCTCCTCCCCTCATCCCCTCCTCCTCATCTCCTCCTCCCCTCCCTCAGACTGTGGTTTCATCAGCGCCTGTTCCTCCACCTAATGTCTCCCCCACCCCCTAAACCCTCAACCAAGACTGAGACCTTTTACATAATCACACTGTACCTCTGGTCCGAGGAGGTCTGGGATCAGTTCCTCAAGGTTGTGCTTTTGTTCTGTGATCATTACCGGCTGCCTATTGTTACAGGCCACTTTTTCCCAGAACTCTGGCCCCTGACTCAGCCAGATGGGCCTCTGATCAATGCAACAAGCACAGGCTTGGCAGAATAATTGATCAGCTAGGCCTGGCATTGTACTTACTTCATTAACCACTCTTGAGTTACAAGTCTTCATATCGTAGGGGCTGTGTGCACAGACTAGGCTCCAGCAATGGAATAATGTTTTTCTTGTTTTTTTCCCCCCTCACCTTATAATTATTGTGACAGTGTAGTTATCCCCTTGGAGACCCAGCAGAGGGCAGCACTGAGCTCTGACCCCTCTGTCCTCTGTGTGTTGTTGGTCTCCTGTTACTAACTAGGCTAAATAATTCACCAGGAGTGACCCATCAATCATTCAGCATAGCAGGACGGCCAGAGGCGGGCGGTGTTGTAGACCCGGAAAGAGGACCTGGAGACAGTTGGCTTAAGGTCCAGTTCAGCCAGACTGTATTTTGTACATGTTGGTCTACATCCCCAGGAACTTGTTATTTGCAGCGATGATCAGAGCTACTGAATGTGAACAGAAAGGCCAAATGGGTGCAATGAAGAACTTTAATTTATTATAGATGTTCATAATAATAATTATATACGTTATAGATGTATATAACGTGAACACAATCCTTATTCCAGGGCCCCTTAGCTGCACTTCCCACAAACGTTCCTGTCGACCCGAGTGGTGGCTTTCCCCTCCTGACATCTCATGTCATTAACCCGTCTTGCTGGGGGGGGGGGGGGTCCCTTTTGATATATCCTAAACAAACTAAAACGACTAATATTTGGTTGCCATTTAGACAAAAACCTTTAATAGATAAACAACCGTCAACAATCTTTTGCACAGAAGCCACTGTGAAATCCATTCAGCTTGCCTATATGCCTATATTGTTTTTTTTGCACTCAGTTACATTTCAGATATTAGTAGAGACAGAAATGTTAGATTATATAAATGTTGGGGTCACATGTATTTTCCGGGGGGGGGGGGCGGGGGGGTTAGGTTAGGATTAGGTTGGGAACCCCTGCAATGATTGGTGAATGCAACAAAGCACTCCTAGTTTTGGTTGTGTGCAAAGTAGCCACCACCCAAGTTGTCTTGCAACACGGTCTCATCAGAAGACATAAATAGTACTATGAATAAATAGTACTAATCGACCACAGGAAGAAAAAAATATGGCATGTTATGTTATAGCCATAAGTAGTATATTTACGTCTTGTATAAGTAATATATTTACATTTCGTATCTGCAAAAGTCCAAAACAAACAGTGATTGGGAGTCGAACCAACAATGATTGTGGGCGGGGATGAGCGCTCTCACCACTAGACTAAGACACCCACCCACCCTGATACAAACACAGCTCTCACCACTAGACTAAGACACCCACCCTGATACAAACACAGCTCTCACCACTAGACTAAGACACCCACCCTGATACAAACACGGCTCTCACCACTAGACTAAGACCTCCACCCTGATACAAACACGGCTCTCACCACTAGACTAAGACACCCACCCTGATACAAACACAGCTCTCACCACTAGACTAAGACACCCACCCTGATACAAACACAGCTCTCACCACTAGACTAAGACACCCACCCTGATACTAACACAGCTCTCACCACTAGACTAAGACACCCACCCTGATACAAACACAGCTCTCACCACTAGACTAAGACACCCACCCTGATACAAAGACAGTAATACTATGATGATGATTTGTTGTTTAACGGTTATGGTTAAGATATAAAGTTAAGGTTAGGGTTTGGATTAAGGTTACAGTTAGATTAAGGTAACAGTGTGGTTAAGGGTTTGGGTGAGGCTATCAGAAAAGTGTGTCTCTGTAGTTTTGAGGTAAAGGCACTTGCCTCACATCCGAGCGCCCCAGGTAAATGTTTTGAATGTGTAATATATGTACTTATTTGTACACATTGTACATTTTCATAAATATGTCAATATATTACTTATGGTTATAACATAACGTACAATATGTAAATGTTTCCTGTGGTCGATTAGTACTTTAATGACATTTTAAGCAAGATCGGGCACTTGAGACACTTCATCTCGGCAGCTGGTGATGTAATAACCTGTGATATTGGATCTGCCTGCTACTAGCTGGTGATGTAATAACCTGTGATATTGGATCTGCCTGCTACTAGCTGGTGATGTAATAACCTGTGATATTGGATCTGCCTGCTACTAGCTGGTGATGTAATAACCTGTGATATTGGATCTGCCTGCTACTAGCTGGTGATGTAATAACCTGTGATATTGGATCTGCCTGCTACTAGCTGGTGATGTAATAACCTGTGATATTGGATCTGCCTGCTACTAGCTGGTGATGTAATAACCTGTGATATTAGATTTGCAGGTAAAGACCAAATGAATTGGCTCGCTTCTTGAAGCACAATCCTAAAAGCTGTCCTTTGCGCTGGACGTCCAGAACCTTGTACTCCGGGAGTATCCAACAAGGCACTACCTACAGTAGAGGTTGTATTGACCTATCTCAGGCCCCGCCCTATTTTCTTGATCCTCCAATCGTAATCTGAGGGGTGCAATAGATTGGAGGATGAAGAAAACAGGGCGGGTTTGAGATTAATTTGAGGTAAATTACTAGATTGGAATTCACCCTAAATTTCAGATTTGGAGGCAGGAAAATAAATATCCACTAAAAGCATCCTGTCAGAAATGCGGGTTTGTTCCAGATTGGATTCTACTCCTAGCCAAATTCTGATGGGGCCCTGACAGAAGGCGAGAGCTAAATTTAGAATGGGTCAATATATAAAAGCACATTGCTTTAATTAGTATGCAAAGTAAGCATTTTGTTTGACGCCCTTGGAACTGAAGGTCGCTGAAGAAAGAATTGCATGAGACATTCGACGAAGTTCTGGAAAAAAGTTTTTAACAAAAACAAAATGTAACTTGACTTGAGCGTGCACTAGTGTGACATTTTTATTTGATCATTATTATTCCAGATAGGCCCTGTGAACATCCTATGCTGGCTGTGGAAGTTTCAATCTCTTGTTTAGTGTTTTGTTTTGTTTCATTATTTTTCTTTGCTTTGAACGGGGTATTTATTGAGTGAATCTGGCGTTGCATTTCTCTGGCGTATTTCTTATTGTTTTCTACTCTATAAAGCACCAAAATTATTCATAATGTTAGGGTTAGGGTTATGCGTTGCATTTCTCTGGCATATTTCTTTTTGTTTTCTACTCTATAAAAGCACCAACGTGATTCATAATGTTTGCATTGCAGTTCATTTGATTAATTAATTGTTTTGGTGTGAATGTACTAAACGGACTTAACTTGAAACACTGAACATATAAACTTTCTTCCTTCCCTCTTTCTACGCCTCTATTTACTTTTTTGTACATGCTTTGATTTGAAACTAGGGGAGAAAATGTCCAAACCTCATTAAGGGGGGGCGGGGGGCCCGTCGTTAGGGGCGGACCCGTCTTTGAAAGCGTACGCGCGCTGCCAATGAGCAGACGTGAACGCTGTGTCATGTTGTTGTCGTCCGTTCCTGAAGGGGGCGCCGTGGGAAGGCCGGCGGAGATGGGAGGTTGTAAATACTGTAAGAAATACTGTGAAATCTGACTGTACAGTTAATCCTCCACACCTGTCTAGGAGTGGCAAGGAGCATTATTTAACATTTGTCAGTAAATATTTCCAATAAAAAAAATGATGTCTAAATAAAAACTTGCCATTTGTGTTTTTGTTGTTGTGTCTGTGTTCTGAGTCAAAGATGGGTTTGCAACAAATTTAGCGACGCTACATTTTTTAATTCTCAGGAGAGAATGTTTTTGGGACTCAAACAACAAAAGGGCACTCCTGCACCTAAGATTTTATTATATATATATACTGTATACACATCACACATACATTAAATACTTTCTAAAAGGGCGCTTTCAGCATTAAGGGACAGGGGAGTTGAGATGGGTCATATCTCACTAGATGTTCCTCATGTTAACACTTAATCAAATTTATTTGTAAAGCCTGCAAACATGTTAATGTCCCCATGGGCTGGACTTAAACAGGTCCAGAAGAAACATCACAATAAATCAAAAACAAAAAAAAAACATTATGAAATCCACAACAACACTCCCAGACAGACCCCAGCGAAGGTAAGGAAAAACTCACCAAAAAACCTAGCAATAGGAAAAAAGCACTGCAGGCAGTGTGAAGGAGAGAAACCTTAGAAGGGCCGTTCAAGGGGGGAACAAAAGAGAAAGCATAGGTAGACGAGTGCTAGTGGAAAATAGGATGAAGGCTAAAATGTCGAGGCTCAGAGCTCAAAATATCAATCATATTCCGGTTGCACATGAGAATGTATTCCGTTCTGATCCATTTGGACTACTGGGGCATCCACCACCTTGGTCATCACCACGAGACATCTACTCACAGGGACAGGCATTAGACTGTTTGCGTGTGTGGTGGGCGGATATAGCAATAGATACACGTAGTAAGCATTTATGTGAATAGAATAGAAGTACTTAACCCAGCAATGAACTAGAACAGGCATGGTTTAGACGTGGGTCGGACAGAAGACTATGAAGCTGATCCATGATCGTGCACATAACCAATGTGGGGTCAGAACAGTCACTGCAATCTTGGCCATCACCCAGAGACATCCACCACCTTGGCCAACACTACGAGACAAGAGATAGGGAGATGGGGACAGGGGTTAGAGAGTTCCCATGTTTGTAGTGGGCGGAATTGGAGCAATAAATACATGTAATAAGCATGTATAAACACAATAACTTATATGAGAAATTTCAGTCAGGGTTCCACTCAGCCCACAGCACGGAAACAGCGCTTGTCAGGGTCACTAATGACCTTCTGATGGCTGCTGACGGTGGTTCCCCCTGCCTCCTCATCCTCCTGGACTTGTCAGCAGCCTTCGACACGGTCGACCACACCATCCTCTTGGACCGTCTTCACTCCTCCATAGGACTCTCCGACTCTGCACTACAGTGGTTCAACTCCTACCTCACAGACAGAACTGAGCGCGTCTCCTTGGGGGGGGGGGGGGGGGGGGGTGCAAATTCCCGGACAGAGCCAGTCACCTGCGGCGTCCCCCAAGGTTCCGTCCTCGGCCCCACCCTCTTCACTCTATATATGCTCCCCCCTTGGTCGTGTCATCAGCCGTCATGGGATATCCTTCCACTGCTACGCTGATGACACCCAACTCTACCTCAGGACTGCCCCACTTCCCTCTGCCCCCCTACCGTCGCCACCATCATCACCTTCATCCACACTGACCACCTGCCTTGAGGATATAAAGGCGTGGATGAGTCACAATTTCCTACAACTAAACAGCGCCAAAACAGAAGCCATTTTAATCGGCACCCCACACCAAACCAAATCATCCCCAATAACCAGCATCACCTTTTCCAGCCAGAACCTCCCCCTCTCACCTGTAATAACGAACCTGGGCATAAAAATGGACCCCCACCTGACATTTGACTCCCACATTAAGCACCTGTGCAAAACCTCATTCTTCCACCTTAGAAACATAGCAAGACTCCGTCCCACACTCACCCTGCCAAATGCGGAAAAGCTAGTTCATGCCTTCGTCTCCTCAAGGCTTGACTACTGCAACGCACTGCTCATCGGGATCCCTAGCAAGAGCATCCAGAAGCTCCAACACATCCAGAACTGTGCTGCTAGGATCCTGATGAGAGTGCGGAAATATGATCACATCACACCCATACTCCATTCCCTACACTGGCTCCCTGTCTCCTCCAGGGTTGAATACAAGGTCTCCCTCCTCACCCATCAGTGCATCCACAGCAACGCCCCCTCCTATCTAAAAGAGCTTATCGCTCCCCCGACCTCCACCCGCTCCCTCCGCTCTGGACACTCAAACACACTCCAACCCATACACAGGACACACCTCTGCACCATGGGCGACCGGGCCTTCTGCTCAGCTGCTCCTCGGCTGTGGAATGACCTCCCGACCATCTGAGAGCACCACAGTCCGTCGAGATTTTTAAAAGGGGCCTAAAAACATTTATTTTTAACAAGGCATTTGCCTGAATTATTCTTTTACTTTTCATTTTACTTCTATTCATTATTATTATTATTATTATTATTATTATTATTATTATTATTATAATTATTATTATTATTATTATTATTATTATTATTTTATTTTATTTTATTTTTATGTTCTTCCATTTCATTGGTTGTTCTATTCATTTTAATTGTTTTTATTCATTTAACTTTTTATCTTTATCTCCTGTAGCACTTTGAGATTTTCACAAATGTAAAGTGCGGTACAAATTGAATTTATTATTATTATAATTATAACTTTTTTTTATCTACTTTTTCTCCCATTTTAAATTTTTCTCCCATCCCAATTTCGTATCATCCAATTCTACCCTCCCTTGTCGCGAACGCTGTTAGGCCATGCCTCCCACAAGCCGGCTGCAATGTGGACGAAGCCTTGCATCACGTGTCCCCTCCGGTACTCGAGGAAGCAGCAGTCGCATCTTTTCACCTGCACAGCGCGATCTCTCAGCGTCGGGGGTCTGCGTTTGGAGGGCACGCCGCCCCCGTCGCTTCCTGATTCTGCTGCGCAGGCGCACAAACCGACCTGTAGCAGTCGCTGTCCACAACGTCCCATCCCCACCCATCAGCTTCCCACCCCCTAACACTGCCAATTGTGTTAGTATGAACGACCAGCCAAGCTGATAGCAATGCGGAGAGCTGGGCTCGAACCCAGCGTCTCCTGCATTGGTGGTGAGCGTCTTGCCCACTGCACCACCTAGCCGTAATATTATTATTATTATTATTATTATAAGCATATTGCATACATGATGACAATAGAATCAAAGTATATAAGATAATTGTGAAATGAAGTAGTAAATGGAACTAAGAACTGCAAGCGTTTGTATACAGGATGAGCTACAAGACGTGGCTCAGGGCCATATGCCCCGGGGGGGGGGGGGGGGGGGGGGGGGGCAGGAGAACCACTCAGAATAGGTTGAGGCAGAGCAGGTATGGTTTGACGCTGCAGGTCAGACAGAAGATTAGATTGTAACAATCACAGTGTCAGACGGTAGTGGGCGGGTATTGCACTGTGGATATCGCACATCAGGATGTTGCACAGTGTGGGAGGAGGGGGAAAGGTGAATTATTAGTGCATGTTAGAGTTCAGGGTGGTGATGGCTCTGGGGAAGAAGGCGGTGGTGCTCATGTCCAGTATGAGGTAGAAGGTCATTGGAATGTCTATATCGATATATACACTCAGAGAGACAGGGACAGGGGTTAAAAGATTCTGCACAAAAGCAGACATGGGAGCAGATAACAGACATATAACTAAACTAGACAGATTCAACTAAGGGTCAGTCCCTGACCAGGTGAGATCAGGGTAGGTTGAGGGAGAGAGAAAAGATGGGTCTTAAGCGAGGAGCAGGGGCCCCTGACAACGCGGGTAATTTATTCCACAGGTAGGTAGCGCGGTAGACAACAGGCTCTGTGGCCAGCAGATTTTTTTTAACCCTAGGAATCGATAGAAGCCCCGCATTTTGTGAGCGCAGAGCACGAGCGGGCGAGTATCGAGAGATGAGATCGGATAGATAGAGCGGTGGGAGCCCATTTAAAATGTTGTAAGTGAGGAGTAGCACTTTAAAGTCAGATCGGGTTTGAATAGGAAGCCAGTGTAGGGCGGACAAGACTGGTGTGATATGATAACATTTTCTAGTTTTAGTTAGTATCCGTGCAGCCGCATTTTGCACAAGTTGAAGATTTTTTATGCTTGAATTAGGTAGGCCTGAAAAAAGCCTGTTACAGTAGTCTAGACGTGATGAGACAAATGCATGAATTAGGGTTTCAGCATCAGCCAGAGTTAAAATAGGGCAAATCTTTTGCGATATTACGAAGATGGAAGAAGGCAATTTTGGTGACATTTCTAATATGTGCATTAAATGAGAGGGATGAATAGAAAATGACTCCAAGGTTTTGGTGGAGCTCTGAGATACATGACAAGTATCAAAGTTGAGGGAGATGTCCTCAAACAGGCCCTGTGGTTTGGGGGGGCCAACTAACATCTCAGTTTTATCTGCTTTAAGGAGTAGAGCGTTTTGCGACATCCACTTTTTAATAGCAAGCCTCGAGATGATATAAATGGAAAATAGCAAAGGGCGCAGAATAGAGCCTTGTGGGACACCGCATTGCACTGTGAGGGTCTCAGATGTTAAATCATTATAGACCATGCAGTGTGTTCTATCAGTTAAATAAGATTTAAACCAAGCAAGTGCGTGACCCTGAATGCCAACATGATTCTCAAGCCGACTCAGAAGAATGGAATGGTCGACAACAGTGTCAAAGGCTGCACTGAGAGATCGAGCAATAAGAGCACACTTCCTCCTTCCAGTTTGCTGCTCACCATATCTCACTAGATGTTCCTCATGTTAACACTTTGCTGCTCATCATATCTCACTAGATCTTCCTCATGTTAACACTTCCTCCTTCCAGTTTGCTGCTCACCATATCTCACTAGATGTTCCTCATGTTAATACTTCCTCCTTCCAGTTTGCTGCTCACCATATCTCACTAGATCTTCCTCATGTTAACACTTCCTCCTTCCAGTTTGCTGCTCATCATATCTCACTAGATGTTCCTCATGTTAACACTTCCTCCTTCCAGTTTGCTGCTCATCATATCTCACTAGATGTTCCTCATGTTAACACTTCCTCTTTCCAGTTTGCTGCTCACCATATCTCACTAGATCAGGGGTGGGCAATTATTTTTCCCGGGGGGCCGAATGAGCAACTGAAAATATGTTGGAGGGCCGGGCCAAAATTCCAAACTCAATTATGCATAATATACATTTTATTTCTATATAAAAAGCAGTAAATGGCATTGTTTTGACGTGTATGTTATTATTTGGCAATTAAAAGGTGAGGTGAGAATTTATTTCCAAAATGATAAACAAGATGTGAAACATTAATAACAAAGGGCATGTATGAAAAAGTGCTATACAAATAAAGTTATTATTTTGAGTTTCATATACTATTGAAACAAGGATTTTCTTAGCTTTCTAAATGTAGCAGGGTGGATTATCCCTGCTTCGTGGGAACGGGTGTCCATAGCCACTGGGTAGCGAGACACAGTAGATCTCTGTCCGACTGCACCTCCGTCTTTGGGTCTGGAGCACCAACTGGAGGCTGGCAGTGGGAGTGGATGGGGCCCGGGATTTACCAACCTGGTCTTCCTCTCCCTCTCAGGGCGGTCAGCAGTACTCCCCAACACGCTCTCACCTCCCCCAATTACTCCTTTAGCCCTCCCACACCTAGTGACTGAATTGCAAATAAATAACTTGGTTCCCCCCGCAAGCAGTACCCTCCCTCAGTGACACTAGAAACCTTACAATAAAAAGGGAAAGGTGGAATAGGAAGAGGTTAATTATAGTAGCGTTACCCACACCAAAATAGCGAATACTGTGCACAGTAATGGACATGCACACAGAATCCCATCTAATGTTTTTATGTTAATTGGTACGCTTGATTACAAAAGTTTAATAGGAGTGGTCCAATGGAATGAAATCCTACTACTGCTCAGTTGTAACTCAATACCTTATGTACACGTATATTCTACCCACACCTCTGTGTTAGCACCAGGAATAAGATACTTTAATGTATTTGACTCATCACCCACGTCTGGGTCAGTACCATGTATAATACCTCTATCAGGCTTTAATTATATGGTAGGAATAATACCTCAGGTCTGTAACCTCCCCACTGGGAAAGGGTTGATTAGATGGGAAATTATTATTAAAGAACCAACACGTTATCACACTCAAAGGAACAAAAAAATGTGGGCCCACTGTACCAAAACAAAAGTCCTATACTAATGCCGGCATATAATGTGTATGGGGTACCCCTATGAACTGGATTTAGCAACGTTAGCTCGCCCGTAGGCCGCATTACACTGTGTACTGTGCAATAAGATCCGGAGCACTGGCGCTCTACTGTACTCAACCAAGATGGCGTCCTCGCCGCGCCACCAATGTTCGGGTTAGCAAGATGGCGTTGAACGCTCTCGTCACGGGCACTAGCAAGCGGGGCTGGAGCAGAGGAAGCAGTAGCGGCCTGGGAGCGTGTGCTGGATGATGGCGCCTCTGCTGGACGGGAAGAACTCCCGTGCTGGGCTGAAGACCGCCGGTGCAGAGCAGACATCCACGCCGGCGAAGACTGGTTGTTGACGGCCAGTGCTGGATAGACGCGCAGCAACACCCTGGCCCTACCTTAACTGAAGCTACTCTTAGGGTCCCAAACAGCCCTCCTGCTAGCCGTGATATATAATGACGCAGGGTGTCTCTAAACACCGGTCTTCTTCAAGCCACGCTGGCGGGGCACCTCACTAGAGGGAATATCTTTAACTTAAGCCACACTTGGCTATACCGCATTTCTTCTAGGATAACTCGTTGTATCACTAGGGTTATTCAGTGGGGAAAACATGCAACGCTCCACTACGGTTACTTTTCTAGGATAACCCGTAATATACTCAAGTTCAATACGTTCACCCGTGTGGTACACCACGGGGCTCCGTCAAGACACGACCGATCACATCCAAGTCCACTGTCGAAGAGGCTCGCTCCTCCCTCTTCCGTCTCAGTTGGCTTGCTTCCTTCTCCGTCTCTCGTACGCTTTCTGCCTGCCACCGCCGCCCCCTGCTGGTACCGCCTACTAGCCCCACAGGGAAACACTGGGTGGAAGAATATGATCCAGTGTTATTGTTTATAATCCATATTCCAGCCGGTAGGAGAAGGAGAAACCCGCGTCATTGATCGAGGGGATATTAATGGAAACTAGTTAATACGTCTTGGTGTACCAGGGGAGATAAAAGGCAAGTCAGCACTTCTGAATAATAGCCATATTTTCAGGGTGCTACATAAAGACATCACATCATCTTATAGCCAAAATAAACAAGACATGTCACTGAACTGTGTAAAGAAAAGTGTCCCAGTTTTGTAGCCTTTTTTACTTTACATGCCTATATTAAACATTTAATGTTTTCAGAACTGTGCAAAAAAAAGAAAAAAAATATCAAGTGTCCCATTTCACTTGTTATATTTCCACATTTTAGTGTTCTTCAGTTCTTTTTTTTCATTCAGTGTGAGAAATCCAGTCTCTGTTGAGCTTTAACAAGTCCATCAAAGTCAGGTTGCATGTCTGAGGTGGAGATGCGAAGCACAGCTGCCAGATGTTCATCAGTAAGAGAGGATCTGTACCTGGACTTGGTAAACGTCATGACTGAGAATGTCTGTTAACATATGTAGGTGGATCCAAAGAGAACCAACATCTTCTGAGCATGTCTCCTCATGTTTGGAAAGTTCTCCTCCTTGAGAGCAGAGTAGAACTCTAGCAGTGATGCTGACTTAAAGTGCTCTTTCAGTAGTGAATCAGACTGCAGGTCAATGAGTTCAAGCTGAACATCAGTGGGTGCACTATCAAAACTGCAGGTAAAGGGAGAGGAAACCAGCTGCATTTCATCCTCAACCTTTTTGAAATCTTGAAAACGGCTTGAAAATTCATCATGCAGTGCTCCTAACATGGATGAGTACCTGTGCCGGTGATCAGCTGATGGTTTGACTTCTTTCAGGGTTTTCATGTGTTTGAGATTGTTGCTGCCTAGTTGCCTTGAAATTAATTGCAAATAAAAAAATGTAATCTACCTACCTCAGTTGTGAAAAAAAAATACTAGAATCAAGTCAAATCGTAGGTAAGCGTATATTGTGCGTGTGAACGTTGACATGAAAAGAAAAAATGTAAAAAAAAAAAAAAAAAATTATAATTATTATATATTTTTTTCAATTATCATGTAATCTTTCGCGGGCCGGCCAGAATCATCCCATACAATGCCCAGGTCTGCACTAGATGTTCCTCATGTTAACACTTCCTCCTTCCAGTTTGCTGCTCACCATATCTCACTAGATGTTCCTCATGTTAACACTTCCTCCTTCCAGTTTGCTGCTCACCATATCTCACTAGATGTTCCTCATGTTAACACTTCCTCCTTCCAGTTTGCTGCTCACCATATCTCACTAGATGTTCCTCATGTTAACACTTCCTCCTTCCAGTTTGCTGCTCACCATATCTCACTAGATGTTCCTCATGTTAACACTTCCTCCTTCCAGTTTGCTGCTCACCATATCTCACTAGATGTTCCTCATGTTAACACTTCCTCCTTCCAGTTTGCTGCTCACCATATCTCACTAGATGTTCCTCATGTTCTGTTTCATTAGGGGCTCTGCTTGACATCACTACTGCACTTCCTCGCGTACGTGCACGCGCACTGAATAAATTCTACAAATGTACCTTTAATACCAGTATTATTCTGACCACACCCCTCATCAGCTTACCTTCATAAGCAGGTGTGTGGTCACCTGCTCTCCTCCTTCTCGCTTTCACCACAAGGAAGTGCCTCGGTAGTACCCCACTTGACGTGTTGTTAGTTGACGTGGAGAAAAATTTTGTTTACAAGGAAGGAGATACGTTGACATCATATCTTTATTTTCTCTCTCACTATTTTCGAGAAAATACGGCGATATTGTCTTCGTACTGGAGTGTCTAGAAGATGATGATCATTCTAAAAACCCTCCACCGGTTTTCGTATTGGGAGCACACCGCTGCATGCTTCTCAACTGCAGTTCCTTGCTGTGTTTGTTGGGGTGAAATCAGGCCACAGCTGAACTGTCGGACATGCCGCTGTTGTGAGAAGCGGTGCGTTCCAGGTTGGGTGAGTAGTGTTTGCTGGCAGGCTCCACTTGTCTGTTAGTGCTATGGGGGCTACTTGACAATGTTTATGGAAACCGGCCCCAGGCTAGGGTCCTTTGTTCAGCCACCTAGGCGACAGAAGGCCTTGGTCTGAAGACCATTATAGTTTTAACTAGTGGGCCGCGACCATTAACACTGGTGATCCCTGTGTGTTTTGGACGAGTGGATTCTCTCTGTCACCGTGTTAAGGCCCCATCTTTCATATCCAAATGAGAGTATTCCTTCACGAGGGGATATGTGCATGGATGTGCGATAGCGGCAGATCCATGTTCAAAGTCAGCTACACAGGCCAGTTGGTATTGTGCTGATTCCGTCGGGTGTTGGTAAAATCACCGTTGTGAAGCGGTGTTGACATCTTGTTTTCTCTTTTCTCTTAAAAAGTGAGGAGAGGTTCAGAACGGCGGCCTGTCTGGGTGAGTGTTATGTCATTGTTTACAGGTTCAGTTGATAGCTGCTTAGCTTACGGTTAGCCAGTCAGCTGTTAACTGCTGCGTTAGCCTGCTGGGATCGCTGCATGGCCTGCTCAGGTTGGGCCTACTGTTAGCCAGTCAGCTGTTAGCTGCGGTGCTAGCATGTCGTGATCGCTAGGTAACGTTAGCTTGCTGCTATAGGCCATGGCCTGGCGCGGGGTAGCTTAGCTTCTCGCGCGCCGCCGTGAGCTCGCTTCTGGTCGCGTGCGTCGTTAGCTCGGCGTCTCGCAAGCAGGAGCAGTAGCACCCGAACGGTTGGAGCGGCCGTTAGCTTGATGCTATTCTGTTGAACGTGCTTTGATTTTAACATGTTTTACACTCTTGACTACGACGTCATCCTTGACAGGGGATGTTTCGTCGACCCTGCCCTGAGCCAGGACGGCAAGGTTGCATCAACAAAGGACTGTAGTGCGGGTTGGAGCGGCGACGCTGCCCAGTTCGAACAACACAGGAGCGGCTGTGTTCCTACGGTGTCTGTGACTGCACTTCGCTGATCTACGTTCCGGGTAGGAACAGGTTTGACCAGACCTTATAACACGTCTTCTGGTTTTACTTTTCTAAATGTATTGTGAATAACGATGTTTTTTCCCAAAACGTGTGTTGCTGCAATGCATTTGGGATACGGCGCGGGTTATGTGTGAGCTGTTTTTGTCACTGGCAGTTAGCTTCTCCGTGCAAATCGGGATGTAATGATCTGGTTGTTGTGTGAGAAACATCATGGTGTTTATATGTACCGTGTACTCACAACTAAGGTAACTAACCTATGAAGCTATGCTTGGTGACAAGTGAGTGAAAGAATGTTCTTTTCTCAGCCTGTGATGACAATGAACAGTGTGTTCACATATTAACAGGGTTTCCTGTTTTTAACTGGCCGTATTGAGGGTAAAATAAGAGGATTGTGTTTCCCAACGGTTCCCTGGGGACTTTTTCATCCTCCTATCAGACATGTTTGTGCACTATTTGTGTCTTTTGTGTGGTAGGGATGCGATGTAACCCTTAGCTTGATTGCTGAGGTTGTGCTAAAACAGCTGGAGAAACTTTATTTTCCTAAACGAAAAGATTGTTTGGTCGCTGTCGTGTGTGCTTAGCAAGGCCTGTGGCCGATACTAATCGAGAATGATGTATTCTCTCATTGTGAAAAACGGCGTTCCTCTGTTGAGTGTTTTTGACATTTTTTGTAGGTGATGATGGGTTGTGTGTGTCATGTGACCTACAACTGGGTTGGACTGGCCACAGAAGCACATGTGTATGTTGGACCGGGGCTCTTAGAGCCCTCTCTATTCTGCGTTTTTCCTTAGTAAAGATCAGATAGCAGGTTAGCTCATGCGCTGTGTGGAGCTGTCAAACGCTTCATAGAGCCGACTATGACTGTGTCATATTCTCTTTTTGTCATTACATCGTATCATGGGTGTGGGGTCGTAAAGGGGTGAACTGGTAACCTTTCCTCTCCCCCTTGTTTCTGTCGGTCAGGGGTACACCCCCTGTCCTTCAAGGTTCCCGTCACGTGGCGGTTCGGCACGTTCCGGGGGGGGGGGGGGGGGAGTTTCCTGGTCCCACGGCCTGGTATATTGGGCGTGTGCACCGCAGGAATTCCCCCGCCATAGAGTACGTCACCGTGCGCGTCTCTGTTGGTAGGACTTCCGTGTGCTGTTCAGGTCCATGTGATGGATCTGTTTCAGGGGGGTGGTCAGGGCTCCTCCTCACCAAGCGCCTATTCGGGCCTTCTGTGAGTTCGGACTCCTTCTTCCATGTGAGGGAGCCTCCATCAGAGTACAGAGCCTTCCTCCTCAGATTGTCAAAGTGAGTGGACCCTCTAGAAGGGTCCTATTCTATTGTATATGTATTCGATTCATTTCGATTATTGAGTGTGTATGGGTTCAGTGCCTCTTCCCCGGAGAGCCCTAAAACCAATTTTTTACATGGCTCAAGGTGCAATATATTCTTTTCAATCTGTACAGCTCGCGTGGGAAGTCTCTCTGGGGATCCCCGTCTCCTTCCTATGGGAGGGTGGTGGGATGTAAAAATGTGAACAATTTTTACCCCTGGCTGTGTAGACTGGGATACATACTGTTGATGCTTCCTTCTTTTCTATTCAAAAAGTTTTGGAGTTAGGGAGTGTCACACCCCTCTTGTCGTTCCCCTGGGCGCCTTGGGGATTCAATGACAGGTCTAAATAGCCTGTTCATTGATGGGGGTGTGTCCCGACGCACGTATAGTGCTAGCTCGCTGTAAACAGGCGACTGACTGGCACGCCTTGGTTGCTTGTGGTTGAAACGGCGTTTTTATAAAGCAACTGAGATGGGGGTTTTTCCTCTTCCGACGACCAAATCCCACGACCTGGGTTGGTTTTTCGACGGATTCTCGTTCATGTCTGGGGGATGATGACGGAATGGATCTGAACATATGTAGAGGGGTCTCACGCCCTTGGGGTGGGCCACCAGGCGCGGTTCGGCCGAACGTCTGGGTGGCGCCTTCTTTTTCATGTTAAGATCGACACGCATATCTGCCCTTTCTCCTGGAGTTGGCATGTCGGCGTGGTTAGGGCACGGGACTGGTTCTGGTCACGCTGGACCGGATCAGTTGAACCCGCCGGGGATGCAGATCTGCTGTTCTGGTACCCTGAGGGACTTGGGCTTTTTTCAGGGGGAAAAATGCCAGGTCGGTCCGGGTGTCACAGGGTTAAGCGCTATGGAGACCCTGGTTGGGTACGTTTTTACTCAGCACTGTCGTAATGGCTTACGGCCATGCCAACCTGTACACGCTCGATCTCGTCGGATCTCGGCCGCTACACAGGTTGGTCCTGGTTAGTACTTGGTTGGGAGACCGCCTGGGAATACCAAGTACGGTGTGCTTAGGGGCTGGTTCTCCATTATTTTTCGCTCCTCTCTCACGCATGGCGAAGAGGGGCCTGTTGGGGGTGGTCTTTGACCTCCTCTGGTGACCCTGTGCTTCCCGTATCGCCAGGCCCGGTCCGAGGTAATGTTCGTCGACCCGTAGGCCTGGGTTAACCCTTTTTTGGAAACTGAGACACTTGTACTGCGGTATAGCCGGTGTATACCCGCAGGTGTGTTTTGGAGTTTTTTCTTGAGGGGTTATAGGAACAACCACCGCATTGGGTAACACCAAGGTGGTTGATTCCCTGGTGTGTTGGAGCAGTGTCAACTCCCGGGTTACCCGGTTGAGGGTGCCCCTGCACGTTCATGACGTCTGCCAATCGTGTCAGCCTTCTCTGCCTCAACCCCTCTGGGTGGGGTTTTTTAAATGGAGGCTTGGTCATGCAATGACGCCAGCATACCCCCCTTCCGCCGGGGCAGCTGTGTTCAGCTGTCCCCTCTGGCGCCTGTCTCGTCCGCAGTCTCCAGGCTAGGGTTAACAGCCTGTTGCCTGGTTTTTCCCCGGTGCGCTGCCTGCTTCCGTTGGTTAACCTTTTTTGTGTGCTTACGGCCATGCTGACTGTCTGTTCTGCAGGGTCAGTGTGCCAGGCGGTGTACTATTGGGGGGACAGGGCCCGCTCGGCTTACGGCCGTACCGACCTGAACACGCCCGATCTCGTCCGATCTCGGAAGCTAAGCAGGTTCTGGCCTGGTTAGTACTTGGTTGGGATACCGCCTGGGAATACCAGGTGCAGTAACTGAGGGGCCTTTGTCCGAATACGCTGGCGATGTGGGGGGCGGGGCACTACGTGCCCACCTGGTGGGGTCTTGATGCTGGCATCATGGACTTCTCCGGGCCCCCGTTCCAGGGTGTTTTTGGTGGGTCTGGGTCTTCCTTCGCGCTCCGCTGCTACGGCCTTGCCACGGGGTTGGGTTTTTGCCCTTGACCCCGTGATTCTGGGGGCAGTAACGAGGTTGTTCCTCCGTTCGTTCCCGGGTGGCATGCGGGTTGTGCGTGTGTGTAGTCGTGGGGTCAAGCCACGGTCTGCTCACCCTGTGCGTTGAGTTGCTTGAGTGCCTCTTCGCACGGTCGGGTCCGTCGCCTTCCCGTGAAGCCCCTAATAGGGGGGATACCCTCCATTAGGGGGGGTCGGGGGGGGCTCGGCCCTCCCTGTTCTGATGGTTTTGGGGGGCTGTCAGCGGGGTGTATTTGTCAGCCAGCGGCTCCGCTTGGCCTCCCCTTGTGCAGTAGTGATGCCAAGCAGAGCCCCTAATGAAACAGAACGTTAGGTTATGACTATAACCAAGTTCTGTGAATTAGGGGTGACGCTTGGCATCAGACGGCCGCTGCAGCCCTTGACCTCACCTTGTGGTGAAAGCTTGGGAAGGAGGAGAGCAGGTGACCACACACCTGCTTATGAAGGTAAGCTGATGAGGGGTGTGGTCAGACTAATACTGGTATTAAAGGTACATTTGTGGAATTTATTCAGTGCGCATGCACGTACGCGAGGAAGTGCAGTAGTGATGCCAAGCGTCACCCCTAATTCACAGAACTTGGTTATAGTCATAACCTAACGTTAACACTTCCTCCTTCCAGTTTGCTGCTCACCATATCTCACTAGATGTTCCTCATGTTAACACTTCCTCCTTCCAGTTTGCTGCTCACCATATCTCACTAGATGTTCCTCATGTTAACACTTCCTCCTTCCAGTTTGCTGCTCCCAGCAGTTGGAACGAGATGCAAGAGATGCAAAGATCCCCCCTCACTTTTACGAACTCTATCTCAGCGTTGTTTACACACACCTGCAACTGTCACCCAGCCTTGCTTCATGTATTACATACCTTTTCATTTTATTTGGTTGTTTGTCTGATGTGTGTTTTAATTATTTCCCTTACCTCTGTGATGTATCGTCTCTCGCTTCCCTTAAATTTGTGTCCCCTTTCCCCGTTACCCTTCCAGAGGTCCTTTTGTCCTCTCACCAGGTCCTTTTGTCCTCTCACCAGGTCCCTTTGTCCTCTCACCAGGTCCTTTTGTCCTCTCACCAGGTCCCTTTGTCCTCTCACCAGGTCCTTTTGTCCTCTCACCAGGTCCTTTTGTCCTCTCACCAGGTCCTTTTGTCCTCTCACCAGGTCCCTTTGTCCTCTCACCAGGTCCTTTTGTCCTCTCACCAGGTCCTTTTGTCCTCACCAGGTCCTTTTGTCCTCTCACCAGGTCCTTTTGTCCTCTCACCAGGTCCTTTTGTCCTCTCACCCGGTCCTTTTGACCTCTCACCAGGTCATTTTGTCCTCTCACCAGGTCCCTTTGTCCTCTCACCAGGTCCTTTTGTTCTCTCACCAGGTCCTTTTGTCCTCTCACCAGGTCCTTTTGTCCTCTCACCAGGTCCTTTTGTCCTCTCACCAGGTATGTTTGACCTCTCACCAGGTCCTTTTGTCCTCTCACCAGGTCCTTTTGTTCTCTCACCAGGTCCTTTTGTCCTCTCACCAGGTCCTTTTGTCCTCACCAGGTCCTTTTGTCCTCTCACCAGGTCCTTTTGTCCTCTCACCAGGTCCTTTTGACCTCTCACCAGGTCCTTTTGTCCTCTCACCAGGTCCCTTTGTCCTCTCACCAGGTCCTTTTGTTCTCTCACCAGGTCCTTTTGTCCTCTCACCAGGTCCTTTTGTCCTCTCACCAGGTCCTTTTGTCCTCTCACCAGGTATGTTTGACCTCTCACCAGGTCCTTTTGTCCTCTCACCAGGTCCTTTTGTTCTCTCACCAGGTCCTTTTGTCCTCTCACCAGGTCCTTTTGTCCTCTCACCAGGTCCTTTTGTCCTCTCACCAGGTCCTTTTGTCCTCTCACCAGGTCCCTTTGTCCTCTCACCAGGTCCTTTTGTCCTCTCACCAGGTATGTTTGTCCTCTCACCAGGTCCCTTTGTCCTCTCACCAGGTCCTTTTGTCCTCTCACCAGGTATGTTTGACCTCTCACCAGGACAATGTGGAGTGAGAGTGACGAGGCAACGAGTCGACGTTCCAATAATAATAAGCTTTACTTGAGCATAGTCACAAGGTAGACAGAACAGCACGGGAAGGTACTGACACACACAGCACGGAAGGGTACTGACGGGAAAACCTAACAACAAACAATGACGCGACACTGGAAGATAGGAGGCGGCATGAATATATACAGAACTACTAATTATAACAGACAGGGAACAGCTGGGGGCTGACAGGCTAGGGCAGGAATAAACATTGTAACAGACTAGGACTAGACAGGAACATGTATATGAATACACACAGGGAAGACTAGGACATCTGAACATACTGGGAAGAACACAGGACCGCTAGCAAATGTACAGGGAATACAATAGACAACAGATCGGACAGAATATGTACATACAGACTCATACAATGGGCAGCGGCCTGTAGCACCGCAAACAGACCGCCGGGGGGCGGCAGAGGACTGTCCCGAAAGTTCAGATCCTGACAATACCGAGCTGTATATAATATTACATACCAAGCTGTATAATATTACACACTGAGCTGTATAATATTACATACTGAGATGTATAATATTACACACTGAGCTGTATAATATTACATACCGAGCTGTATAATATTACATACTGAGCTGTATAATATTACATACTGAGCTGTATAATATTACATACTAAATAATATTACATACTGAGCTGTATAATATTACATACTGAGCTGTATAATATTACATACTGAGCTGTATAATATTACATACTGAGATGTATAATATTACACACTGAGCTGTATAATATTACATACCGAGCTGTATAATATTACATACTGAGCTGTATAATATTACATACTGAGCTGTATAATATTACATATTAAATAATATTACATACTGAGCTTTATAATATTACATACTGAGCTGTATAATATTACATACTGAGCTGTATAATATTACATATTAAATAATATTACATACTGAGCTTTATAATATTACATACTGAGCTGTATAATATTACATACTGAGCTGTATAATATTACATACTGAGATGTATAATATTACATACTGAGCTGTATAATATTACATACTGAGCTGTATAATATTACATACTGAGATGTATAATATTACACACTGAGCTGTATAATATTACATACTGAGCTGTATAATATTACATACTGAGCTGTATAATATTACATACCGAGCTGTATAATATTACATACTGAGCTGTATAATATTACATACTGAGCTGTATAATATTACATACTGAGCTGTATAATATTACATACTGAGCTGTATAATATTACATACTGAGCTGTATAATATTACACACTGAGCTGTATAATATTACATACCGAGCTGTATAATAATACATACTGAGCTGTATAATATTACATACTGAACTGTATAATATTACATACTGAGCTGTATAATATTACATACTGAGCTGTATAATAATACATACTGAGCTGTATAATATTACATACTGAGCTGTATAATATTACATACTGAACTGTATAATATTACATACTGAGCTGTATAATATTACATACTGAGATGTATAATATTACATACTGAGCTGTATAATATTACATACAGAGCTGTATAATATTACATACTGAGCTGTATAATATTACACACTGAGCTGTATAATATTACATACCGAGCTGTATAATAATACATACTGAGCTGTATAATATTACATACTGAACTGTATAATATTACATACAGAGCTGTATAATATTACATACCGAGCTGTATAATATTACATACTGAGCTGTATAATATTACATACTAAATAATATTACATACTGAGCTGTATAATATTACATACTGAGCTGTATAATATTACATACTAAATAATATTACATACTGAGCTGTATAATATTACATACTAAATAATATTACATACTGAGCTGTATAATATTACATACCGAGCTGTATAATATTACATACAGAGCTGTATAATATTACATACTGAGCTGTATAATATTACATACAGAGCTGTATAATATTACATACAGAGCTGTATAATATTACACACTGAGCTGTATAATATTACATACCGAGCTGTATAATATTACATACTGAGCTGTATAATATTACATACTGAGCTGTATAATATTACATACTGAGCTGTATAATATTACATACTGAGCTGTATAATATTACATACAGAGCTGTATAATATTACATACTGAGCTGTATAATATTACACACTGAGCTGTATAATATTACATATTGAGCAATATTACATACTGAGCTGTATAATATTACATATTGAGCAATATTACATACTGAGCTGTATAATATTACATATTGAGCAATATTACATACTGAGCTGTATAATATTACATACTGAATAATATTACATACTGAGCTGTATAATATTACATACTGTGCTGTATAATATTACATACTGAGCTGTATAATATTACATACTGAGCTGTATAATATTACATACTGAGCTGTATAATATTACATACAGAGCTGTATAATATTACATACAGAGCTGTATAATATTACATACTGAGCTGTATAATATTACATACTGAGCTGTATAATATTACATACCGAGCTGTATAATATTACATACTGAGCTGTATAATATTACATACTGAGCTGTATAATATTACATACAGAGCTGTATAATATTACATACTGAGCTGTATAATATTACATACTGAGCTGTATAATATTACATACTGAGCTGTATAATATTACATACTGAGCTGTATAATATTACATACTGAGCTGTATAATATTACATACTGAGATGTATAATATTACATACTGAGCTGTATAATATTACATACTGAGCTGTATAATATTACATACTGAGATGTATAATATTACATACTGAGCTGTATAATATTACATACTGAGCTGTATAATAATACACACTGAGCTGTATAATATTACATACTGAGCTGTATAATATTACATACTGAGATGTATAATATTACACACTGAGCTGTATAATATTACATACAGAGCTGTATAATATTACATACCGAGCTGTATAATATTACATACCGAGCTGTATAATATTACACACTGAGCTGTATAATATTACATACTGAGCTGTATAATATTACATACTGAGCTGTATAATATTACATACTGAGCTGTATAATATTACATACTGAGCTGTATAATATTACATACAGAGCTGTATAATATTACATACAGAGCTGTATAATATTACATACTGAGCTGTATAATATTACACACTGAGCTGTATAATATTACATACTGAGCTGTATAATATTACATACAGAGCTGTATAATATTACATACTGAGCTGTATAATATTACATACTGAGCTGTACAGAGCTGTATAATATTACATACTGAGCTGTATAATATTACATACTGAGCTGTATAATATTACATACAGAGCTGTATAATATTACATACAGAGCTGTATAATATTACATACTGAGCTGTATAATATTACACACTGAGCTGTATAATATTACATACTGAGCTGTATAATATTACATACAGAGCTGTATAATATTACATACAGAGCTGTATAATATTACATACTGAGCTGTATAATATTACACACTGAGCTGTATAATATTACACACTGAGCTGTATAATATTACATACTGAGCTGTATAATATTACACACTGAGCTGTATAATATTACATACTGAGCTGTATAATATTACATACAGAGCTGTATAATATTACATACTGAGCTGTATAATATTACATACTGAGCTGTATAATATTACATACAGAGCTGTATAATATTACATACTGAGCTGTATAATATTACATACAGAGCTGTATAATATTACATACTGAGCTGTATAATATTACATACTGAGCTGTATAATATTACATACTGAGCTGTATAATATTACATACTGAGCTGTATAATATTACATACTGAGATGTATAATATTACACAATGAGCTGTATAATATTACATACTGAGCTGTATAATATTACATACTGAGCTGTATAATATTACATACAGAGCTGTATAATATTACATACTGAGCTGTATAATATTACATACTGAGCTGTATAATATTACACACTGAGCTGTATAATATTACACACTGAGCTGTATAATATTACATACTGAGCTGTATAATATTACATACTGAGCTGTATAATATTACATACTGAGCTGTATAATATTACATACTGAGCTGTATAATATTACATACTGAGCTGTATAATATTACATACTGAACTGTATAATATTACACACTGAGCTGTATAATATTACATACTGAGCTGTATAATATTACATACTGAGCTGTATAATATTACATACTGAGCTGTATAATATTACATACTGAGCTGTATAATATTACATACTGAGCTGTATAATATTACATACTGAACTGTATAATATTACATACTGAGCTGTATAATATTACATACTGAACTGTATAATATTACATACTGAGCTGTATAATATTACATACTGAGCTGTATAATATTACATACTGAACTGTATAATATTACACACTGAGCTGTATAATATTACATACTGAGCTGTATAATATTACATACTGAGCTGTATAATATTACATACAGAGCTGTATAATATTACACACTGAGCTGTATAATATTACACACTGAGCTGTATAATATTACACACTGAGCTGTATAATATTACATACTGAGCTGTATAATATTACATACTGAGCTGTATAATATTACATACTGAGCTGTATAATATTACATACTGAGCTGTATAATATTACATACTGAGCTGTATAATATTACACACTGAGCTGTATAATATTACATACTGAGCTGTATAATATTACACACTGAGCTGTATAATATTACATACTGAGCTGTATAATATTACATACTGAACTGTATAATATTACATACTGAGCTGTATAATATTACATACTGAGCTGTATAATATTACATACTGAGCTGTATAATATTACATACTGAGCTGTATAATATTACACACTGAGCTGTATAATATTACATACAGAGCTGTATAATATTACATACTGAGCTGTATAATATTACACACTGAGCTGTATAATATTACATACTGAGCTGTATAATATTACACACTGAGCTGTATAATATTACATACTGAGCTGTATAATATTACATACTGAACTGTATAATATTACATACTGAGCTGTATAATATTACATACTGAGCTGTATAATATTACACACTGAGCTGTATAATATTACATACTGAGCTGTATAATATTACATACTGAACTGTATAATATTACATACTGAGCTGTATAATATTACATACTGAGCTGTATAATATTACATACTGAGCTGTATAATATTACACACTGAGCTGTATAATATTACATACCGAGCTGTATAATAATACATACCGAGCTGTATAATATTACATACTGAGCTGTATAATATTACACACTGAGCTGTATAATATTACATACTGAGCTGTATAATATTACACACTGAGCTGTATAATAATACACACTGAGCTGTATAATATTACATACAGAGCTGTATAATATTACATACTGAGCTGTATAATATTACATACTGAGCTGTATAATATTACACACTGAGCTGTATAATATTACACACTGAGCTGTATAATATTACATACAGAGCTGTATAATATTACATACTGAGCTGTATAATATTACATACAGAGCTGTATAATATTACACACTGAGCTGTATAATATTACATACTGAGCTGTATAATATTACATACTGAGCTGTATAATATTACATACTGAGCTGTATAATATTACATACAGAGCTGTATAATATTACATACTGAGCTGTATAATATTACATACAGAGCTGTATAATATTACATACAGAGCTGTATAATATTACATACTGAGCTGTATAATATTACACACTGAGCTGTATAATATTACATACTGAGCTGTATAATATTACATACTGAGCTGTATAATATTACATACTGAGCTGTATAATATTACATACTGAGCTGTATAATATTACATACAGAGCTGTATAATATTACATACTGAGCTGTATAATATTACATACAGAGCTGTATAATATTACATACAGAGCTGTATAATATTACATACTGAGCTGTATAATATTACACACTGAGCTGTATAATATTACACACTGAGCTGTATAATATTACATACTGAGCTGTATAATATTACATACTGAGCTGTATAATATTACATACTGAGCTGTATAATATTACATACTGAGCTGTATAATATTACACACTGAGCTGTATAATATTACATACTGAGATGTATAATATTACATACTGAGCTGTATAATATTACATACTGAGCTGTATAATATTACACACTGAGCTGTATAATATTACATACCGAGCTGTATAATATTACATACCGAGCTGTATAATATTACATACTGAGCTGTATAATATTACACACTGAGCTGTATAATATGACATACCGAGCTGTATAATATTACATACCGAGCTGTATAATATTACACACTGAGCTGTATAATATTACATACTGAGCTGTATAATATTACACACTGAGCTGTATAATATTACATACCGAGCTGTATAATATTACATACCGAGCTGTATAATATTACACACTGAGCTGTATAATATTACATACCGAGCTGTATAATATTACATACTGAGCTGTATAATATTACATACTGAGCTGTATAATATTACATACTGAGCTGTATAATATTACACACTGAGCTGTATAATATTACATACTGAGCTGTATAATATTACATACTGAGCTGTATAATATTACATACTGAGCTGTATAATATTACACACTGAGCTGTATAATATTACATACTGAGCTGTATAATATTACATACTGAGCTGTATAATATTACATACTGAGCTGTATAATATTACATACTGAGCTGTATAATATTACACACTGAGCTGTATAATATTACATACTGAGCTGTATAATATTACATACTGAGCTGTATAATATTACACACTGAGCTGTATAATATTACATACTGAGCTGTATAATATTACATACTGAGCTGTATAATATTACATACAGAGCTGTATAATATTACATACTGAGCTGTATAATATTACATACTGAGCTGTATAATATTACATACTGAGCTGTATAATATTACATACAGAGCTGAATAATATTACATACAGAGCTGTATAATATTACATACTGAGCTGTATAATATTACATACAGAGCTGAATAATATTACATACTGAGCTGTATAATATTACATACAGAGCTGAATAATATTACATACTGAGCTGTATAATATTACATACTGAGCTGTATAATATTACATACTGAGCTGTATAATATTACATACTGAGCTGTATAATATTACATACTGAGATGTATAATATTACATACTGAGCTGTATAATATTACATACTGAGCTGTATAATATTACATACTGAGCTGTATAATATTACATACTGAGCTGTATAATATTACATACTGAGCTGTATAATATTACATACTGAGCTGTATAATATTACATACTGAGCTGTATAATATTACATACCGAGCTGTATAATATTACATACCGAGCTGTATAATATTACATACCGAGCTGTATAATATTACATACTGAGCTGTATAATATTACATACTGAGCTGTATAATATTACATACTGAGCTATATAATATTACATACTGAGCTGTATAATATTACATACTGAACTGTATAATATTACATACTGAGCTGTATAATATTACATACTGAGCTGTATAATATTACATACTGAGCTGTATATTACATACTGAGATGTATAATATTAGATACTGAGCTGTATAATATAATATATATAATATAATATATAAATATACATTTATATATGATGTACAATAGTGTTGTATATACTGTACCATATATATACACATTTATATGATGTACAATAGTGTTGTATATACTGTACCATATATATACATATTTATATATGATGTACAATAGTGTTGTATATACTGTACCATATATATACATATTTATATATGATGTACAATAGTGTTGTATATACTGTACCATATATATACACATTTATATATGATGTACAATAGTGTTGTATATACTGTACCATATATATACATGTATATATGATGTACAATAGTGTTGTATATACTGTACCGTATATATACATTTATATATTTACAATTACCACATATCTCTGAATATACCTGCATATAATCCTTCTATATACCTACTTATACACCTGCATATAACTCTGTATGATAGCATGTACAATAATGTTGTATATACCGTATATCTATATCTGTCTGTACATCCGTTTTACATATGCTATATCTGTACATATCCCTTACCTCTTACTAGTTACGCTGCTGGCCAGTATGACTTACTACCATAGTGTCTTTATACCTGTATCACTGTACATATTAATACTACAACTCTCCACACACATCTGATTAGCACTATTACTCAGTAGTACTCATTTATATATTTTATACCCAGTTGAATCACATTGTATATTACTGTTGCACTTTACTGTTACATTTGCACTCTGGTTGGATAGCAAACTTATTTTCGTTGTACTGTACTGCTTATACTGTATAATGACAATACATTTGAATCTAATGTAATCTACTGTATAGAAATAACGATCATTTTATTTTAGGGTGGATTTTCCTGTTTTAAGTTTGCTTTAGTTGCTGTTTCCTCCATCGGCCTCTGCCAGCTGACCCTGAGAGGAGGAAGAGGAACTGAGGATATCCTGCCCCCCCCCACACACACACACACACATTCTCACACCTGAATGAACACAGTGGGGGGGGATCCCCCTCTAATTAAAGCTTAGGACTCTTGGGTGTAAAAAAAAATATTTTTAGAAAACAATTGGGAGAAATCTGTCAATGGGATGAAAGAATTTAAACATATTCATCATCATCATTTTTTATTTATTCGTACATGGAATTATTACAGTCCAACAGTAGGCGGCCTACATATTAATATGGGAGTCCAATATTCTGATCCAATTCAATTTGTTTCCAGGCCTTTCTTTGAACAAGTGACAATATCTTGAAATAACAAAGGGTAGTCCTGTTCCAAGATCAGTTTTATTGTTTCGTTCCCCTTGGATCTTCTCACCCCCATTGGCACAGGTCCTGTGTGTAGAACAGCATGGCTCTCAGGTGGTGCGTTACCTACTGGGAGAGACTCACACCATCACAGTCCTACTGGGAGAGACTCCTACTGGGAGAGACTCACACCATCACAGTCCTACTGGGAGAGACTCCTACTGGGAGAGACTCACACCATCACAGTCCTACTGGGAGAGACTCCTACTGGGAGAGACTCACACCATCACAGTCCTACTGGGAGAGACTCCTACTGGGAGAGACTCACACCATCACAGTCCTACTGGGAGAGACTCACACCATCACAGTCCTACTGGGAGAGACTCACACCAACACCTACTGGGAGAGACTCACACCAACACAGTCCTACTGGGAGAGACTCACACCATCACAGTCCTACTGGGAGAGACTCACACCATCACAGTCCTACTGGGAGAGACTCACACCATCACAGTCCTACTGGGAGAGACTCACACCATCACAGTCCTACTGGGAGAGACTCACACCAACACCTACTGGGAGAGACTCACACCAACACAGTCCTACTGGGAGAGACTCACACCATCACAGTCCTACTGGGAGAGACTCACACCATCACAGTCCTACTGGGAGAGACTCCTACTGGGAGAGACTCACACCAACACCTACTGGACTGGGAGAGACTCACACCATCACAGTCCTACTGGGAGAGACTCACACCAACACAGTCCTACTGGGAGAGACTCACACCATCACAGTCCTACTGGGAGAGACTCACACCAACACAGTCCTACTGGGAGAGACTCACACCAACACAGTCCTACTGGGAGAGACTCACACCAACACAGTCCTACTGGGAGAGACTCACACCAACACAGTCCTACTGGGAGAGACTCACACCATCACAGTCCTACTGGGAGAGACTCACACCAACACAGTCCTACTGGGAGAGACTCACACCATCACAGTCCTACTGGGAGAGACTCACACCATCACAGTCCTACTGGGAGAGACTCACACCATCACAGTCCTACTGGGAGAGACTCACACCATCACAGTCCTACTGGGAGAGACTCACACCATCACAGTCCTACTGGGAGAGACTCACACCAACACAGTCCTACTGGGAGAGACTCACACCAACACAGTCCTACTGGGAGAGACTCACACCATCACAGTCCTACTGGGAGAGACTCACACCATCACAGTCCTACTGGGAGAGACTCACACCAACACAGTCCTACTGGGAGAGACTCACACCAACGCAGTCCTACTGGGAGAGACTCACACCAACACCTACTGGGAGAGACTCACACCAACACCTACTGGGAGAGACTCCTACTGGGAGAGACTCACACCATCCTGATTTAGACTCCGAATGAATACAGCTATCATTCTACACCGTATAAGAGGACTACAGTTCCCAGGGTGAAATCATTCTACACTGTATAAGAGGACTACAGTTCCCAGGGTGAAATCATTCTACACTGTATAAGAGGACTACAGTTCCCAGGGTGAAATCATTCTACACCGTATAAGAGGACTACAGTTCCCAGGGTGAAATCATTCTACACCATATAAGAGGACTACAGTTCCCAGGGTGAAATCATTCTACACTGTATAAGAGGACTACAGTTCCCAGGGTGAAATCATTCTACACTGTATAAGAGGACTACAGTTCCCAGCGTGAAATCATTCTACACCGTATAAGAGGACTAGAGTTTCTCAACATCTTTAGAAAACCAAAAAGACATAGAAAATGTAGTTTTAAGTTGCTTGTTAATAATATATATTTTTAAATATAAGTTGAAATGCGTGTTCTTTATTGACAGGGGACTTGGAACCTGAAAGACATCTACATAACTAAGAGCTTTACAATAACTTTACACTATTACAGTATACTGCACTATTTCTCTATGATTTATTCCCTATGTTTTTATTCTCTAGTCAATTACTGTTTTCCCACAGCGGGACGTTTTGGGACCGTGAGCAGGAAATGTGAAAGGCTTTACGGACCAAGTCTTGGTGTCTTTATTATTTATTATTATTTGTATTGCACTCCACTATTTTACTCGGTCTATTGCTTTTTATTACAGGTTCGAAACGGTCAGGTATTAATCTGTGTGGGTATCAAACAAGAAAGACTGTCAGGCTTTAAAACTGTGTAGGACCCAGGCCTAGAACTGCGTCCTGAGAGAGGGAACTGCGCCCTGAGAGAGGGAACTGCACCCTGAGTGAGGGAACTGCACCCTGAGAGGGAGGTTTGCCCTGAGTGGAAGGTTCGAAGGGTCAAAGTGGGTATCAAACAAGAGGGAAGACAGTCAGATTTTAAACTGTGGATACCAAACAGAAGGTAAAGACGACTTTGAACTGTTAAACAGTAATCCAGAACTATTTTATTGGACTGTAAAAAACTGATTTGATAGTATGTCTGCACTTTATTTGCTCATTTCATGATTCATGTCTTTTCTATTCTACTAAAACTGAATCAAACCATAAACAAGGTGGCCTGTTAGATCCCAATGTGAAAAACGGTGATTTTATATGTCTGCTCATTTTACCCTTGCTATTATTTTATTTATTTTTACTTTTATCTCAACGCCCCACTATCCGCTGGGTGCATACTATGACCTTTATCATGTTTTGTAACAGATTACAGAAATTCAAGACGCCTATTGGAACGTGAGGTTCTGATATGATTTGATTAATATATCTGCATTATTTTATCCCACTTTGCTCTTGCTGCTTGTTTTACACATATTTTATGTCTTATGTATTACTGATGTAAAGCACTTTGAACTGCAATCCCCTGTATGAAAGGTGCTATACAAATAAAGTTATTATTATTATTATTAAGAGGAGACATCCATGTCCTGCAATAGGACTGTTCTACACAAATGCCTTCTTGGATTCTCTCTCCATCTCTCTCTCAGACTCTCTCCGTCGCTCTCTCACACACAGTAAAAAACACACAAAACCCAACTTAACACAACCAATTTATTTTTTCTTTCCAAAAAAACAAACAAAAAACAAAACCACAAAACTTGGAAAACAGAGAAAATGTACACCTTTAAATTACACAGGCTCTTATAAACAAAATAAACTCTCTATCTATATGTACATCAGCAGGGCGAGGACAGGTGATGTCTCCTCAGGTTGTCTCATCTCTAAACTGACCCAGCGTCAGAGTCTACTGCACACAGCCATGGGAAATCCCCCATTCAGTAGGTTATGCACTGTACTGAGGTCAGCCCTATCTTTCCCCCATAACTTGTTAAAGTTACAATAAGTGAACAGTGTACTTACCCTAGAGCAGTGCTTGGGGTGTTAAGAGCAATGTGATAACTACCGCACTCAAAAATAAATCATCTTAGCATGTAAAATGTATCTTATATTGACTGTTAAAAGGTGCTGCAAGTGGTATTTTCTTTGTTAAAAATAATAGCTCTACATTCCAACAGCCATCACTGATACAGAGTGTCTGGTCAGTAACATGGGTCTCCCAGTCCTTCCGCTCTGCAGTAAACAGCCATCACCGATATAGTGTCTGGTCAGTAACATGGGTCTCCCAGTCCTTCCGCTCTGCAGTAAACAGCCATCACCGATATAGTGTCCGGTCAGTAACATCAGTCTCTCTGTCCCTCCACTCTGCAGTAAACAGCCATCACTGATATAGAGTGTCTGGTCAGTAACATGGGTCTCCCAGTCCCTCCACTCTGCAGTAAACAGCCATCACTGATATAGAGTGTCTGGTCAGTAACATGGGTCTCCCAGTCCCTCCACTCTGCAGTAAACAGCCATCACTGATATAGAGTGTCTGGTCAGTAACATGGGTCTCCCAGTCCCATGTCCCATGGGTCTAACGCGGCACGGTGGTGTAGTGGTTAACACTGTCGCCTCACAGCAAGAAGGTCCAGGGTTCGAATCCCGCTTGGGGACCAGGTTTCCATGGTGCCAGTTACCCAGGTGGGGTATCTCCCAGGCCTTTCTGTGTGGAGTTTGCATGTTCTCCCCGTGCTCGCAAGGGTTTCCCCCCCGATAAGATAAACCCAATGGAAAAACATGCACAACAACAAGATCGCTAACGCTGTGGCGTCCTTGACGAAGACGGACAGGAGCACTTGGATTGGTCCCCTGGCGCAGCTCACGTTGTGCCTGTCTGCTCCCGGCTGCCCTTGGGGGGAAGGACGACGGGATGGGTTAATCGCAGATACGGATTGCATGCATGCATCGCATGTGTGCCAATTGATGACCTCGGAGCAGGTCCTAAATTACTTATTATTACTTTTACTCCTCTCTGCAATAAACAGCCATCACTGATATAGAGTGTCTGGTCAGTAACATGGGTCTCTCAGTCCCTCCACTCTGCAGTAAACAGCCATCTCTGATATAGAGTGTCTGGTGGTCAGTAACATGGGTCTCCCAGTCCCTCCGCTCTGCAGTAAACAGCCATCACTGATATAGAGTGTCTGGTCAGTAACATGGGTCTCTCAGTCCCTCCACTCTGCAGTAAACAGCCATCACTGATATAGAGTGTCTGGTCAGTAACATGGGTCTCCCAGTCCCTCCACTCTGCAGTAAACAGCCATCTCTGATATAGAGTGGCTGGTCAGTAACATGGGTCTCTCAGTCCCTCCGCTCTGCAGTAAACAGTCATCACTGATACAGAGTGTCTGGTCAGTAACATGGGTCTCCCAGTCCCTCCACTCTGCAGTAAACAGCCATCTCTGATATAGAGTGGCTGGTCAGTAACATGGGTCTCTCAGTCCCTCCGCTCTGCAGTAAACAGCCATCACTGATATAGAGGGTCTGGTCAGTAACATGGGTCTCCCAGTCCCTCCACTCTGCAGTAAACAGCCATCACTGATATAGAGTGGCTGGTCAGTAACATGGGTCTCTCTGTGCCTCCGCTCTGCAGTAAACAGCCATCACTGATATAGAGTGGCTGGTCAGTAACATGGGTCTCTCAGTCCCTCCGCTCTGCAGTAAACAGTCATCACTGATATAGAGTGTCTGGTCAGTAACATGGGTCTCTCAGTCCCTCCGCTCTGCAGTAAACAGCCATCACTGATATAGAGTGTCTGGTCAGTAACATGGGTCTCCCAGTCCCTCCACTCTGCAGTAAACAGCCATCACTGATATAGAGTGGCTGGTCAGTAACATGGGTCTCTCTGTGCCTCCGCTCTGCAGTAAACAGCCATCACTGATATAGAGTGGCTGGTCAGTAACATGGGTCTCTCAGTCCCTCCGCTCTGCAGTAAACAGTCATCACTGATATAGAGTGTCTGGTCAGTAACATGGGTCTCTCAGTCCCTCCGCTCTGCAGTAAACAGCCATCACTGATATAGAGTGGCTGGTCAGTAACATGGGTCTCTCAGTCCCTCCGCTCTGCAGTAAACAGCCATCACTGATATAGAGTGGCTGGTCAGTAACATGGGTCTCTCAGTCCCTCCGCTCTGCAGTAAACAGCCATCACTGATATAGAGTGGCTGGTCAGTAACATGGGTCTCCCAGTCCCTCCACTCTGCAGTAAACAGCCATCACTGATATAGAGTGGCTGGTCAGTAACATGGGTCTCTCTGTGCCTCCACTCTGCAGTAAACACAAAATTCATTTTCTGGTATCCTGTTCTGACTCTATCCAATCAGGAGAGAGAACTCCACACTGCAAAAATGGCCTAACAAAAATAAGAAATAAAAACAAATATGTGCTTGAAACTAATCTGCCAGCTAATTTGGCTTGGCAAGATTTCTTGAAATAAGTAAAAAAATATCTTGGGTTCTCTCTCCTGATAAAGAGAGAGATAAAATGGAAGGGATACCAGAACGTGTATTTTGTGTTAACTGCAGAACGGAGACCCATGTTACTGACCGGACACTCTATATCAGTGATGGCCATGAAGCTATTTAACACTTATTTTAACAAAAACAAAAAAAACACTTACAGCACATTTATGTGAAAACATTAGCCATTTGGGATGAGATCATTTTCTTATGATGCATATTCTTCTCAAAACAAGCAAAAACTATCTTAAAAACGTGACCTGCCTCATTTGAAAAAGATTGTCATTCGTTTCAAAACATTTCCTCAAACAAGGTCGGGTAGGATTGGAGTGAGTCAAACTCTCTCACCCCATCGGCTGATATTATTTTCACCAGATTGTGAGACTCAATGTTTTAAGATACTCGTTAAGACGGAGATTTCTTTTTTGCAGTGTATAACCGTGACGATAACACCCCATAATAAGAGTCACCTGACCCTCTCTCCTTCTCTACCGCAGGGGGGGGGGGGGGGAACAGACTACAAGTACATCCCAAACAACCAACGTCCTCTCCATCTCACTTGAATCCAACTAGGACCCGAAGGATTCGCCTTTGCCCATCTCTGTTCCATTATGTGTCGAACAGCCCAAGTCGAACCTTTTTTTCCTTCTTTTTCAAATATTTTCCATACTGAAAGTATATTTTTATTAGTATATATAGTGTGTTAAAAGTATATTTCTACCCATTATGTACTTTTTAGCGAGCAAACTTGAAAATGTATTTTTGGTACTTCATAACGTGCTTTCGTGTACTAATTCAGAGCAACATGTTTAGTATGACGGTCGTTAATTATGCTGCAAGTGTAACCTAAGCACACGTAAAAAAAAAGGAAACAGAAATGTATACCAAACCTAAGTTGTACTTTAGTAAACTTATTAAAAGTGTACTATTTTGCTAAGCGAAAGTAACCAAAAATACATCAAAAGTATCATTTCAATATATTTGAGCAAATCTAAAGTACAACCCTTTAACACACTAAGTACAACTTGAGTGGTTTAATTTAACACAACTTTAAATGTAAACAACTCGGAAGATATACTTGTATGTATACTTTTTTCCCCCCTTTATTATTATAATTTTTTAACTCAGGAGGACTTTGAAGGGCGATGGGGGGCGTGGCCTAACGTCAGCGGGTTGAGGAGGAGAGACAGTCAGAAACACAGATACACGCCGCTTGATAACAAGCGTAATCAATAAACACTCAAAGAAACACACGAGAGGTATAAAAAGAAAAGAAAAAGGGCGAGGCTGAGGTCCAACCCACTATGCAAACAAGATGGAATTGATAAGACGCTCACAGACAGCATGGACAGCTAAGGCTAAAAGGTTTCATGTTGGGAGGGAGAGCATCTGGGTACCAAGTAATTATTTATTTTTTTACATTTTAAACCAAGTGCAAAAAAAAGAAAAATCGTTTTTAAACGAACAGGCTAACTGAGAGGGCCGTGAGGCGCAACTGAGGCCATGTTCACACTGCAAGCTTTAGTGATCAATGCAACTGAGGCCATGTTCACACTGCAAGCTTTAGTGATCAATGCAACTGAGGCCATGTTCACACTGCAAGCTTTAGTGATCAATGCAACTGAGGCCATGTTCACACTGCAAGCTTTAGTGATCAATGCAACTGAGGCCATGTTCACACTGGTTGGTCTCTCTCTCTCCTTCCTGCAGTGTGAACTAAGGTCTCTCTCTCCTTCCTGCAGTGTGAACTAAGGTCTCTCTCTCTCCTTCCTGCAGTGTGAACTAAGGTCTCTCTCTCTCTCTCTCTCTCTCTCTCTCCTTCCTACAGTGTGAACTAAGGTCTCTCTCTCTCCTTCCTGCAGTGTGAACTAAGGTCTCTCTCTCTCTCCTTCCTGCAGTGTGAACTAAGGTCTCTCTCTCTCTCCTTCCTGCAGTGTGAACTAAGGTCTCTCTCTCTCTCCTTCCTGCAGTGTGAACTAAGGTCTCTCTCTCTCTCCTTCCTGCAGTGTGAACTAAGGTATCTCTCTCCATCCTTCCTGCAGTGTGAACTAAGGTCTCTCTCTCTCTCCTTCCTGCAGTGTGAACTAAGGTCTCTCTCTCTCTCCTTCCTGCAGTGTGAACTAAGGTATCTCTCTCCATCCTTCCTGCAGTGTGAACTAAGGTCTCTCTCTCTCTCCTTCCTGCAGTGTGAACTAAGGTCTCTCTCTCTCTCCTTCCTGCAGTGTGAACTAAGGTCTCTCTCTCTCTCCTTCCTGCAGTGTGAACTAAGGTATCTCTCTCCATCCTTCCTGCAGTGTGAACTAAGGTCTTTCTCTCTCTCCTTCCTAAGGTCTCTCTCTCTCTCTCTCTCCTTCCTGCAGTGTGAACTAAGGTCTCTCTCTCCATCCTGTTTGGACCGAACACGTTGCTTCCAGATGGGAGGAGAAGAGAGAGAGCGAGCGAGCCAACAACGCAACAGCGCTGTGATGCAAAATCACTTTGGGGGAAAAAAGTGGGGTCTCGGGTCAAAAGTGCAGTGGACCAAAGGGTGTCAAGCAGTCTGGGAGTTTCGGACGACACAGAAGAGCTACGGCCGACACGCAGAAGGTTAGGGTTAGGGTAGTTGGTGGGGAGGCTTTAGTGAAATGGAGGACAGGAGAAAATAGATTTGAATCCCAGCTCATTCTCAACTTCTTCCATCTAGTCCTCAGGTGGCACAGTTACCCGCTGAAAACAGCAGAGGGCAGCACTCTCACACGGATATAACACCCCCTCGAAGCTCCCGTTGGCTCACGCAGACTCTCTCTAGTCTAGAACCTCATCGCTACTCCGTTTGAACAGGATAAATTAACATGTTTTCTCGAGGCCCGTTTTTTCCTAGTACAGAGTTTCCTGGCTGAGCTCTAGGGGTCAAGAACTACGGACAACACATGTGACATGTTCCTGGGGGTGGGGGTGCGGAGGGGAGGGGGGGGGGGGACTTTGCCGAAGGTGCTTTTCTGACACAAAGCGAGAAGGGGATGTTTGACAAAGTGTGCGCTTCGGTAAGAGGAGAGACCCGACAGGAGTCATCGATAATCTATAGCACATTATCTCAACATCTGATGACACGTAAGAAAGGGAAATGAGCGACACAAAAGCTTTCCTGTGTGCGTGTGTGTGATGTGTGTGATGTGTGTGATGTGTGTGTGTGCTAATGTACAAAGGAGTGAGTATGTCTCTCTAGAAGGGTAGACTATCCAGTCCAACATTCTGTCTCTCTCTCCATCTCTCTCTCTCTCTCTCTCTCCCTCCCTCTCTCCATCTCTCTCTCAACACAAACCCTCTTCCCCCCATCAGTCCGTCAGGAGGACCAGCTCTCCCTCGCTCCTCTCTCCCCCGTCGCTCTCCTCCCCCCCGCTGTACGGCGGTCTCTCCCTCTGCCTCTCGCACTCCTTCTTCCTGGGCAGGGGGGCGGCCTGGTGCTGCTGCTGCTCCGCTCTGCGCTGCGGAGGAGGAGGAGGCGGGACCTGGGGCACCTGGGGCAGGTAGTGCTCCAGCAGGGCGGGATGAAATGGCATGGTCGCCATGGAGACCGACCCGGCGCCACCCGGGTATTGGCCGTCGCCGGGGGCGTAGTGGATCTGCTGAGGCTCCGATTGGCTGTAAAAAAAAAAAAAAAAAACGACGACAGGAAGTGGACGTTGAAAGTTTGTTTTGATCATAGGTGACGTTTTTTTAAATTATTCATAATCACAATATAAGATTAACATGCGATTCAAACATTGAACACTGTAATTACAAATGGGATACCATTAACCCTTTCACTACCACACTATCCCAAAGGGTTAAGCCTTACACTGCCACACTACAGAAGGTTAACCCCTTTCACTACCACACTACTAGGGCTGTCTCCCCGACTAAGGATTTGGATGGTCGACTAGGATTGGCCAAAATTTTTCGTTAGTCGACTATTGGTAAAAAAAAAAGTATAAAAAAAAGTATACATTTTTATTTTTATTTTTTTTAATTTTTTATCGTTCCATTTGGGCTGTGGGGGTGCTTGATGTCTGAAGGAGTCGACTGAAGGCTTCTTGGCCTCTGCAAAAGCATGCAATTGGTCCACTGATGGATACATCTTGATATTTGTCTAGTCTAGTGTGTTCATTAGATGGGTGAAATCCTCTTTCAGTGCCTCTGTGCCTGTTTTCGTAGGCAGTTAGCTTCTGTTATGCGTGCCATTAGCGTTAGCCACGCTTCTAGGCCTCTTTTATTTTGGAAAGAATGATAAAAAAAAAGTATATTATATTCGAGGTTGGCCAGTCGACTACGGCTCCTTTCGACCAATTAGTCGACTAATCGATTAATAGGGGTCAGCCCTACACACTACAGAAGGTTAACCCTTTCACTACCACACTACAGAAGGTTAACCCTTTCACTACCACACTACATAAGGTTAACCCTTTCACTACCACACTACAGAAGGTTAACCCTTTCACTACCACACTACAGCAGGTTAACCCTTTTTACTACCACACTACAGAAGGTCAACCCTTTCACTGCCATACGACAAGGGGTTAACCCTTTCACAACCACACTACAGAAGGTTAACCCTTTCAATACCACACTACAGAAGGTTAACCCTTTCACTACCACACTACAGAAGGTTAACCCTATTTACTACCACACTACAGAAGGTTAACCCTTTCACTGCCATACGACAAAGGGTTAACCCTTTCACAACCACACTACAGAAGGTTAACCCTTTCACTGCCATACGACAAAGGGTTAACCCTTTCACAACCAAACTACAGAAGGTTAACCCTTTCACTACCACACTACAGAAGGTTAATCGTTTCACAACCACACTACAGCAGGTTAACCCTTTCACAACCACACTACAGAAGGTTAACCCTTTCACTACCACACTACAGAAGGTTAACCCCTTTCACAACCACACTACAGAAGGTTAACCCTTTCACTACCACACTACAGAAGGTTAACCCCTTTCACAACCACACTACAGAAGGTTAACCCCATTTCACTACCACACTACAGAAGGTTAACCCCTTTCACTACCACACTACAGAAGGTTAACCCTTTCACTACCACACTACAGAAGGTTAACCCTTTCACTATCACGCTACAGAAGGTTAATCCCTTTCACTACCACGCTACAGGTTAACCCCTTTCACTACCACGCTACAGAAGGTTAACCCCTTTCACTACCACACTACAGAAGGTTAACCCCTTTCACTACCACACTACAGAAGGTTAACCCTTTCAATATCACGCTACAGAAGGTTAACCCCTTTCACTACCACGCTACAGGTTAACCCCTTTCACTACCACACTACAGCAGGTTAACCCCTTTCACTACCACACTACAGAAGGTTAACCCTTTTCACTACCACACTACAGAAGGTTAACCCTTTCACTACCACACTACAGAAGGTTAACCCTTTCACTACCACACTACAGAAGGTTAACCCTTTCACTGCCATACGACAAAGGGTTAACCCTTTCACAACCACACTACAGAAGGTTAACCCTTTCACAACCACACTACAGAAGGTTAACCCTTTCACTACCACACTACAGAAGGTTAACCCCTTTCACTACCACACTACAGAAGGTTAATCGTTTGACTACCACGCTACAGAAGGTTAACCCCTTTCACTACGACACTACAAAAGGTTAACCCCTTTCACTACCACACTACAGAAGGTTAACCCCTTTCACTACCACACTACAGAAGGTTAACCCTTTCACTATCACGCTACAGAAGGTTAACCCCTTTCACTACCATGCTACAGGTTAACCCCTTTCACTGCCACACTACAGCAGGTTAACCCCTTTGACTACCACACTACAGAAGGTTAACCCTTTTCACTACCACACTACAAAAGGTTAACCCTTTCACTACCACACTACAGAAGGTTAACCCCTTTCACAACCACACTACAGAAGGTTAACCCCTTTCACTACCACACTACAGAAGGTTAACCCTTTCACTACCACACTACAGAAGGTTAACCTTTCACTACCACACTACAGAAGGTTAACCTTTCACTACCACACTACAGAAGGTTAACCCTTTCACAACCACACTACAGAAGGTTAACCCTTTCACTACCACGCTACAGAAGGTTAACCCCTTTCACTACCACACTACAGAAGGTTAACCCTTTCACTACCACACTACAGAGGTTAACCCTTTCACTACCACACTACAGAAGGTTAACCCTTTCACAACCACACTACAGAAGGTTAACCCTTTCACTACCACACTACAGAAGGTTAACCTTTCACTACCATGCTACAGAAGGTTAACCCCTTTCACTACCACACTACAGAAGGTTAACCTTTCACTACCACACTACAGAAGGTTAACCCTTTCACAACCACACTACAGAAGGTTAACCCTTTCACTACCACACTACAGAAGGTTAACCCCTTTCACTACCACACTACAGAAGGTTAACCCCTTTCACTACCACGCTACAGAAGGTTAACCCCTTTCACTACCACACTACAGAAGGTTAACCTTTCACTACCACACTACATAATGTTAACCCTTTCACAACCACACTACAGAAGGTTAACCCTTTCACTACCACACTACAGAAGGTTCACCTTTCACTACCACGCTACAGAAGGTTAACCCCTTTCACTACCACACTACAGAAGGTTAACCTTTCACTACCACACTACAGAAGGTTAACCCGTTCACTACCACACTACAGAAGGTTAACCCCTTTCACTACCACACTACAGAAGGTTAACCCCTTTCACTACCACGCTACAGAAGGTTAACCCCTTTCACAACCACACTACAGAAGGTTAACCCTTTCACTACCACACTACAGAAGGTTAACCCTTTCACTATCACGCTACAGAAGGTTAACCTTTCACTACCACACTACATAAGGTTAACCTTTCACTACCACACTACAGAAGGTTAACCCTTTCACTATCATGCTACAGAAGGTTAACCCCTTTCACTACCACACTACAGAAGGTTAACCCTTTCACTATCACGCTACAGAAGGTTAACCCCTTTCACTACCACGCTACAGGTTAACCCCTTTCACTACCACGCTACAGAAGGTTAACCCCTTTCACTACCACACTACAGAAGGTTAACCCCTTTCACTACCACACTACAGAAGGTTAACCCTTTCAATATCACGCTACAGAAGGTTAACCCCTTTCACTACCACGCTACAGGTTAACCCCTTTCACTACCACACTACAGCAGGTTAACCCCTTTCACTACCACACAACAGCAGGTTAACCCCTTTCACTACCACATTACAGAAGGTTAACCCTTTTCACTACCACACTACAGAAGGTTAACCCTTTCACTACCACACTACAGAAGGTTAACCCTTTCACTATCACACTACAGAAGGTTAACCCTTTCACTGCCATACGACAAATGGTTAACCCTTTCACAACCACACTACAGAAGGTTAACCCTTTCACAACCACACTACAGAAGGTTAACCCTTTCACTACCACACTACAGAAGGTTAACCCCTTTCACTACCACACTACAGAAGGTTAATCGTTTGACTCACACGCTACAGAAGGTTAACCCCTTTCACTACCACACTACAGAAGGTTAATCGTTTGACTACCATGCTACAGAAGGTTAACCCCTTTCACTACGACACTACAGAAGGTTAACCCCTTTCACTACCACACTACAGAAGGTTAACCCCTTTCACTACCACACTACAGAATGTTAACCCTTTCACTATCACGCTACAGAAGGTTAACCCCTTTCACTACCACGCTACAGGTTAACCCCTTTCATTGCCACACTACAGCAGGTTAACCCCTTTCACTACCACACTACAGAAGGTTAACCATTTTCACTACCACACTACAAAAGGTTAACCCTTTCACTACCACACTACAGAAGGTTAACCCCTTTCACAACCACACTACAGAAGGTTAACCCCTTTCACTACCACACTACAGAAGGTTAACCCTTTCACTACCACACTACAGAAGGTTAACCTTTCACTACCACACTACAGAAGGTTAACCTTTCACTACCACACTACAGAAGGTTAACCCTTTCACAACCACAATACAGAAGGTTAACCCTTTCACAACCACACTACAGAAGGTTAACCCTTTCACTAACACACTACAGAAGGTTAACCCCTTTCACTACCACACTACAGAAGGTTAATCGTTTGACTCCCACGCTACAGAAGGTTAACCCCTTTCACTACCACACTACAGAAGGTTAATCGTTTGACTACCACGCTACAGAAGGTTAACCCCTTTCACTACGACACTACAGAAGGTTAACCCCTTTCACTACCACACTACAGAAGGTTAACCCCTTTCACTACCACACTACAGAAGGTTAACCCCTTTCACTACCACGCTACAGGTTAACCCCTTTCACTGCCACACTACAGCATGTTAACCCCTTTCACTACCACACTACAGAAGGTTAACCCTTTTCACTACCACACTACAAAAGGTTAACCCTTTCACTACCACACTACAGAAGGTTAACCCCTTTCACAACCACACTACAGAAGGTTAACCCCTTTCACTACCACACTACAGAAGGTTAACCCTTTCACTACCACGCTACAGAAGGTTAACCTTTCACTACCACACTACAGAAGGTTAACCTTTCACTACCACACTACAGAAGGTTAACCCTTTCACAACCACACTACAGAAGGTTAACCCTTTCACTACCACGCTACAGAAGGTTAACCCCTTTCACTACCACGCTACAGAAGGTTAACCCTTTCACTACCACACTACATAATGTTAACCCTTTCACTACCACACTACAGAAGGTTAACCTTTCACTACCACGCTACAGAAGGTTAACCCCTTTCACTACCACACTACAGAAGGTTAACCTTTCACTACCACACTACAGAAGGTTAACCCTTTCACAACCACACTACAGAAGGTTAACCCTTTCACTACCACAGATTCAGATTCAGATTCCTTTATTGAGCCATTTGTGTAAAACACATTGGTAATTGTGCAGCAATACAGTGTATGCATTCTTTCTTTTTTCACAGTAAACAAACACCAACACAGACAAGAAACGAAAACAGTGCAGTGGGGGATTAATCAATAAATAAAATACATATATATATATATAAAGTGAAGTGTGCAGAGATCCAGTACGGACTAGTGCAGTGCAGTCAATGTCTTTGAGCCAGTGTCACTTGGGGGTTAACCCTTTCACTACCACGCTACAGAAGGTTAACCCCTTTCACAACCACACTACAGAAGGTTAACCCTTTCACTACCACACTACAGAAGGTTAACCCTTTCACTATCACGCTACAGAAGGTTAACCTTTCACTACCACACTACAGAAGGTTAACCCTTTCACTATCATGCTACAGAAGGTTAACCCCTTTCACTACCACACTACAGAAGGTTAACCCTTTCACTATCACGCTACAGAAGGTTAACCCCTTTCACTACCACGCTACAGGTTAACCCCTTTCACTACCACGCTACAGAAGGTTAACCCCTTTCACTACCACACTACAGAAGGTTAACCCCTTTCACTACCACACTACAGAAGGTTAACCCTTTCAATATCACGCTACAGAAGGTTAACCCCTTTCACTACCACGCTACAGGTTAACCCCTTTCACTACCACACTACAGCAGGTTAACCCCTTTCACTACCACACTACAGAAGGTTAACCCTTTTCACTACCACACTACAGAAGGTTAACCCTTTCACTACCACACTACAGAAGGTTAACCCTTTCACTACCACACTACAGAAGGTTAACCCTTTCACTGCCATACGACAAAGGGTTAACCCTTTCACAACCACACTACAGAAGGTTAACCCTTTCACAACCACACTACAGAAGGTTAACCCCTTTCACTACCACACTACAGAAGGTTAATCGTTTGACTCCCACGCTACAGAAGGTTAACCCCTTTCACTACCACACTACAGAAGGTTAATCGTTTGACTACCACGCTACAGAAGGTTAACCCCTTTCACTACGACACTACAGAAGGTTAACCCCTTTCACTACCACACTACAGAAGGTTAACCCCTTTCACTACCACACTACAGAAGGTTAACCCTTTCACTATCACGCTACAGAAGGTTAACCCCTTTCACTACCACGCTACATGTTAACCCCTTTCACTGCCACACTACAGAAGGTTAACCCCTTTCACTACCACACTACAGAAGGTTAACCCTTTTCACTACCACACTACAAAAGGTTAACCCTTTCACTACCACACTACAGAAGGTTAACCCCTTTCACAACCACACTACAGAAGGTTAACCCCTTTCACTACCACACTACAGAAGGTTAACCCTTTCACTACCACACTACAGAAGGTTAACCTTTCACTACCACACTACAGAAGGTTAACCTTTCACTACCACACTACAGAAGGTTAACCCTTTCACAACCACACTACAGAAGGTTAACCCTTTCACTACCACGCTACAGAAGGTTAACCCCTTTCACTACCACGCTACAGAA